>NC_072497.1:9659024-9972635 GCF_027574615.1 Eptesicus fuscus | reverse complement strand
TCCTCACCCGAGGATATTTTGCTGTTAGAGAGAGTGGAAGGGAGGGAGGAAGGGCTGAGAGAGGGGGGGAGAGAGAGAGAGAGCCACATTGATGTGAGCTAGACACATCAATGAGTTGCCTCCCACACATGCCCCGACCGGGGCCAGGGAACGAACCTGCAACCAGGTATGTGCCCTTGACCGGGACTCGAACTCTCGACCCTTCGGTGCGCAGGCCGACGCTCTAACCACGCGTCACACAGGGCCAGGGCTGAAGTTGCTGCCGCTTTATTTGACATTGGCCATCTTATTTTCTAAGATGGCCAATGTCAAATTCGTTATCATGAGAATTCATGCTAAATTCTCTTCTTGCTCTCTGGGGACTTGTCAGCCCTGGAACCATAGGCTATCTGAACTGCGCTGTGTGCGCGAAACGTGTGCGTCCCCGCACCGGGGCCCGCGTGCGCTGCTGGCTCTGTGGTCCCTTTGGCAGGACAGGCCGCGGCTGGCCACGCGCCGAGCAGAGCTCCCAGCGGCTCCCCGGCAGCCTCCTCCGGGCCTCTGCTGGCACTGGAAGGCAACCAGCCTTCTCGTTCGCTGGCACCGTGAGAACCGTGGCTCCGCGGGGCAGAGGGCAGAGGGCAGTGAGGGGGCGAGCGGGGCGGGAAGCCGCAGCAGCGTGTCCTCTTTCCATCCATCTGGTCTGGCCTTTCCAGGTTCACTGTCGTTCCAGAGACCCGGCCAGAGCCCACGGCTGTGCTCAGACCAGGGCCCCAGGCCATTTCACGAGGAACCTGCTTGAAGGGTTTCAGGTTTGAGTAAAGATGCTCCGTCTACTGAAGCAGAACGGAACGCCTGGCCCGCTCTCTCTCCCGCCCCAGCCTGCAGGCCTCTGCGGCTCCCAGAGCACGGACCTGGCTGTGAACAGAGCGCTTGGCCCTGCGGTGGCCCAGCCCCGCCTCCTCTCCTGGCTCCTCCTGGTCACGCTGGCTGCGTTCAGGCTCTGGCTCCCAGCGTGGCTCAGGGAGCGAGGGGCAGTGGGACACCCTTCTCCTTGGTTGGGGTCTCAGGGGCAGCAGGAGCTTTGAACCCAGTTTCAACCTCTCAGGGTTCAAGTTCCTGTTCTCTTGGCACAGTATGATTTCCTGTTTCAGAGAAAAAAACACCCAGGGTTTTAAGACCTTTAAAAAAAAAAAGGCACTTGGACGCGAAATGGCTCTTACAAAACAACATGTTGATGAGTTAAGTATAAATGAATCAGGGACATATGGATTGAATTTCCCTTGCAATCCACAGGGGCTTCACAATTAGGGGAAGAGCGTTTGTCAGAATGTGTGTCTGTCTCTGCCAGGGCCCGGGACAGAGTCGGAGGCTGTGGAGGAGCAGGAGGGGCCTCGCCCACCTCCCCGCCCCACCTGCCCTCTCGTCCAGCGCTGGGGCTCCCAGCCAGGGCAGGCAGGGACTGGCAAGCCTTTGGTTGGGGCTTTTATTTTTGTTTTTATTGTTATTGATTCCAGAGAGGAAGGGAGAGGGAGGGAGAGAGATAGAAACATCAGTGATGAGAGAGAATCATGGATCGGCTGCCTCCTGCATGCCCCCTACTGGGGATCGAGCCTGCAACCCAGGAATCGAACCGCGACCTCCTGGTTCATAGGTCGACACTCAGCCAGTGAGCCACGCCAGCCGGGCTAGGTTGGTTCTTTTGACTCTTCAAGCCTGCAGCCCTTTAGCTGTTAATTGAATTGTTCTCCACACATCTCCCCTGTGCCTCCAAAGAGGGCACCAGGCCAGGGTCTAACTCCTGCCCAGACCTTGGCCCCGAGAAGGGAAGAGAAATTGAAATGAGCTGCAGAGGAAGATGCCCTGCCCACTCCTTGGCTCTGACCTGTTCTGTGTTGCGCGTCCTGTCCTATCCCTTCTCCGAAGCATACGTACCTGTTGTTGTTCAGATGTGGCTGTTAGAAACGCCACCCCTGATGTCCTGGAGTGGGGAGGGGGGATGGTAGGGGTTGCCCACTTCTGTCTTGGGTCCCCTGGAGCCGTGCTTGCTGTCACAAGAGGGTGAGGGCTGCACGGCCTTCTGGTCTCCTGCTGGGAATGAGGAAACCTGAGGGAGGGTCAGCTTTCTTCCACCTGGAATCGTCCAGATGTCCCAAGGGTGTTGGCCTCGGTGGTGGTGTCTGACTTCTCTGGTTTTGACTGAGGAGCAGGGACACACAGCGTATTTGGAGAGAGCCCCAGCAGCCCCTGTAACTGTGCTGGTGTTGTTTTGACTGAGAACCCTGCAGTCCAGCGCCCGGTGCAAAACAGGCAAAGCAAGAGCCGCCCCAGACGAACCAGAGGGGACTCGCTGCCCCCAGTGAGCCCCCCTGCCCGGTCCCTCGCCCGGGGGGACTCGCAGGTCTCCCGGGAGCACAGGCAGTGCTCCAGAGCCGGGGTCTGTACATTCTTGGGCCCTTAGTGCCAGCAGCGAACTTAATAAACATCTCACGGACATGATGCTGAGTGAGAGAAGCCAGACACAAAAGAGAACATGCTGTGTGATTCCATTTCCATGAGGCTCAGAAACACACAAACCTAATTAGTGCTGATGGAAATCAAGCAGTGGTCACTCCTGGCGGTGGCTGGGGGGAGGCATGGGGGAGTGCGCGGGGACGCTGGAAATGCGCATGTCGGCGTGGCTGGTGGCACACAAGCCAGTACCTCTGTAACCGTTTCCTGAGCGGTGTGTGTAAGATCAGTGGATTTTACCCTTTTCATGGCATGCATCTGATCTGTTACCGAAAGAGTAGGAAAGCCACCATCACCTCCGCCCCCTCTGAAGTCCGGGGCCCCACCGTCAGGCGGACCTCAGCGCAGGGATGGGTTCTGGGCTTGGAGGTGTTGGTGCAGGGCTGAGGGCAGAGCCGCTGGAGCAAGGCCCAGGGAAGGGTCAGCCTCGTGAACTGCAAGCAGGCCTCTTCCTTAAGCAGGGCTTTATGGAGCTGAGGGTGCCCCGCGGGTTCTGGCTGAGGAACCCCAGCCTCGTCACAAAGGTGAAACCAGAGTGAGGCAGTGGTGGGCCCCGCGGGGGTTGCAGTGTGAACAAGTGGGCCTCAGGCACTTCTCACCACCGGATACGGAGGGCCCACCTCAGCCCCTGTCTGCAGCATCCTGATTCTCAGGCCTGGGGGGCTCTGGGGAAAGGGAGGCCCTGCCTTCCCCGCCCTCAGCCCCCCACCCTCTCAGATTCAGAGGGACTTGGCGTGTGGGAGGCATGCAGAGACGGAGTGTCCTCGACCCGCGCCAGGCTTCCAGAAAGGGGCTGCACGTGTCACGGCGGTTGGAAGGTTGGTGGAGACATGGAATGAGCTCGGTCGGGCTGGCGTGTCTGGGCGCTGGTGCGGAAACACAGGGGTTCGGTGGGATGAGGAATGTGGCCTGGACGAAGCTGGCAGCCGTTTGCAGAGTGTCAGGGCCCTGACAGGAGCAGGGGCGTACAGGGGGGTGGCCCCTCCTACCTCACCCCAGCCCAGCCCACCCTTCTCCCCCTCCTGAGCCTCTGCCCCATCACTGCATCCAGGCCCGGTGCCTCGTGGCTAAGGTCCACATGTGGGGGCTTGGAACCCCGCCAGGCTAGGCACACTGGTGCACAGGGAGATTGCAATTCCCTTTTGGAAAACAGTTTTCTTTCCAACCCGAGCAGCTGCCCTCTGCCAGCCAGGGCTAGAAGTGAGCTGTGTGCAGCTCGGCGTATAATCCTCCTCCCGATTAATTCATCCCAGCCTCTCGGTTTAGTGCTCAGGCAGGGAAGCCAAACACGGCCACTCTCTCAGAGACTTCAGCGGCCCCCGGCTGACGCTCTTCTTCTTGAGAGACAGCGAGTCATTTGGTTTTTACCTTGGAAGGTTGGGCCAGCGGTGCCAGTTGTGTTGTGTGTGCCCACTTCCCAACGGAGATGCCAGGTGTCTGCCATCCTGGGGCCACCAGTGCCATGCTCGCTCCTCAAGCGAGCGCCCGCCACCTGGGCAGCCCGGGCCAGGGACCGGCCTCCGTCTTCTTGGCTCTGGTCCCCAGCCCCTCTCTTCACCAGGCGGGGTCCTCTGGCCCCGAGGTTGGAAGATCCAAATCTTCATGGGGTTTAGCCAAACCTAGAGGGAATTTGCGTAAGTGACGTTGGTCCTCAGGCTCACGGTGGCTTTTTTAACTTTTCCTTGTAAACTGCCTTTGGGTCTAATAAGCTCTCAAAAATCAGCATGCAGAAGATAAACAAAAGGCAGGAACAGGCAATTCCCAGAATGAAAAAAGAAAAAGTGAAATGGCTAATAAGCACATGGAAATTTGTTCAGCTTAAGTAGGGATCAAAGAGACGCTAATTAAATCAGTTACAAGATTCTGGTTTTTTCCTATTAAATTGGCAAAAATAATAACACACAATGGTTTGAATGTGGAGAAGTGGGGCTCCCGTCCCTGCTCCAGGGCCGTGTGTACTGCAAATTGGTGCAATTTTTCTGGAGGGCTCTTTGACCTGGCCATTCTGTGTCTTGGTATTTCCCGTACCTTAAGGAATTCATCAGAGATGTTCGCAAAAGTTCACGTCCAGGGTTGTGTACTTCAGCGTTATTCGTAATGGTGGAAAATTAGAAATGGCTGCAGTGTCCAATTCCGCAGAATCTGTTATATAAATCATGGTTCATTCAAATAATGAAACACCAGGAAACCATTACACTGTGTCGCAGAACAATACTTAATGGCATGAAAATATTTACCATATTCGCTCCATAGAAAAAGTCAGATTGTACGTCAGTATATTCAATATGATCCCAATTTCATGTCAACAACAAAAAAATTCATATGGACGCACAGGAAAACAAAATTGGAAAGACATATGCCGGCAATTTAATTCTGTTTCTTTCTAGGTATGGAGAGTATGGGTGAAATTTATTTTCTACTTTGTGCTTTTTTGGCCAATTTCAAATGAAGAGTTTAATGCGTTTCCAGTTTTGCCTTGTTGATAATGCTTTGAGGCGCGTCTTTTCCTTACATTTTTGCACAGACTTCGGTCACTTCGTGTAAGTGGGATCTTGGGGTCAAATGGCATGCCCACTGAACGTGTGCTACTTCTGTAATTAAAAACAAAATTAGACGCTTTGAGAGTTTCGTGCTAGAATTTTCTTGCCTCCAACCAGCCCTCTGTCAGCGGGTCATACTCTCCCGTCTGCTCTCCTTTCAGCTGTGAGCCGAGGGCTTATGGGGACAGGATTTCTTGGTGACTTGGCGCTGCCAGCGTTTCCCCTCTGTGCCTCGTTTTCCCTAAGCTTCTGCAGCCAGGAGGCGTGGGTCTCTCTCTCCTTTAGCATCGGGCTGCGGCCAGGGGGGGTCAGGGAGGGGGCACGGCCCTGACGTAGACTGAGCACCTGCTCTGTGCCTGGTGCTGGCCTCGCTCAGGTGCACATCCTGGGCATCGCTGACGACTCGCTGCACATCGAATCCTGTCCTCTTATGTTGCCTGCAGACGGTGTCGTGGGTCTCACCATTCCTCAGCACCCCCACCAGTTCCCACACCTCCGCTTCTTGCTCCACAGCCTAGCCACCCAACGCCCCCCTGCCCATGTGTGCTCCCTGCCCTGAAATGTTTACCCAGCAGCCCAGGGTCCTGCTGGGACACACGGCGTCTCTCTCTCCTCTCCTCCAGACCCACCGGTGTCCCATCTCAGGCAGCAGAGAGCCCAAACCCACATCCCGACCTAACCTCTGGCCCTCTCCCCGCCTGCCCGCTGTCCCTCAGGCAGACCGAGAGCATCTTCTCTTGGGACCTGTGCCCTCTGCCGGATGTCGCTCCCCGGGCTTCCTCACTCGGCTCAGGTCCCTGTCCTGAGTGACATGATTGCGGAGGCCGCTCTGACCCTGCCTTCCCCTGACCCTGCTTCACGTGTCATGTCGTACGTATCACGGCTTGCCATGTGGGCTGTTCATGTGTTCCTCTTCCCCGGTCGGCATGGAAGCTGCCTGAGAGCAGGGACTAGTCTGCATGGCTGCAGAACCCCCAGGGAGTAGAGTTGTGATTCGCACCACAGCGACTGGGCCCCTGCTACGATGGCAGGCTGCGGCCCCGAGGTGTTCACGGGTCCACCTGTTCCAGGTCGTGACATCGGCACCTTGCAGATCGCAGCTCCGACCACCTTCGGAACCTGCTTTCTGTCTGTTCTCAGAGGCACAGCCCGGGCTGGGGTCGCTGTCCTTGCAGCCTTTCTCCAGGCCGTGGGGGCTGCTGGCTGGCTCCCCGGGGCCCGGTGGTCTGTGGGCCCCGTCTGTCTTTCCCTTTGCAGCCTGTCCGTCCGCTGTCGGCCGTGCCTGTGGTTGTCGGTGCCAGTGTTTCTGAGTTCTGTGTCTGGGAAGGAGGTCTCCCTGCTTTACACCAGGGTCCTCGCCCGAGTGGATGGCCCAGCCCGGGCTCTGCTTCCAGGGTGGGGAGACCAGGCTGCGCGTGGGCCACACCCCGCTTCGTGGGCAGGAGGGAGGCTGTCGCGAGTGTTCTGCTCAGTCTTCCCGGCGTTATTTACGGTTTGCTGAGTGCCCCGTGCTCAGCACGCCGGGAGACATAAAGTCAGCGTCCCCGCCAGAGGCCGTGCAGTGGGGGGAGCGAGTCAGGCACAAACCCTTCCCGGAGGAGGTGCTTACCTCTCCAGCGCGGCAGGTTTCTCGGGGTTTTCGGTTGCACGTGGCTTTCCATTTTTAAACTCCCCTTGGACGCAGCGGAGACAAGTCTGAGGTGAGGGCGAGTGTGGGGAGGCCGGGCTGGGCGGGCAGAGGGAGAGGTTGGCTGTGTGAGGGTTATTGAGGAGAAATAGCACCGCAGGAGGCCATCTCAGGGCAGGCAGCTCGTGACTGGAGACATGGCCTTGGGGTGGGGCCAAGGTGGTGCTGAGAAGCAGAGGAAGTGAAGGCCGAATCGCAGTGAATGGAGGCAGGTCTGAGAATCAGGGCCCAGAGCCAAGGGCGCGACCGAAAGGAGAGCAAAAATCTTTCCATCCATCCAACCGTTTCGTGGTGAAGTCAGCCACCCCTCGGTACAGGGTCAGAGTCAGCTGGGACCCTGCTAGGCCTGGGAATGCGCCTTGCCTGCCCTCCAGGACCTCAGGGTCTCCCGGGAGAAATGCAGTTTTACCCTCGAAAGTGTTCCAAACCTGGGACTCCCTGGCTCACTAGACTATGTCAGGTCCCGCTGTGATTTCCGCTTGGGGTGCTCTGTCCTCCCCACCGCGGCATGTGTCACAGTTTCACGTGTTGTGTGTGTGGCGCGTGTGCTGGCTGTTCCGCATCCAGCTCCCTCCCGTAGCTTCATGAGGATAAGGGCCTGTCCATCTTCCCCGTGCCTCCCAGCCTCAGGGAGCTTCTCAGCAGATGGTAGGCATCCAGCAACTGTTAACTGAATCCGTGGAGCCACGAATGAGTGAAGGAAGGAGGCGCACATGAAGCATTAGAGGTTAATGGAGGGTGCAGCGCGGCGTCAGGAGGGACTCCACGGCGGGAATCCCACTTACTCTGCTTCATGATGCTCCTTGTGCAAGAACAAGGCACCGCCACCAGCAAAGCTAGTGCCTTCCTGCACTGAGTGCCGAGTGCGTGCCAGGCGGACGTCATCTCGCAGGAAATAGGTGTGGCCACCCCTTATTTGTAGGTGAGCAAACGGGGGCCCGAGGGAGCCGAGGAATTCGTCCCAGGGCACACGGCCAGCGGGCACCCCTGGGGTTCTCCTGTGACCCCGACAGGCGCTTAGGGTCCCTCTGCTTTATTGCCTATGAGCCGGTAGCCACCGCTCTCGCCAGTAAGTCACAAGGTTGAAGCAAGAGAGATTCCAGCTGGCAAGGGGGGCCTTTGGGTGCATGGATGCTCTTTGCGGCGGGGGGGGACTTTCTCCCTTTGGGCACTTTTAAGAAGGGGCTGGAGGGGTCCCTTTAGGGACAGACGGGGCTCGGGACTCTGCTGGGGCCCACCCAGGGCTCTTTGTCCGTCAGACTGCGAGCGGGAGGTGACAGTGCCTGGCATCTGGTCATTTGAACAGCCAGCGACTGAAGCGCTTTTTACTGACAATCAGACCCCAGGGCCAACTCACCCTCCACCTCACACTCCCCTCGGGACTCTCAGGGGTCCGCAGAGGGAGGAGCCATGTCCCCTAGTGAAGGCACAATTAACTGACGTGAGACATCCAGCCATGGACTCGCTCGGCTGGACAGGAGCCAGCGTTCCGTGAAGAGAGTCTCTGGTCCTGTGCGCCAGCCGCGTGGCCAGGCCCCGCAGAAGCTCAGAGCCTCTGTCTCCCCTCCCGTGAAACGGGAAGCGGGCTCCTGGGAACTCAGCCCCGTGGGGGTGGAGGCACGCTCCGTGGTGCCGGGCCTGCGGTCGGTGCTCACCCGAGGCTGGCACTGTCTTCCCATTCCCGAGAAGCAACGACAAGCCCTGGGCCTGGGAGGGTTCTCCTGCGGACCCGTTTCCATTCGGTGAATGTATCCGCGGCCACGGGTCTTTGTGCTGCCGAGCCTAGCTGCTTTGGGAATAAATATCACCCAAACGGGGGCAGTTTCCCATCTGTCTGACGGGAGTAAGGGCTACGGCTGTTGTGAGCGTTGAATAAACCAGTGGTAGGTGCTTTAATAAAGGCTTGATTTCTCCTCCTCTAAACACGAGCCGTCCTGCCTGGGCTGCAGCGAGGCTGCCAGGAAACAGAACATTCTAGCTCTGGCGTTGTCCATCTGTGGCTTCCTGCTCCCCGCCTGGCAGCCTCATCAGCTACCCCGCCCTGCAGCCAGGCTGCCAAACCTCTCAGCGTCCAAGTGCCCACCCTCCCCGGCCCTCCTGCTGCCACTTCCCCGCATTTCCCAAGCACGCCGGTGCCCCTCGCATTGTGCGTTCACCGTGTTGCCACCGAATAAACGGCGTTGTTTCCAGACGACCTGGCGCTCTTGGCCGCCTCGCCTCCGTGTAACTAAAGCAGCGAAAGCAAAGGAAGGAAAGAGAATGGAAAACAACAACAGAAAGCAAAGGGCGGCTTCAGCCTGATGCGGGTCTTGGAGATGGAGCCCCTCCAACCACCCCAGTAAATGGCCAGCTGCCTGGCAGGGTCCTGCCTGGTCACGGATCCGGAGGAAAGGAAAACCAGCGCTGGGCCGGGGACAGCATTCAGTCCTGTTCCCTTACCATGTGCAAGGACGAAGGAAAGGATGCAGTCTGTGTTCCCAGCGAAATTCAATTTCACAGGGAACCGGAATGTGTGCGTGGGGACATGGCTCCTCCCTCTGAGGACCCCTGGGAGCCCCGAGGGGAGTGTGAGGTGGAGGGTGGGTTGGCCCTGGGGTCTGTGAGAACCAGAATTCATGATGATGGAGCTGCTCTGCGGGGCAGGAACTGCGGGGAGCTGAGGCACAGAGGCAGGACTCAGAGCTGGGGGCGGGGCTAGGAGTACGCGGCCCCGTACATTCCAGAATCCTAGTCCTGGTGCTTTTTTAGCCCCACTAGTCCATCCATTTTCTCCACTATTCTCTCCGGAGCGTCTGTGCTTCCCAGGCAGGTGACTTGGAGTAGGTTCTTTGGCCTGCCCAGCCTCAGTTTTTCTAGCTGTAAAATGGGACTAGGGGCACCTTACTCACAGGCTTGCTTGTCAGGCTGAGAACGGTGGTCCAGTCAGACAGCCGGTGCCTGAGGCCCAGCGGTGCCGGATGGGATCTGTCCGCCTCCTCAGCCCAGCGGCATGGGAAGCCGGATCCAGATGCTCTGAGATGAAGGCATGCTCCTCTGCATGGCTTGGGCCCACCCCTATCCCTCTCCGGCCCTGGCCCTGGCCAGCTGGGCAGACACACCCGCAGAGCCACCCCAGCAGGGGGACATGTGGGAATCCCCTAAGCAGTGGGCACCCTGGCTCCCCCACTTCCACCTGCGTCAGGTACCAGGCGCAGAGGCAGGCGAGCTGGAGAGGGGCCTCCCAGCAGGTCACCCCCCGTGGAATCAGGAGGAAAGCAGCACCCAGCCCTCACCCTCATCGCTGGGATGTGGGGGGCCCGGGCTCAGGTGCAGGCAGGCGTGTGCAATCCTGAGCTCATCAGGTCCTGGGCCTGATCAGAGCCGCCTCCTGCTTGACCGCCATCCATCTTCCCCAGGCAGTTGAGGCTCAGGGAAGAGGTGGTAGGACATGAAGAATGGGGTCGGAGTAAACCCTAATCAGATCGTTACTGCAGCCAGAGGGAAAACCATGGCAGGCCAAGGCTGATGTCTCTTTCTGTATCTTTTATCTATCCCCCACACCCTGGATTTATCCATCTTTCTGTTAGAGTTTCTTCTCTTCCTCCTCCTCCTCCCTCTCTTCTTCTAGCTCTCCTTTTCTCTCTCCGTGGGTTTTACTGGGAGCTGTTCTTCATGGGTGCTGTTAAAAGCTGTCCTGAGGCCCCTGGTTGCTAAGAGAGCCATTCATTGACTTCCGGTTCAGGAAGTGGCCCCGCTGGGGCTATTGCTCCCAGGCAGCTCTGCAGACCTCAAGTAGACCGTTGTGTACGCAAGAGGGCGGGCTGTGTTTCACTGGCCTGGGGGCGTGATGCAGTGGGGTGGGGAGGATACTGGTGATGGGGAGGAGAAGGAGGGCTAGTGAATACGGAAATGGAAGGCATAAGAGAAACACCAAAGAATCTCCAAAGAAGAGGATCAGGGCTGACTCTTGGCCACTTGACGCTAAGGAATGCTCTAGCCGTGACCCTCTCTAATGGAAGGGAGAGAAGCCCACGTGCTCGCTCTGCGTCCCTTTGTCACGTTTCTCTGCCCCCTCACACATCTGGATCGTCTGTGGTGACCCTGTATGTCCCAGCCTGCTCCATGGCCAGACAGGGTGCCACAGGTACCTTAGTGCCCCTCTCCATGGGCACCACACCCCTGTGTGCCCTCCGTCTGGGCTCAGGGTATGGGTGATCGAGGCTGGACCCAGAAGGGAAGGGAAGGGAAGGACTCGGCAGCCTATGGCAGACCTGGCCGAGGTAGTCTAAGGAAGCTGCCCAAGGCTGGGAGGTCAAGGGCACTTGGGACTTCCCACTTCTACTGCACCTAACCCTTTCTCCTCCGACTCCTCAGGCTCCTGGTTGGAACAGGGTTGCCTGTGGAGGCCCGTTTTCTGTTGAATTTGCCGATGGGTCTTCATTTTCCCCGCCGATGGCCCTGCATCCCTCGGTAGCACTGAGGATGATGGGGGCGGGAGGAAGGGAGCAGGACAGAAAAGGCTGCGAGATGGTTTGGTGGCAGCTGCATCTGCCATCTTGCTATGGCACCCTGGATTTTTCCGAGATGTCTTTTTTAAAAAAGTATATATTTTTATTGATTTCAGAGAGGAAGGAAGAGGGGAAGAGAGATAGAAACATCAATAATGAGAGAGGATCACTGATCGGCTGCCTCCTTCACGCCCCCTACTGGGGATTAAGCCTGCAACCCGGGCCTGTGCCCTGATTGGGAATCGAACCATGACCTCCTGGTTCATAGGTCAGCACTCAACCCCTGAGCCACGCTGGCCGAGCTGAGCTAAAGAGAGCTACACAGTGACCTGTGGATTCTGGCTTCCTGGGCATCTGCCAGAGAGAAGGCACTTGGATTTTCCAAACAGCTTGGAGGCTGAGATCCCTGGCCTTTTCACCAAGCCAGCCTCCCTTCCCTCAGGGTGGTCAGCAAATGCACTTGGACTTGTACTGTGTAAACAGTGAAACACTAAAGGAGAGGCTGTGACTCTATAGCAGATGGAAAGCTGTAGCTGGCAGCTGGCAATTTGGAAGCAGAATCTTGTATGTTCTGTGCCAGCCTACTCCATGTCGTGTCCCCATCTGTCTGCCACCCTGTTAACATGGGCCCGGCTTCTTGCTACTGCTCATGCTCCATTGGCGCTACGCTCCAGGAGCACGCCTCTCCGTGGGAGGATCCAGGGTGGCTCTGCCTGCACCCAGGACCCCTGCGGACCTCGCTTCTGGACTCTGTGGTGTAGGCATTGGAATCCCAATGTTTGCATGCGACCTCAGCGCCTGGCCTCGGCTGGGGCTTGGTTAGCACCTTTAATGTTTCCCCTCTGGGGAAACTTGTGCCAAGTTTAATGTGAGTCACTCACACTACAGCAACCCCAGGACTTGGCGTAACGATTCCAGGTCCTCAAGGTGATCTACCACCTTCCTGACAACCCCTTCCATGGTCATGGCCTCTTGGAGAGGGAAGGCAGGCAGAACCTGCCCGGGGGCTGTTACGTCACGATGGGTATCTCTCTGCAAGGTGGTTCTGACATAGCCTCACGCTTCTGCTGCTGATTCTGGGATGTGACGCAATGCTGATGACCCTTGGCCCTCCTCGTCTGCCCTGTGCCATGGACCCCTTCCTCACCAGGGACCTCCACGTCCACCCCTTTTCAGCCATGGAGCAGCAGGCCACTCCTTGGCTCTCCCTGAGGCTTGGGATCTCTCAGGTCTAGACTTCGCTGCCTCTCTCCCTTCCTTCTCGCTTCAGATTCTCTTTCTACCCTACCTTCACGCCCATGTTGGCCTCCTGTGACTCCATTTACTCTTATCCAGACCAACCCCATTGTTAGCCATTTAATGCATCCTCCTAGATCCCCCCACCTATACCCCCATCACTTGCTCTTCCTGACCCTTATCATGTGATTTTTCCAGCCCTGAGCTGTTGAGCGGATATCCGTGGACTCACGCTGAGTGGTGCCCTGCAAAGCTGGCTTTCAGCCCCAGTGGGACCCTCACTGCTGTTGGCAGCTGCCCAGGCCTTGTGCACCCCTTTAAGCCCATAGCTCCGCCCTTCACCTCTCAGTGAACTGTCTCCCAGACTTGGCTGAGCCCAAAGCTGCCCAGTGCCGGCACCTGCAGTGTTCCCCCTTCCGCACCTCATGCAGCTCTGCGTCCTCACCTTCCCGCTCCTGGGTCACTTAAACCAAGAGTCTGGACAGATCCGTTCGTTAAAGAGTTGTCGGTTTTCCACTCTGAGATCGGAATAGAAATACCAGTGTGTCCACCGGACCACAGCTGCCGCCTCTCATAAAACTACTAAATATAGCATCACAGCATCGTGAGAGTAATAGCGATGATAAGAGCATCAGTTTTCCTCCGTCCCCGTGTGAAGGGCTTTTCGGGTGTATCACACCTAGTCTCGACCCCCAATCCTCTGAGTTAGGGACTTAGAAGATTCTCGTGTCATAGAAGAAAACTCATGTCATAGAAGGCCGAGAGCTTAAGTCAGAGGTAGAGTTGGGATTTGAACCCAGGATGTGCCTATAGATTCTTCCATTCTTGCCCTCTTCCTTCCCATCCTCTCTCCTCAGAGGGGCTCCCTCTGGGAGGGTCCCCAGGGAGCTGGCAGCCCCTCCCCTCACACCCTTCGTGCCCTCGTGGCTTCCCAGGCCCGTGCCTTTCTGCTGAACAAGCGCTGCGGCTCCGACCCGCCACCAGTTTAGCTGCTGAGCATGTGGGGAATCACGTCGTGCTATTAACCGTGGGCAAAACCCGTCCCCTGGGAACTGTCCCAGTTGGAGGGTTAGAAAAAAGACAGCCCTGTTATAGTAGAGATAAATACTACAGACAGAGAGGCACGAACATGGGTCTGGGAGGGACGGTAGGTGTTGTGTCTGAAGAGAGACTAACGATAACTACATGGAAGCCATAGATGTTCATTGCAGAGGTTCTGCTCCATGGGAGGCCCTACAGAGGAACATACAGGCCAGGGACAGTGGACACATGTAGAGGCAGGGAAATGAGAACAGCGTCTGGGAGACTCCGATGACCCTTGACCCTCCTCATCTACCCTGTGTCATGGACCCTTCCTCCTCCATGGCCTTCCTCGGTCCCTTAAGGACTGTCTGAGTGGGGCTGGTGATGGAGGCAGACTCAGAGCGTGCACAAGCCTGAGATGTGGAAGGCCGCATGGAGCCTGGGAGGAAGGGGGTAGCTGGAAAGGGGGTGAGAGTCAGGTCCTTCCGAAGGGCCCACTGAGTGAGTGTGGGGCCCCAGTCCTTGTGGACATCGAGAGGAGTGCCAGGTCCCCCGCCCAGCGGGGGGTTGGGGATAGTTACTAGGTGTACCGGTTAATAATGTGGATTGACCATTTACTGATTAATAATGCGGATTTTGTAATCAAGGAAAACATGATAATTTCAAGAGAAATATCAAAAATGCTTTATTCAAAATAATGTCCATTGCTAGCTACACATTTCCCCCATCTTTCAGGTAATTTGTGGGTACCGTCCCAATAGAACGTTTCTTGTTTTGAGGCAGACCATTCAGAGACCCAATTTTCCACTTCTTCGTATGTTTTGAAGTGCTGCTCAGAAAGTGCGTGTGCCATCGATCAGAACAAGTGGTCATCTGAAGGAGCGAGGTCTGGTGAATACGGCGGGTGGGCTAATACTTCCCAGGCAAGATCTTTTAACGTGTCTTTAACTGGTGTTGAAGTGTGTGATGGTGTGTCATCATGAAGCAAAATTACTTTGCCTTGTCTTCTGGCCCATTCTGGTGGTTTTACAATCAAAGCGTGGTTCAAATTGATTATGTGGTTCAAATTGATTATTTGTTGTCGGTAGCGATCAGTCTTAACGGTTTCCCCTGGTTTTAGAAGCTCATAATACGACACACCTTCCTGATCCCACCAAACGGAGAGCATTGTCTTCTTTCTGAAGCGATTTGGCCTTGAAGTTGATGTTGATGGTTGACCTGGATCAACCCATGATTTTGTGCGTTTGGGATTCTCAAAATAAATCCACTTTTCATCGCCAGTTACAATTTGATGCAAAAAAGACTTTCTTTCATGCCATTGAAGCAACATTTTACTGATGACTTTTCGGTTTTCCATTTGTCTTTCATTTAGTTGATGTGGCACCCATTTTCCTTCCTTTAAAATCTTTCCCATTGCTTGTAAACAATCGGAAATTGTTTGCTGAGCAACGTTTAATCTTTCTGCAAGTTGTTTTTGAGTTTAACACGCATCTTCATCCGATAATGCTTGTAACTGTTGGTCTTCAAACTTTTTCGGTTGACCTGGATGTTCTTTGTCTTTCATATCAGTATCCTTACTTTTAAAGCGTTTAAACCAGTGTTCACAGGTATCTTAAGATGGAGCATGTTCACTATAAGCTTCCAGAAGTATACGATAACTTTCAGCAGCACCTTTCTTCAAAATAAGGTAATGAATTAAAACTTCCTGCAGATGCTCTTTTTTGGCACGAAATTCAACATTTTTAAGCGTAAAAATATCTATGATGTTAACACCTTCGGAAAATTTGACATAGGAAGTTTTGAAGCTTGTTGTCAATACAACAAAATAGCATACATATCAAATCGCATATATATCAACATATGTGTAACTCCATCTAGTGAAAAAACCCGCATTATTAACCGGTACATCTAGTAAGCAGGCTGTCTGCACACGAGTAAGGACATATGTCAGAAGGCTTCATCCCAGTGTCTTAGCCACAGAGAAATCCATCCCAGGGTAGCTCTGTGCCTCTTTTATGACTGTGGTTCTGCTGTGATTGGCTAGGGATCGGCCGAAGCTCTGCCCACAGGTGGCCAGGGAAGGTTACAGAAAGCTGGGGTGAACTGGGGACAGGCAGCTGGTCACATGTCCTTCTCCCCTCCCTGGTCTCTGCCTCTCCCTCCCCAGAACTTTGTGGTTGGTTGGACAGATATTCCCAACCATAGAATTTCTACTCGGGGGCACACACGTGGGCAGGAGGGGGCTGCAGCGAAAGCCACTCAGTGTGTCCACTCTTTGTGGCCCTTCCGTCATTTCTCTGAATGACAGGAAGGGAAGGGCCCTGCCATCATTAGGTGGACTTTTGCCCCAGACAGCGATTCTTTCTGTATTTTTATTTATGTATTTTTAAATATATTTTTATTGACTTCAGAGAAGAAGGGAGAGGGATAGAAAGATGGAAACATCAATGATGAGAGAGAGAATCACTGATTGGCTGCCTCCTGCACCACCCCAAACTGGGGATGGAGCCTGCAACTCGGGCATGTGCCCTGACCGGGAATGGAACTGTGACCTCCTGGTTCCTAGGTTGATGCTCAACCCCTGAGCCACGCTGGTGGGGCTGATCCTGTCTTTACATCTGCTCTCCTTTTCCCGGTGAAAGAGGGGACTGCTCACTGCCCTCGCAGAGACCTTTCTTCCCTGGCCAACTCCCTGTCACTGCCGTGGGCATGGCCGGTGCCCACTGATTACCTTGCCTTGGTCTGGGTGGCTTACGGGCTGGGAGTATATCTCATAAGGCTTTTACCTTCAGGGGGTTTGACATCAGCGTAACAATGTCTGTCTCTGCTGGGGAGAGGAGCCCGGGTGGTGGTTTCCTTTCTATCAGTTGTTGTGCCTTCTAAGCATGATTTGGCTGCCACCGTGTTCTTCAGACCTCAGGCCCAGGCGTGCTTTTGAGCCCTGACAGTAGGTCGCTCAGTCTGCTGGACGAGAATGCTGTTGGTGTGACTCCTGAGCAGGGGAACACACTGGAGAGACCCAGCAAGCTCAGAGCTGACTTAGATGGAGTTCCACAAAGCACGTGGGGTGCTGGGCCCCTGCGGGGTTAAAATTCCTGCCCGTGTGCAGACAAGAGGTGTTTACGTATAAGAAGGGGAATGGTTCCAAGAGGAACTTTCCCAGGGGGACTTGGCTGACCACGTCTCTAGCTGGACTTGTCCACGGAGGATTCATGAGAAGGAAAATGGAGGGGACAGGTGCCCAGATGGCATCTGGTAGGGTGTCGGATTGCTCCAGCCATATTCTGGGGCGCCTGCCCAGTCCCGGCCGTCTGGAACACCCCTCCCTCCACTTCAGGCAGGAGGGGTCCCGGAGCACGGGCAGCCCTGAGCAGCCATCTGGTCACCGGGCAGAGCCCCCAACCACCTGACGTGGGGACAGCGACCATATGGGCTTTTCGTGATTTCACCTGGCTTACTGCTGACTTTGATTTTAAAGTCTTCTGGAGTGGAAACAGGACGAAGGAGAAAGGTTCCTGCCGGGAGCAAGAGGCTATGGCCACCTCCTCGCCCCCCGGGGATAGAATGGTCGTGATGGGCAGGACAGCGACCCAGGAGACAAGGGAGGATGGCAGAGCCGGGAAAGCCAGGCTTCCGCGCTGGGCCCGCTGCTTACCGCTCGTGAGAAGCTAAGATGACCTCTCCCTTCTTTCTTTGTTGTTGTTCATTTTTAAATATAATTATGATTATACAGTTTTCATATCCCCTTGATTCAACACAAAACCCTTTATCAAGCATAGGTTACGTGCCAGTGAGCCAGGTGTTGGAAAGACAAGAAAACAAATGAGGCCCCTGCATTTAAGGAGCCCTCAGTCTAAAAGGCGTTATTCTCAAGTGTGATTCCTCCCTCTCAACCCTTAGGAAGCCCTGGGGCTCATTACTGCGGGCAGGGGTCCCAAAGGGAAGGCGCTAGACTCAGCAGCAGAGACCCCTGAAACCTGTGTTAGACTACGTTTTGGCTCTTCTTCAGGCTCCCAAGTTCTGTCATTTCCAGCCTTTCTTGATGAGGACATTGTCCCCCACTGCAGTGCTGGGGGCGGGGGGTGGGGCTGGGGGAATGGCAGCCAGCATAGCAATTATGAGCATGGAGGCCAGACAGATGTGGGCAGGAGTCCCAGCTGAGCATCAAGGAGCACGTGGCTCACCCTCTGTAAGACTGAGTTTCCTCATCTGGGAAGCAAGGCCAGTCACAGAACCAACCGCAGAAGGTCGTGGGAGTGTTGATTGAGACAATGCGGGCATCTTTCCTGCCATTTGGGGAGAAACAGAAAGGAAAGGAAGGAAAGCAGAGGATGTAGGGGTTGCAGATGAGAAGTTCATAGCCGGAGTGAGGAAGTGTGGCCTTGATGGACTGTCTGTACAATCGGTCGGTCCATCCCTAGGTGACCGTATTAGTTTCCTAGGGCTGCCCTAAAATCGCCCCAAATTTGGTGGCTTACCACGACGAGACTCTGTTCTCTGACAGTTCTGGAGGCCAGAGGCCAAATAAGGTGTTGGCAGGGCCTGGCCGCACCAAAGGCTCTCGGGCGAACCCTCCCTTGTCTGCCAGCCCTGGTGGCTTCCTGGCCTGTGGCTGCGTAAATCCCACCTCTGCCTCTGGCGCCACATGGCCTTCTACTCTGTATTCTGCGTGTCCTTTTCTGTCTCTTATAAGGACACGTGGCGTTGGATTTAGGGCCCAGCCTAATCCAGTGTGATCTCATCTCCATTCCAAGTTAATTACATCTACAGAGACTCTTTCCAAATAAGGTCACACTCACGGGCCCAGGTGGCCATCTCTCTTTCTGTGGCATCGGGGTGAGCTCTGTTCATCCAGCTACAGTGACAGAGGCGGGAGCAAGGGAGCTGCCTCCTCTTGTCATCCGACTCATCCGTTGCTTGCTTCTGGGCTCTGGCTCCTCGGACTTTCGTGACCAGAGAAAAGAAGCTGTGAGGAGCAGTTCATTCATCCATCTGCCCGGCCAACCCGTATAACGGAACGTGCCACGGGGAGGGGGTGTGTGCCAGGAGCTGGAGCACAGCGATAAAGCAGAAGAGCGGAAGGGAGCTGCTAGTAAGTGGGCCTGCCGGGCCGGGGCCAGTGCTCAGGGCCGGGACCCAGATGGGCTCAGTGCCCGGGAGGCGAGGACCAGCCCATGGCTCTGGGAGCCGGCAGGGACACCCAGCAGGGCACGGGGTTGTCCACAAAGGCCTCCTGTGAGCAGTGACCTGCGCTGAGTCTGTGGGGACCTACAGAATCACGCAACTGGAGAAGCTCTTCCCAGGCAGAGGGAAACGGGAGACTGTTACCGTGCCTGGGATCCTTGCTGCACAAACCCTTTCATCCTTGTAAGACACGTCGCTGGGGGTGCTAGTGGTCTCACTCCCATTTTACTGAGAGGATCCAAGGCTGCTACAGGAAACAGGTCGCGCTGTGAGGAGGGGCAGAGCTGCATCTGGAACCAGCTCTGAGTGTGTCCAGAGATGGCCGCCGTCCCCATCACGCTCTGCTGCATCCCAGCCAGCACCAAGGAACAGGTCTGCCCGTGGGGCCTCGGAGCCCTGGACCCGGCCCAGCCTGTCTGACGTCCATGCTGGCCTGGATTCCCCACCCTGCCGGGCACCAGCTGAAGAAGCAGGAAGTGCGAAGGACTGGCCTGTGGGCTCTGGCCCCGTGGGGTGAGGGAGGCGGAGGGGAGAGAGTCAATGGGCCCTGTCTTCTCCAACCAGGCATGCCCCCGGGGATTTGGGCAGCCAGCAGCCCCATAGTCCTGGCCGCTTCTCTCCTTTAAAAAAAAAAAAAAAAAAAAAATATATATATATATATATATATATATATATATATTTATATTTATATTGATATCAGAGAGGAAGGGACAGGAGAGAGAGAGAGAGTCATCAATGATGAGAGAGAATCACTGATCGGCTGCCTCCTGCACACTCCACACTGGGGATCAAGCCTGCAACCCGGGCATGTGCCCTGATCTGGAATCAAACATGACCTTCCGGATCATAGGTCCATGCTCAACCACTGAGCCACACCGGCTGGGTCTGGCCACTCCTCTTAATACCAACTTGTTCTGACCTGTTGTGGGCATTGAATTCAGGACATTCAAGATGCTCTCAGCAGCCGCAGGCTGACCCTCCCCACATCGCATTGTGGTGAGGGAAGGATGAGCATTCTGTGTCCCTTCTGACCACTGGGGGTCCAGTCGGGGGTCAGTCAGTGCGTGTTGGGGAAGCCTCGGTAGGACTCTGTTCTCAGAGCCGAGTTTGACTATTAAGCATTCTAGCTTGATCCTGCTGTTTTACTATGGCAAGAACCCATCAGGTAAAAGTTAAATTTATTCATTTATTTAATCTTTCTTAAAGGCATCTCTAAAGACTTATCGATTTTTTTATTAGGAGCAGGGAGAGGGACGCTCACTTTCTTGACAAGCAAATTATTACCTGATGCCAGGTTTGAAAGCCGCTAAACAAGGGGTCTGCTTGGGAAAGACTAAAAGAAGTATTTCAACATAAAAATCAATAAAGATACATAAAATATTGAACTGGGTGAGCAAATGAAAAACAACTCCCTTTTTTCTCTTAATGAAGCTCATTTTATATATAAAAAAAAAAGAAATAAAAGACACAGGAAGGGAAGCATTGCAACCCCTTGCCTAATACCCAGGTGCAAAACCACCCACTTTGAAGTTCTGGAATATATTGACAATAAATGTAAGGCTGGCCCGGCCTGCATGGCTCTGTGGTTGCACATCGATCCATGAGCCAGGAGGTCACAGTCCGATTCCTGGTCAGGGCACATTTCCAGGTTGCAGGCTCGATCCCCAATGTGGGGTGTGCAGGGCGCAGCTGATTAGTGATTCTCTCTCATCAGTGATGTTTCTCTCTCTCCCTTCCTCTCTGAAATCAATAGAAAGTTATATATTTTTTAAAGTGTGAGGAGGATATCAGTGTCTGAAGGCAAATATCATTTAGCAAAAGTAACTTCTGACACTTGGGTTTGTGCCTGTCTTTCTTCCTCGGACTATTGAGAGAGCATTTGCAGAGGCTCCTTGCTTCCACTCCCCGCCCCCCCAGCCACAGTCAGGTGCACACGGCAGCTGGGGTGACCCTGTGTAGAGAAGAGGGAGACGGTGCCATTCCCATGGCTTCCCATCACCTGTGGAGCAGGTGCACTCTCTCCCACAGTCCTCAGCTCTGTGGGCGGCCTTCTGCCCTTACCTCCCCTTTCCTTCCTCCCTTCACGTCCCACCAGGCCCCCTGCCCTCCAGGCTCCTCCCCCCCCCCCCCCCAGCATGCCTTTCCTTGGGGGCTTGGCACGTGTGGTTTCCTCTGCATAGAGCGTACTGCCGCTCGTGGCCTCTCAGCTCTGTCCCCCACCTCAGCCAGGCCGGCCCCCTGGGAGTGTCTGTCCTGATGTCCTCTTGCAGGCTGAGGGCCCACTCTCACGGCCCGTTTCAACCTCCTTGCCTCCTTCAGTGTCCGAACGCGTGACATTCGGAGGCTCCGAGGGTTAGGACTTCAGCATCTCTGAGGGGACACCATTCAGCTCGTGACAGGCAGTGGTTGAGGGTGAAGGCAGCTCTCTGCAGACACGCTGGGGGTCCCGGACAGTGGGTGCAAGCACCTGCTGGCCTGTCCGCCGGCCTGCTGGGGGGGGGCGCCTTGGGCGCGGCTGGCGCTGCGCAGAGCGGAGTGGGTGAGGTGTCGGCAGGCTGGGACGCTGGGCAGGGCTGCTGTGGGTCTGGGCTAGCGTGCACTTGCCCCGGTTTGTGTCTGCAGCTCAGGGCTTACAGGCGACAGAGCGACATCGCGGTGAACACACCGGCGTGCGTGTCGCATGCCAAGTGAACACCAGCTCTCGGGGGACGAAATCATTCCGTATTCTGGACTCCAGCCTCCCAGCAGAGCATCCCCGATCCATCTGAATTACAGATTAACCGGCATCGAAGGACGGCAGAGTCTGCTTAAATGAATAGCTCTCTAATTTATTAAAGGCTTATTTATGCTGCCGGTATCAGGCGCTCGTTAAATTCCTGGAGTGGCTCAGGCCCCTCCGCTGCCCCCTGACCCGTTGCTGCTGGAATATTTTATCTTTTCCAGCTCCGGCTGGGCTCCGGGGCGGCTGTGCGGGGGGCAGCGACGGGCTGCGCACCTCTGTGGGCTGGCTGTGTCTCCTGGGCCAGCAGTTGGCTGGCTGCTCGTGGTGACATCTGGGTCGCTGGGAGGAGGCCACGTGCACATTGCCCTGCCGTCCCCCGCAGAGAGAAGGAAGGGACCCTACACTGACCACTAGACCCCACCCCCCACCCCGTGGTGCCATCCCGTGTGACGGCATCGCGATTTTCGACTCTGACACATGGCTCTTGACCTGCACTCCTGAAAGTGACCCCCCTCCCTTTCCGGGACGTGGCCCTGCGAGGTGGGGGTGGCATGGCTGCTGGAGGCTGTTGTGTCTGAATTGGCGAGACTTCTGCCAGGTTCACTGGCACGAGCCGGGATTGAGCCCCGGGCAGGCTGAGGCGCAGGGGGATGGGCTAGCGTTGCCTTGGGCAGGGCCAGCAGCCTTACAGGAAGGGAGGGAGGCTCCTGTGTGACCTGAGATTCTCACTGACCTCGGCATTTATTCAGCTTCGCTTATGCTAATAACCTGATACATGCCAAACACTCTCCTGTGTTAACTCATGTAACTCTGATAGCACCTCTGTGGCTGCAGCTGTCTTATCGCTACCATGTATAGATGAAGAAACAGAGAGAAAAGGTCATTCATTTTCCCAGGCCACCCAGCTAGGATCTGGGGAACTGGGACTGGACCCCCAGATCCACCTGATGTCAGATCCTTGTGCTGAACTGCTGTGCAGGACACTCAGGCTCTCCCCTCTGCCCAGCCCAGCCTGTTCCTGACCCCGTCAGAGCTGCGGCGGCCGGGCTGAGGTCCCTGCCATCTGCTCTCACCTTCCCCCTGCCAGGGAGAGGAAGGGCTGGAGAGCGGGGAGGTCTTACCCAGGGAGCGCGCTCTGTCACCATGGCGTCTGGGGTCCGAGCATCTGCGCGGAGGCTCGTCCCTGGCTCTTCCTTGCCCCGCGCAGGCGATTCACCACGTCGTGTGTAAGCCCCACGCTGGCAGCAGGCTTCTCCCTGGGCCTCATGAGAGGCAGAGGACGAATGAGATTGAAGAGGCCGGCTCTCCTCTTCCAGAGCGGTCTTGGGTGCAGCTTGGAGGGGGCTTGAAAAAGGCAGGAGAGCCCAGAGCTGCCCTATTGCTGAGGGGGCACAGCGTGGCTGGCCGGGGTGGGCGTCAGGGCTGAGTTAGCACCTCGGCCCTAAGCACAGAGCTCCGTGCTGGAGGCCGCCCGCCTCCCAGGCGCGCTCCTGAAGCTGTGTTTTTATAAAAAAAACACCCTGTGTGTTTTCTTACCTTCCAGGACTGGCAGGGAACTGGGATAACTGCCCTGGGTCAGGACACTTTAAAAAATAAATATATTCCTATTGATTTCAGAGAGGAAGGGAGAGGGAGAGCGAGATGGAAATACCAATGAGGAGAGAGAATCATGGATTGGCTGCCTCCAGCACGCCCCCAGCAGGGGATCAAGCCCACAACCCAGGCGTGTGCCCGGACTGGGAATCC
Organism: Eptesicus fuscus; assembly: GCF_027574615.1. Taxonomy (NCBI): domain Eukaryota; kingdom Metazoa; phylum Chordata; class Mammalia; order Chiroptera; family Vespertilionidae; genus Eptesicus; species Eptesicus fuscus. Next base: position 9,949,520 of record NC_072497.1, on the reverse strand, counting down.
AACCGTGACCTCCTGGTTCATAGGTCCACACGCAACCACGGAGCCACGCCGGCCGGGCACGGGACACTTCTTTCTGCTCCCCATACCACAGGAAGGGGGTCATCACTTAAGCAAAGGTGCTCATCAGAAGGGACTTAGCCCTCCCCTGAGCCTGTCAGCCAGGCAGAGGACAGGGTGCTCTGTGGCCTCCTTTGGGGCGTCGCGGTGAGAAGACACAGGGGAGGCAGAGCGACTTGCCATGCTCCCGCTTAGCCAGAGGGTTTCTAACCCGGGAAGCAGGCTGAGGTTTTGCGGAAGACCAGGGCACTGCACATTTTTGTGAGAATGCTGTCTCTGTCGTATTTGAAATTGGTGTGAGGTTATTTTAATTCTTGGAATAAGTCTCTTCCCACCTCCAAATTATGATCTCAGTGTCGAGTTGAGGCAGCATACTTGTTCCTAAGCGAGCCAAGGCCCCGGGGCAGATGATAAACTATGTAAGGATTGCCAGCTATAGGTAGGACTGTATTTATTCTCCCAAATATGGACCATGAACTAAAAAAAAAAAAAAAAGCAAATTTTATCATCACCCTTCATCTCCAACTCTCCAACTCTCTGCCCTAAAAATTTACTTATTATTAATATTTAAGAGCTATCACTCTGTAGGAATCATTGCCTATAAAAAGACATACATTCTGCTCTACTTCCATTTTATACACATCTCTCTCCAGCTCGCTGCCATCTGATCGAGGTTCCGCATTAAAAATACATGGCGGTGAGAAGAGCTTGTGCACACAGGCCTCCCCCACCTTGTCTTAGCTGATTTGCTCGGCTGAGAGCTCGAGGAAATACTCACCAACGGAACCCAGGGGCCTGCCACTCTCTCTCTACTCCCCCTCCCCTCGCCCTCGTCTGCCTGCTCTCTCCCCAGTTTGACCGCCAGCCGTGCCTTAAACCCACATCTAGCACCTTTCTGCCACTTCTCTTTGCCAACTGCAGACTTCTTGCAGTTCGGCCGGTTCATTTCAGTGGCGCCGGGGGAGATAAGATGTGAGGCCCCTTTAAATCCTGCCCTCTCTTCGTTACCAAGGCAGCCTGAACTCCAAGTCTGTTCCAGCTGCCAGGGGGGAGAAATGTTGACTTTGACTTTACCAAACGTTGTGGCTGCCCCGTTTAATGCCCCCCGCCCCCCATCCTGGGTGTATTGCTGCGTGGATTCCAGGAGGCCAGAGTTGGAAACCCCCGCTCTCACGCTGCCTGGTGGATTGAGCCATCTTAGGCGTTTCAGTGGGTCTTGGTTTGGTCACAGGTGGGAAGGGCGGGACGCTGACCTGTTTTTGTGCATGTCAGAGGGTAATGGAGAGAAGGGAGCACATGAGCCGTGAGTGCAACAGTGCCTGGCATCTTAGAGGCTGCGCAGCTCAGGGGACGCCGTGATGTTGGCAGTTAGGAGGATGGTGGCAGTGGTGTGTCTAAGGGTCATTAGTTTAGTAAATCTCCCACTTCCAGGACATATGTTTGTTGTTCTCAGAAAGTTGCGTGATTAGAATGCGGGCTTGAGCCCAGTCCAGCAATGGGGACGTGCCTCCCCTCCCGGCCTCTGCTGACTCACCAGCGGCCTTGGCTGGATGCGGTCACCAAGACGCCACAGGTCCCCATCCGCCTGCTCCTCCCGCTCTAAAGCTTTGAGCGGCCAGATCTCCTCTAATCCCTTCCCTGTAGAGAGAGGGCGGGCTGAGACGGATTGTTGGCAAGAAGCTCTGAGCTTGTCTACGGATGTCTGAGCCCTGAGGCTCCTCCATGGGCCTGGGATTTGCATTCATCACCAGAACCCAAGCTCCCAGGAGGAGCCACAGCCTGGACATGCCCCCCTGCCTCATCCTCTGCCTCCTCAGGGCTTCGTAAAGCACAGGGAGCGGGCAGGCTCTGAGCCGGACGCCACCGCACCGAGACCCTCGCTCTGTTTGTTCCCACCTGCTCGGTGTTGGGCGAGGAAGGACGTTTCCCTGAGTCTCCGTTTCCATCTGCAAAGCGGAGATGGTAATAGAAGCCGCCTCAGGATGGTTGGAGTCCCCTGGGAACATGCACGCAGAGAGCACGATACCCAGCAGGCAGTGGCACCGGTGGGCAGTTCTGTGTCCTGCTGACCCAGGAGGAAGTGGAGCCCAGGGGTAATCCGGCTGGATGCCTGGGGCTGCCACCATCATGTCAGCCACCAAGTCCTTTGCAGAAACTGCAGAACTGAAGGAAGAGGTGCCATGCTATCTGCAGTCTCATCCACCCACCCACCCACCCACCCACCCATCCATTCTAACCGTATCACGTGCCTGCCAGCCGCTGCTCCTTTTGCAGGACATGGACATGAACTTGAACATGACCCTGCTCTGCACGGACCTAACACCCATGACAGCTGCAGGGCAAGGTGTGCTGTGCTGGGGGTAGAGCTGGATGCCAAGTAAGGGGAGGGGTCCCTTCCAGCTCGGGGAGGGGGGTGGGTGAGCAGGGCACTCAGACCAGAATTCACCGAGAAAGAGGCTGTGAGCTGGGACAGTAGGATTCATAGAGCGCATGCGTGGCTTATATTAAGTTCTCAACAAATGGTGACTATTACTGTTATTTAATACTTTGCTCACTACAGGCATTCAATATATATATATATATTTGGATTGACTGACTGTGTAGCTGGCAGTACAGACAAAGCAGGCACGTTTTATTCTTCTTCTCTTTGCCCAGAAGGGCCTCGGGCTTTTACTGGCCTGGTGCTCCATCAGTCAGGGGGCGAGCCCGTGATGCTGCCCCCCCATCAGTCCTCAGCCTCATTTCCCCTCTGACACGCAGCAGGCACATTCCATCTACCTTGGCACAGAAGGGGGCAAACCTTCCTTCCGTTGACTTCCTGTGGAGCCAAATCAAACAATCAGTGCCTTTTTGCAGAGCGGATCTCAGGGAAGAGAGCGCGGGCACATTGCCAAGGGACCTGAAATCCTAGCTGCCAGCAGTTTCGTTAATCACAGCCTTTCTCCCCTTCAAGGCATTGGTACACGTCCACACTTAATAAGCCTGTTAATAATATCTCCCGTTTACGTAGACCCTGCTGCGTGCCGGGCACTACGCTAGGTATTTTCCAGACATTTTAAAATTTAAGTCTCCTAGGAAGAGCAGATGTGACGGGATGGAAGTGTAGATCGTATATTTGGGGAATAACAAAAAAAGTATTTTTTTCTCAATTAACAGTGGGAGTTGTGGTTGGTGGATAATGGCAGGCTTTGAGTGTAAGCCTCAATGGCACGAGTTTGTGAATCAGGACATACTTAAGTAAAATGAGAGAGTGAGCCTGAGGGAAATCCAGCAACAGATCCAAGGAAAGTGTCAAAGATGCTCTCTCTCTTTGTATTGCTTTTTAGGTTTTCTTAAAATTACTGATGGCAGACAGTATGCCATAGGAAAAGTACCGGCCTTGACACAGAACGTCTTTTTTTTTTTTTTAATCCTTACCTGAGGATATACTTTCCATTTTCCATTGATTTTTAGAGAAAGGGAGGGAGGAGGAGGGAAGAGAGAGAAAGAGAAACATTGATGTGAGAGAGACACATCGACTAGTTGCCTCCTGCACATGCCCCAACCAGGGGGAGGGGTGTGCGAACCCTCAACCGAGGTATGTGCCCTTGACCAGGAATGGAACCCACGACCCTCCAGTCTTTGGGCTGATGCTCTAACCACTGGCCAGGGCAACATAAAATGTCTTGGATTTGAATTATTTGCTGAGGGACTGGGGACAAGTTAATGAAATAGTTGTGCGGCTCCGGTTCCCTTGTCTATGAAATGGAGGCAATCATTGCAAGCTTATAAGAGTTTAATGAAGCAATATTTATAAATTGCTTGGGACAATTCTTGGCCATAGTAGTCATCCAACAGTAGCTTGGCTAAATGAGAAAAATGCAGAAAAACATAACCAAGCCGCTGGAGTACAGAGGTTTCTCCATAGATAACATCTGGTGCGTGTGTGTGCTCACACTTACACATATATGTAGTGTGCATCACCAGTCTACCCAGCAAAACTTTGAAAAGACACATGTGAAGACATTCCACAGATAGCCCCTCTGGGAACCCAGGCCAAGACGGGAATGACACCGAGGCTCATTAAAGCCAACCAGTTGAAAGCACATGCTACTGATAGGCGTTGGGAGTGCACGTGGTGACTTGGGGACCAGGAGGCCCTGCCCCAGTGGATCCGTTTTCCCTGCTCGGGCTGTGACACACCTTCTCTTGAATTCATGCCCACAGCTGGGAAGGACAGTGACCAAAGACCCTGATGTTGCATTGGCACTCCCTTTACTTCTCTTAACTGCATTTCTTTTCTTTTTATTATTATTCTGGAGGCAAATGATTGATATAATGAGGATCTCCTTCAGTGAAGATACTATTACGTGACAGTAGTTGGTAAACCTATTCAAGGTTTCTCCCTAGAAATGTTTCCAGATTGTTGAGTCTGAAGTCCATCACATTTGCATCTGGGAGCATGAGACAGTGCCATGTGTGTGTCTGGTAAACCCTGCTTGCTGTCCAGCGCTTTCCTCCTCCAACAGTTCCAGACAGGGCTGGTCATTGATTCCACACCACCTTTGATTGGCAGGAACTCTCACACTTCAGGTTTCTCTTCCCCAACCTTTTCTTATTCCAGTTGGTTAATGATCTTGAACTGCTGTGCCTTTAAGGAGCCTGCTACTTACAGGCACCTGGGGAGGAACCCCTGGTTTGCACATTTGCATATTAGGCCAAGGTTCTGAGTGTGCTTGGGAAGTCAGCAATTCCAGATAATATCGGCGGCAGCCTCTTGGCCCTGGTGGATGTTAGCCTGCTGCACACCCATCTCTTCCATATAGCATTTTGCTTGCCTAACTGCTTAGGTCAATGTCAAGATCAGCTAATTAATACTGGTGTTTGCTAACCCCCATAAACACACACATAACCTGAAATGAACACTTTAAAGTAGGACAGATTTTAAATTCCATCACGAAACACCGAGGGGTTTTTCCTAGAATGCTAACGAACGATATTGTTAAGCAATTAAAAAGCAGGAAAGCAAACTCACTTAAAATAGCCGTAACCTCATAGGCTCAAACTTATGCCCGTTGCCCTGGGAACGTAAACTCATGAGAACGAAGGCAAAGACGCTGTTGCACTAGAGGATGTAAAATAGACGAGACAAACTATAGAAGCGGTCCAAGCCTCACTTCCGTATTCTTTGTGTGGTACCCGAGCAAGAAACAAGGCTTGCTCTTCTCTCCCCAGCCCCACCGTCCACTGCGCCCTCCGCATCTTTTATCGGGCACGGAGGAAGTCCGTTTTCACACACCTGGCCGGGTCTTAGACCCCCCTGATCCCTCTGTGGCCCTCAGCTCTGTTGGCGTTTCATTCCCTCCCTGCGCTTCAGGGCGGCGTCAGGTTATGGTTGACTTAACCCGAGGCATTCGAAGCCCCAAAGAAATATAGAGACTGGTTCCTGACTGCACTCAGTTGGGTTCCCAGAGCGGCTGGGGTAGGGGCCTGGATTAGAACTCAGGACCCTTGTGGCTTCCATCTATTGCTCTTGCCTTCCGTGACAAATCTTCTCTCCTGCGACGCTGGTTTGACTTTTACAGGATCTTGATTTCCATTTTAATAATCCCAAGCCTTCCCTCGACACTGCAACAGAATTACATTTAAATACACAGCTCACATTTTCTCTTGACATTTTCTTTAGAAAGCAGGAAAGGGGAAAAGGAGAAAGGGGGTAGGTATTCATTCTTCCCATCACAGAGCAAAATTCTCCTCTTTGATCAGAACTCTTTGTTCAGATCCTCCGGGGGGAGGGGGAGGCCAAGAGCTGCTTCTCGGGCCTCCAGACTCTCCGGTTACCCCTGGAGACACCAGGCAAGCTCTGCATCCAGAGGTCCGGGCTCGGTGGGAACGCACCCGTGTCAGCATTAAGCGATAGGGCTCAGAGATAGTCTTGTCAGTCTAATTGATCTTGAGTCGTTGCCTCTGCTGTCAGAGCTGTCTATCTCCTTACCCATAATCCTCATCACTTTGATAGCTCGTCAGGAATATGGGACTTGGCCCAGCCTTGCCTTCATCCAATAACATTATGAAATTGATACTGACACTTCCATTGGCACTAATTTCTCTAAGAGATTGGAGCCAGAGGACAAGTGGTTTAGCTTCATGGCAGTTAAGCTTTCCAAGTAGATGGGGATGGCCTAAGATTGATTGACCTGTACCCCGAGGAAGGGGGGAGGGAGATGGGAACAGAGGGAGGAGAAGGGATGGAAAATCAATGGCTCCGTCGTCATCATCAAGTGATATTTATTGACTGCCCACGGAGAACAGTGTCCTCTCTGGACATGCTGAAGGTTACCCCAAGCCCTTTCCAAGACTGCTTCCCAGGGAGTTGGGAAAATTAGGAGAGAGGCATGTTGGCTAGAGCGGTTCACCTCCTCACTTGGGATAATGCCCCCTGGCGTCTGGAGTCTGAAACAGCAACCGACTCTACCCAGGACTGTCTTTCCCCCACCCAACACTCCCACACAAAGAAGGCCAAAGCTACTTCTCACTAGGGCGACTGTCCTTGATCATCCAAACCAAAGGATGCGCTGTGAATAATTACCCTGGATAACAGGTATAGGCAAGGCTGTGTGGTCGCCTTCCTCTTAACACGGAACTAAATATACCTGAACTGAGCGAGGAGCTGTTCTCTCTTTGGCAGGTTTTAATTCATGACCCAGCCCGCCTTTAGGTTAATGGATGCACGCGGAAACAGGCTTTTGATGAGGGGGTCAAAACCTCTTACTTTTGAGAGTGAGAGGGTTGTTTTTTTCTTTTTATGAATTGATAGGTTTAATAATATGATCGGATCTGAAGGTCAGTCTAAGAATAACACCTTAGAAGTGATGGCAGGAAGAATGTATGTTTTCCGATTGGCTGATTAGATCTTTGGGATTTTTTTCTTTGTGCCACTTGGGCCCCAGTGCCTGTCTGTAGAAAAGCAAAGGGCTGACTCACCTGTGCTAGAATTTGCCCAGCCCACATCCACTTCACCACACTTTTTTGGGGGGTATTTGGTCTGAGTGTTCAGTATCCTTGATACATTACACTTAAGTCTATTCTATAGGTAACCCATGGCCATATGTTGTCTGGTGAGATGGAGAAGGGGTGAAATGATAAAGAAACACAGACCAGTAAGTCTCCTTGCGATATGTTTAATGAGCAATTATTAACTGGTTCTACTTTATGTGTGAGTTTGTATCCATTCTGGCCTAGGAGCACATCTGTGTGAGCACATCTGGGAGCTCCCAGGGACTGCAGCACTAAGCCCTGCAGCACTATTTATGAGGGTCTGGTACGGGGCATGCACACCACCTCACGGCTTTGCTCTGTGTGCTGACGAGAGCATGGCACCCCGAGTGCTGGCCTGGCCAGCGGAGCCCCTTCTTGGGGCTGGAGCAGGTGAGCATACAGGAGCAGGAGCCGTGCAAGGGAGAGAGCGCCGAGCGGATACGGCGTTACTCCGATTGATTTTGCTGTTGTATTTATGCCTGGCTCGCTGCAAGTCATTCGACCTCTGCCCCCTCCACAGATCCTGCCGCAGCACTGTTCCGATGAAACGCGTCTATCACTTTTACAGCCTGTCTGTGGACGGGACGAGCGCGCCCAGAGAGTAATAGGCGCTGTCGCGGCCCTGCCCAACAGCCGCCCACGTGCGTGGGGAGGAGAGGCAGAGCCAGGGTTCAAGGTGTCCTGGAGGCGGAGGCCACCAGGGAAGCAGAGAGGATCTTGCGGCCGGAGGGAAGGCGAGCCCTGGGGGATGGAGCAAGGCCTGTTGCAGGGATGCGGGGTGAGGGGCCTAAAGGCATTCGCCAGGCTGGGAGTCTCTCTGTGCCGCCTTCCTCTCTCTCCTACCCTGGCTCAGGGGCTCCCGCGTGCCCCTCTGCTGCCCTGGGCACGCCTGGGACATGGTCCTCATCACATGTGGCATCTCTGTAGGTTTACCGTGTCCCTGCTATAGAGCTGGGGGCCCCTGTGTGGCCCGGTGTTCCTCCTTCCCCTTCTTCCCTAGGGCCTGGCATACAAGAACACGTGGTGGGAAGGGCCGCTTTGGCAGGAGTGGCGTGAATAGGGACCTGAAAGGCTGGGTCCTGGGATGGGCTTAGCTGCAGTCCCTGGGAGCTCCCAGCGCGTGCCATCTCCCAGCAGCTTCCATGAAGGTCCGCCTGGTGGGGTGTCCTCCCAGCTCCCAGAAATGCCTCCTTACATCTCCCTCCACATGGAGACTCGAGATTCACGGCCACCTTCCCGTTGCTAGAGGACGTGCCTTTGATGTGAGCTGGGTTCAAGTCCCAGCTTCCCCTGACCGTGCCAGAGGTCACTTTCACAGCTCGGAGCCTCAGTTTCCTCACCTGTGAGAGGGGAAGTGTAGGCCCTACCCTGAGTGTCTAAGTGGGTTGCCGTGGTGATTGGGTTGATGGATGGGAAAGCGCCTTGTGAGCAATGAAGGGCCATACAGACCTGAGGAGTCTGCTTTGCTGACGTTGTGGGTTTTAGTGCATCCGGTCATGAGATTCTTTCATTCTGAAGGCTCTGTGGTCGGTCCCTCTCACCGCCCTCCCTCCTTAAGGCTCCCGGGAGGCCTCCTGCCTTCTCAGGGAGCATCTTCTAATAAAGGAAGAAGTACCTTTTTTGTGTGACATAAGGTGACAGAATCTGTGTCAAACCCAGGGCGAGCTGGGTGGGAACCCCCGGGCTCTCAGGGTGTGGGAGCGAGGTAACCCCCTCCGATGAACTGGAAGAAGCCGCCGGCTGTCAGGCTCTTGCGCCAGCGGGACATTCAGGCCTCATTTCAGATCCTAGCTTTGGGGCATTGTCGTCCAGAAGTGTTTCCATCCTAGACCTCATTGATTAAGGCCAAATGATTCTGTCCCTTGAGGCGCATGCAGGGGTGTGACGAAGAATATGGACTGTGGTTCCCCCCCCTCCTCCCCCCCCCCCCGCCCCTGCCCGGTCCAGCCGGATCAGGAGGCTGTCTGTGACCTTGGGCAGACTGCTTAGTGCTCGACTTTAATTCCAGGAGCCGCCTCACCAAGCCACTGTGAGACCCCAGGGCCCAAAGCCCCGGACAGGGCGTCCTGGTCCCTGTGCCCAGCAGACAGCAGCTGCTGTGGTGTGTCCCTCTGGAGAAGGAAGCGGGGCTCTGTAGGTGGCAGTGTGCCTGGCATCCCTCCGCCTGTTCTTAGGAGTACCGTACTCCGTGTGTCCCCCAGACGTACCTTGCACAAGCTGTGCCTGAAAAGCAGCGTGGGAGGCCCGTGCCATGGCGGGAGGCAGTCTAGTTGGGCAGTCCCTTCAGCCAGTGGCTGAGCATTGACCTATGAACCGGGAGGTCACAGTTCGATTCCCGGTCGGGGCCCACGGGGACACTGACTGACGTGCAGCTCCTAGTGCTGCCAGCGCTGGGGTGATGGTCCCTTCCACCTGCCCACGGCCCCCAAGATTATGGGGCGGGGGGACGTGGATCATTCTTTAAGGAAATAACGCCTCTGCTTTGGGGTAACACAACTAGTCCCAGTCCAGTGCCTAAAGCTGAACTTAGAGATTGTGAGACTTGAGCTGTAATTCTGTAAGGCGGTTTGGGCAAAACCACCAGCATTATGCAATTGGAAGGCCATCACTCGCTGCTGTTGATGCCCCGGATGCTCTAATACTGTCTGTGTGAAGAGTCTTTGGGCAAACCTGGTGACGTGTGCCTTCCCTCCGGGCTGCGTGTTTCTGCCTTCCCAGGCCCCGCCACCTGACATTCTCCGGCCTCTGCACTCCTCCGGCGGAGCTGCCCTTCCCGCCACAGCCTGGTGTGAAGCCGGTTCCCTCACACGAGTCCCAGGCAGGACAGATAGGCAGCGGGAGGGAGACCAGGGCTGTCCGACAGCAGCAAAACCATGCTGGAGGGCCAGGCAGTGTGTGCAGGGCAGTGAGCCCAGCCTCCCAGGCCAGACGGATGTGGCCCTGCCTGCCGTGTATTAGCTGTGTGACCTTGGGCAAACGAGAAAACCTCAGGCTTCCATTTCCTCCCCTGCATTCCTGGAATAACAGGATGTCGCCCCGGGTTGTCGCGATGATGAACTGAGACCAGGGAGGCCGTGTGTGCCGAGCGCCCATCCTGCCTTCTCCTTCCTTAAATGCGCTCTCGGGCCGGTCGATCAGCAGCACGATTTTCAATCACCAGGCGATACCTCCAAGCTATGCATGCTACAAGGCGTGAGCAATGCCTTCGGTTCCTGTAAGAGGCTGGGAGGGAATTGGAGCCAGAGAATAAAGCTCCTCTTTTGGGAAATGATTCAGGGAGAGAAGCTGAGAAGTGCGGAGGGCATGCCTTGTTGGGCAGCCCTCGGACTGGGTGCGCCCTGGCGATCCTAGTGGCGAGGTCTGTCTGGGAGTCAGAGCAGGCAGCGAGGGGAGGGTCCAGGCGTGGAGGGCTGGTGACTGGTCCCCAGGTGTGCCCTGGGGCACAGCCCGTGCTCACTTGGCCCCTGTCCCACGTGTGCCAATACAAATTAAGAGATTGATTTTCTTCCATTTGCCTGGGAGGACTCGGCTCCTTGTCTGAGACAGTGAGTGGAATCCCTCTCTGAGCACGGCTGGGTTTTTAATTGTGTGTGTGTTGTGCTTTGCTCTCACTCATTTCTGGCTGATGAGTTCCTGCTCCCAGTCTGTTGATGCCACGCTCTCGCCCACCAGGGACACGCCAATATTTGATTTTTATCAGTAGGAAAAGCGTGAGGTTTTTAAAAAATCGTTTTCTAAATTCGAAGGTTGGCTTGTTTGTTCATTCTGACACATGACAAAAGCACGAGACTCGTTCTGGGTGGTTTTTCTTCCCTTCCTAAGTCGGGGGGAGGGGGTTTCAGCAGTGGAGGCTCGGTATGGAACCAGATTTGATTAGAGCTCAACTTTGGGGCAGAGAGTTGGGGAGGAGGCATTTTCAGATGCAGCACATCCTTGAGGACAATGAGCCCTTGCATCCTGTGCACAAGGCACTTCTGCGAAGATTGGTTGAAGGAGCTGTGGCACATGCATACCATCTGAAGGAGAGGATTACAGTACCAGTGTCAAGTGTGAGATGGCCACGTTCCTGTGTTAGTCAGCATGAGCTAGGATCTGCTGCAGTAACAAACAGTGCCCCTGCCAATCTCAGTGACTTCAAACAACAGCGCTCACCTACGCCACATGTGCACCAGGTGCTGGCTGGGGACCTCAGCTCTGGTACCCTCACTTGGGGACTGAGGCGAACTGGGGGCTGCCTCATGCTTCCACAATTGCCAAGGCAGGAAAATGAGAATACGGCAGATCACACACTGGATTTTTTTTTTTTTAATTATAGATAATTGACATATATTAGTTTCAGGTGTATAACATAATGACTCGATGTTTGTATATATTGCAAAATGATCACCACACTAAGTCTAGTTAACGTTTATCACATCACATAGTTACAGATTTGACTTTTTGGGTGAGAACTTCTGAGATTGATTCTCTTAGCAACTTTCAAATATGCAACACAGTGTCATTAACGACAGTCACCGTGCTGTGTATTACATCCCCGGGACTTGTTTATTTTATACTGGAAGTCTGTACCCTTTGACCCCATTCACCCATTTGCCCCCTCCCCCACCCCTGAGAACCAACATTCTATTGTCTGTATCTGTGAGCTTGTTTTTCCTTTTTTGTTTTTAAATTCCACATGTAAGTGAGATCATACCGTCCTTGTCTTTTCTCTGTCCGACTTCTTTCACTCAGCACAATGTCCTCAGGGTCCACCCTGCTGTCCCCAGGGCAGGATTCCTCCTGCTCGTGGCTGAATGAGATCCCATTGTGTGTGTCCCTGCACAGGAATGATCACAACTTCTCTGCTGTCCTGTCAGGGGACACGGAGGCTGCTTCCTTGTCTTGGGCCTTGTACCGAGTGGTGCTGTGGGCCACAGTGGTTCGCAGGGCACAGCGGTCTCTGACCGAGTGTGGTCTCCGTCGGATATACTAGTATTCTCAGAAGTGGAATTGATGGGTCACATGGTAGCTGCATTGTTTTATTTTTTGAGGAACCTCCTGAAAATCAGAAGGAAGGACGCTGGGGAGATGATTGCAAGGAGGATCTCCCCCTGGTCTGCAGGGGGCATGCGTGTCTCTGTGCTCATGCATCCCCAGGGAGGCCACTGCTTTTCCCGCCTTCACTTTGTGCGGGGCGCCCTTTCCCTCCTCATCTTTTGCAGGGACCCTGAGTCAGCAGAGACTTCTGCCGGGTCCCTGCAGCCCCCATGGCAGTGTGCAGCCCCACAGCTCCTCTTTGTGTGTGTGTGTGTGTGTGTGGGGGGGGGGGTTGTCTGCCAGCTATTGCAGTGCAGTTCCATCTAGTGTTCTCACCAGAGACCTTTGCTTTCTGGGGAAACTAAGTGTCACTGAGGAAAATCTGAGCCATTCCCCGCTCCACTCCCTTATATTTTCCCCTAGAAGGAGCAGGGAGGGAGAGAGAAAGATGCCGAAAATTCAGCTTGGGCCATCCTTCCAGACAAGACACCTGTTGGAGGCCATCAAGATTCCTCTAGCCCGGCCAGTGTGGCTCAGTGTTTGAGTATTTGATTCCCCATCAGGGCACACGCCCAGGTTGTGAGCTCGATCCCAAGGAGGGGGCCTGCAGGTGGCAGCTGATCCATGATTCTCTCTCATCATGGATTTTTCTCTCTCTCTCTCCCTCTCCCTTCCTCTCTGAAATCAATAAGACAATATCTTTATAAATTCTTCTAATTAACTGGTGGCTTTATTGTGGTCTGGTTGGAAGAACAAGACCAGAGGTCTGAGAGAGGCGGGAAAGGCTCCAGTGTGGGAAGAGCATCCTGTGATGTGTCTGAGTGGATCTGTCTTCCCTCGGGGGTCTCTCCCAGGAAGGCTGAAGCCTGCTTCTCTTTCTCTCTGTGGATCAGTGCTGCCTAACTAAGTCAGTGTGTGATTGGGGAGGGCTGGTGACAGTGGACAGGCCCATCACGGGCCCGAGACAGCCGGTGTGCCCAGCACCCGGGCACGGCGAGCCTGACGCCTCCTGCCCTGCCCCAGCCTCCCTGGGGGCTCTCCCTTTGTTACTCGTTCCTTCTTCATAGCTTAACACATTCCTCTCTGTGCTCATTACTGTGAGAGGGACCTGCTTCCGCTCCCCCGGGGCTGCAGGTCTCTGGGGTTTCTTTCCCCGGAGGCAGCTGACCTGAGACCGGGCCAGAGTAGAAAGGGGACTTGGTGCCCAGGGTGGACGCTGGAGTCTCCCTCGTGGCCCTCCATCTGGGCAGCTGTCACCTCCGGGGGCATTGGGAAATGTGTTGTCTGGTTGGTGGGGGCGCTGCCTTTATATCCCTTACATTTTTTTATAGGTTTTATTCTTTAGAGCAGTTTTAGGGTCCCAGCAACATTGAGTGGAAGGTACAAAGAGTTCCCATATATGCCCTGTCCCCACATATGGACAGCCTCCCCATTACCAACATCCCCCCCCCCCGCCCACCATGGTACATTTATTACAATTGATGGACCTGAGAGGGGATGTCATTGCTCACGTCCAGGGGTGTTAAATGCCCTGCCAGGTCCAGCGCAGGCGGAGCCAGCTGCAGGGTCTCCTGGCCCATCCTTGGAGGCGATTCGGACTGTGTATGCTTTGTTGACCTGTATTGTAAGGCCTGTGGTTATGGAAGGGCGGAGGTGAGCGTAAGGGCCTGGGGGTGAGGGCAGGCTGATGGGCAGTGATCTCTGTGACGTGCATTTAGTTGAATCGAGCAGAACGGTCAGCGGTCCTGGGAAGAGGAGGAAATGCTGAGTCATCTGTAATCCATCCCGTGAGTCTAATGAGGTGACTCATGCACTCATCTCCCTGTTCTCAAAATTTTAATGACTTTTTTCTCCTTTTCCTCTTTTCTCTGTCTCCCTCTCTCTCTCTTTCAATCAGATGTTGGATCTTTGGATAGAGACTTTAATTTTCTTATCTTTCCTTTCCTATTTACCATCTCTTTCCCTTTTGTTTGACTTTTCGGAACATGTCCTAGACTTTATCTTCCACTCTTCTTTGACTTTCAAAGTTTGATGACCATACATCCCAAGGGCTCTTTCTTTTTTTAATATTTTTTATTGATTTCAGAGAGGAAGGGAAAAGGAGATAGAAACATCTGTGATGAGAGAGAATCATAGATTGGCTGCCTCCTGCACGCCCCCTACTGGGGATGAAGCCCACAACCCGGGCATGTGCCCTGACCTGACCAGGAATCAAGCCGTGACCTCCTGGCTCATAGGTCGATGCTCAACCACTCAGCCACGCCGGGGGGGGGGGGGGGGGGGGCAGGGACTCTTTCTTACATTCTGGCTGTTCACGTTTTCAGTGTCCCCTTATCTTCTGGGGCAGTGCCTTCATTGATCTCCCTGAGGAGATTGGTGATGTTTTGAAAGCCTTCTGCTGCCCGCATTGCCCGTTTCCTCCAGGTCCCCAGTTTCTGCCATGCTGATGCTTTGCTGCCATGTCTGCTGGTCCTGAGCCGTTTATTCAGACTTAGGCCTCGGGCACCAGAAATGAACGAGATCTTGCTTTGTGTGCACGGGTGGGGCTTGTCAACTGTTAGGCTCCACTGAGGCATGATCTCAGTGTGCCAACGTGGCTCAGTGGTTGAACTTCGACCTATGAACCAGGAGGTCACGGTTCGATTCCCCGTCAGGACACATGCCCGGGTTGCGGGCTTGATCCCCAGTAATGGGCGTGCAGGAGGCAGCCAATCCATGATTCTCTCTCATCATGGATGTTTGTATCTCTCCATTTCCCTTCCTCTCTAAAATCAATAAAAATAAATTTTGAAAAATAAGCTTGATTTCATTGTGAGACCCCCCCCAAATGTTGATAACTCACTCTCTGTCTTTTTTGAGGCATTGTTTCTCCATAGAGGGTTCTCTAACCTCCTGCAGGGGGCGGTGTGAGGCGAGATGGGAGTGGGTGGGTGGGTGGGTGGGCAGGCAGCGTTATTCCTGGTTTCTATTGTTCCAGAAGCAGGAAGAAGGGGTGCAGCTTCATGCTGTACCCCAGCCGTCCTCTGAGCCTTTCAGGTTCAATTTCTGTGGGACTGAACTGCTGGTTGTGGTGGGATGGGGCAAGGTGACGGCCTGGGAGACTCGGTGCAGCCTGAGCCTCACCCCAGACGTCTGGGCACACTATCCCTTCGGGCACTGGGCTTCCACAGCGGATCTGACTTCCTGTAAATGTTCCCCGTGCAGTCCCGCTGGCCCATTCTTCAGCAGCTCCCTCCTCTCTAGCAAGCTTTCTCCTTCGATTTCTCATCTTCCAAAACGCTATTGAAGTATCTTATTTCCTCCTGTCTCTCCTCTTCCTTCTGTTTGTGCACAAACATTTCCTTCATTTCTTCAGACTTGAAGAAGGAAGGTAAAGACCGGTGCTCGGCTGTCTGTGTTCAACTGGAAACCACTGTGACATTTTCCAGAAAGTTCCCAGGGTGTTTTCGGAAACGGGCCTCTTTTTGCGAGGCGAGCGATTCCCATGAGTGTGTGGGCCACTGCTTATTGCCACTTTCCCGGTCAGACGTTTGTCACGGCTTGGAGTCAGCCTGCCTGTGCCGACGGAGGGGAATTCTGGGTCCTCGTGTGCATGTCGCGGTCTCCCATTTAGTTCTGCCTCATTGACGCCTCACCTCGCTGCTTGATGAGAAGTATTCCCCTCATAAACTTGAGGGCGATGTAATGGGTTCTGCAGCGGAAATATTGTTCGAGCCGCGAAACCACATCCCAGCAGGCGCTTCGTCTTGGGACCATGTGTCCTGCAAAGCAGCCATTTAAAACGCCGGTGGCACGAAGCCGCAGAGTCGCAGCTAATTCACTTTATGGGGCTTTTATTTGTACGTATGGGACGGTCGCACCAGCAAACAGAATCATTGCTCCCCCGGAGAGCCCCGCATTAAATGTCTGTCAGCCTGTGTTTGTAAATAACCGGATCCATGGGTTTCTCCTGGGTTAGAAAAGGGTGGCGTTGGGGTGATGGAGACGCAAGCTGTGTTCCTGGAAGCCATCAGGCAGTGAGGATCCTTCGAGAGCGGGACAGGGACCCAGGTGCCTGTGGGCTAATGGTGATGGAGCCTAATTACTGTCACCCGTGCAAGCTGGTTCCGACGAGACCCAGGCTCACACCGGGCTTGTCTCCCCGCGGGCTGGGCACAGTTGGTGGCAGAGTCCAAACTCCTTAGGCACCTGGTGGCCATGCCGCAGGGCGCTCAGCCCCAAGGCCGTCACCAAGGTCCTGGGTCGCAGGGCGCTCAGCCCCAAGGCCGTCACCAAGGTCCTGGGTCGCAGGGGCGCTCAGCCCCAAGGCCGTCACCGAGGTCCTGGGTCGCAGGGCGCTCAGCCCCAAGGCCCTCACCGAGGTCCTGGGTCGCAGGGGCGCTCAGCCCCAAGGCCCTCACCGAGGTCCTGGGTCACAGGGGCGCTCAGCCCCAAGGCCCTCACCGAGGTCCTGGGTCACAGGGGCGCTCAGCCCCAAGGCCGTCACCGAGGTCCTGGGTCGCAGGGGCGCTCAGCCCCAAGGCCCTCACCGAGGTCCTGGGTCACAGGGGCGCTCAGCCCCAAGGCCCTCACTGAGGTCCTAGGCCGCAGGGGTGCATGGGACTCACAGGAGAGTCTTCAATCCAGACGCCCGGGCTGCAGCCCAGACCAATGGACTCAGACTCTTTGGGGTGGGACCCGGCCCGGGCAGTTCTCCAAGTTCCTAAAGGGAGAAGGACAGCGTGCAAACGGCTGCTAGGTCTTTTTTAAATCCTACTGTTGCTACATAAGCAACGAAACGTACTATTTCAAACTAATCTGGGTTTGGGGGAAGTGAACATAATTTATGTTGCAGTCATTTCGGCTCACTGGTTGATTTCTATGCTGTGATGTGGCGGATTTTCCTCTGAATTCAGAATCCAGGCTTCCGGGGATGTCCTTTCAGTGGGTTTTGTACCCGTGGGAAACATCGGAGCAAAAACAGTGAGAGGGCGTGTGGGCAGGGCCGAGCCCTGGCACCCTGGCATCACCGGCCCTGGTCTCTCTGTGTGTGCAGGTCCCGTGGCTGTCATCAGCGGGGAGGAGGACTCGGCCAGCCCGCTGCACCACATCAACCACGGCATCACCACGCCCTCGTCGCTGGACGCCGGGCCCGACACGGTGGTCATCGGCATGACCCGCATCCCGGTCATCGAGAACCCCCAGTACTTCCGCCAGGGGCACAACTGCCACAACCCGGACACATGTGAGTACCAGGTGGAGCGCTATCCCTTATGGGGGGGGGGGGGGAGGCGGGTGGCGATAGGCCATGAGGCTGGGGTTCTGGAACCTTCTGGGGTGACCTGCTACCTCCTCACCTCCCCTCTCTAAGAGACCCTCCCTGTTTGTCTCAAAACCTGAAGAGTAGCCTGGGCTGAGGATGCCACGGGCAGAGTCCCGGGAGCAGCAGAGGCGGGACCCAGCCCCACAGGGGAGCGCGCCCAGTGAGGCAGGGGGCGCAGACTGGCTGGCCTTCTGCGTAGACCTGGCCTGTGCATTTAGGAAACTGTACCCCGACTCTGCCCTGGCAGCTCCCCTGAGGGGGGCAGACCCGCCACCCCAGCCTCCAGGATGGGGGGAGCGAAGGGCCGAGCGCCATTTGAATGGGGTCATCTCAGCAGCTGCCCCTCCAGTGCCCGCTGTGCGCACTCCCTGAGGGTCCCATGGCCGTGGCGCCAGGACCCCCACGTCCCTGCAGGGTCTCACTCAGGTCAGGCCTCAGGCACCTGTTCCATCCTGGCCTCTCCCCTTCTGTTGGTCCCAGCTCCTTACTCTGTATGTCTGCTGGGGCCTCTCCAGCTCTCGGGGTCTCTGGCTTGGCCGTCCAGCCAGCAGCTGTTCCCCTTGCCGGGTCCCCAGGTTCAGTCTACCCAGCAACGGCAGTGCACCCTCCTCTCCCGCGCTCCTGCCCCCAATGTCAGCCACTTCCCAAGGGAGCACAGAGGCCCTGAGACGGCCTCAGAGCTGGAAGGGACAGAGATGGGCCAGGGTAAGGCCTCCTTATAGGACAGGAAAACCGAGGTTCTGGCGGGCTGGGGCTCCCCTTCTCTGCGCCCAGGCTTCTGCCGTTGGCTCTCTGGATCTCGCCTGGTGCTGGGGTCGGCCTAGGAGGGAGAGCCTGGTCTTGCTCCCCGTCGGAGCGCTCTGTGCTGGGCCCCACTCTTTGTAGCTCCCAGAGCTGCCGCTGCTCCCCTGTCCGTCTTACAGCAGAGCGGGCACCTGGCTTCCCCATCGGGCTTTGCTTCTGCTCTTCTGACTTCCGCGAGAGGATCACCAGTGGGAGGACGGGGCTTGAGTCGGGACGGGGCGATCATCCTCTCCCCCCTCTCGTGGGTGTCCTCCAGCGTCGGGTTTGTGGGAGCCCATCAGCGTGGTTAGAGGCAGGACCTGGGTTCCGGGCAGGGGAAGAAAGACTGTGATTCAGATGCGGAGCGGGGCGCTCAGTGCACAGGGCGCTGCTGCTCTGGGACGGCTCTCGCCTCAGATCAGGTTCGCCCTGGCCGGACCCGGGGCTGGTGAGGAAGGCCTTCTGTGGCTGTACCACGGGACACCCCGTCTCGGTTGACGTCGCTGCATTTTCTAGGGTGGCGTTGCTATTGGAAGAGAGATGCAGGCATGGCTGTGTTGAGTCTGCACTTGATTCTCGTTATTCGCAGTAGTTATGTTCTCTAAAGTCCCGTGAGCACTGCATTGGGGCCGCGGAGCCATTGCGCCTAGAGGACATGCGGGGTCAGGTTCCTGCCAGCCCCTGGCCACAGCAGTGTCCTCGGCTGGTCAGGACCAGCTGCTTCGTGCATGTTCTGCTTGAAGACTTCTTATTTAACAGGTGCTGTTGCGTCACTAACATTGCCCTCAGGGTCGATAGTACCGATGCACGCCTGAACGAAGCTTCCCTAACCCAGGAGTCCTACCTAACACCCTATTCGCTCCGTAAGGCACCCCAGCTTCTTGCTCTTGGGGGCATAGCCAGCGCTTCGACTCTGTGCTTGTGGGACACGCACAAGAAGGTTTATTTGGTCTCAGCTGGGTTTGTGTGTGGGGGGGTCAAACATTTACCCCCCTCGCATGTCTGTGAGTGACCGTGAAAGTGCGGCCAACATTGGATTGGGGTTTCACATACGTTTTAGGGAGTCTGATACAGACCCAGGAGGGGACAGAGAGGTGGCTGGGAGGATGGCCTATGTCCTTCTGTGGACGCTCTGGGCTCTCCTCTGGGTCATGTCTGTGCTCGTGTGAGCTCCCGATAGCCGGCTGTCGGCACAGGGCCCGATGGGGTGAATCTGGCTCGTGGGAAAGAAGTTCAGTGTAAGTGGAGACCCCGGGGGGAGCGTGGGATCTGCGTGTCCTGTGATGTCAGGCCCCTGCGTCCGGGCAAGGGTTTTCGCCAGGAAGCCGTGGGAGGAACGCCTTCGGGCGAGGATGCCAGCGGCCTTCCAGAACCCGACAGGTCTCGTATGAAGGACAGGCTGTGGCGGCCAGGGCAAGGTGGCTGACAGGCCTGAGGGACAGGGAACAAGCAGTGCCTCCTGGCAACATGGGAGGCGGCTCCAGGTCAGACCCCTGCCGTCAGGGAAAGGGCTGTTCCAGGGAGGCGGCGCGTGTCCTCTCAGTAGACAGCAGATGGCCTTACGGGTTTCCAGAAAATGCGAGGCGGGGACAGACCCTGCGTGGAGCGTGCCAGCGGTTTGGCTGCTCCTCCCTCCGCGTGGGCAGGGCCGCCTCGGGTGGGCGGGGGCACTGCCCTCCCTCCCACGACACGCAGGCCTCTGGTGACAAAGGCTCCATCCGCCCAGGGAAGGGACTGCGAGTCACCTTGCCGTCTGCGCCGAGACACTGTCCTACGTGGTTAAGGCCGCAGGCGCCTTGGCGATGAGTAAGCAGAGGGAACCCCTACGCGCAGTTAGGCCAGGGCCCTCGTCCCGGGCATGGATGGCAGGAAACGGGACTAAGGGCGGGAGGTTCTTGTATAGCGGGCCCCTCCGGGTCCCCGGCTCTCCTGTCGGCTCCCTTCCTCATCCATGTGTGGTTGGTGGTTACACAGGGGAACGGGCTCGGGTTTGGGTGGCCTGGGTCAAGGGGGACAGATGGTACCTCAGCTCACTGCGCTGACCCCTTTGTAGGGTAAACAAATACCGGATTGTTATGTGCACCTGAAACTAATATAATGCCATCATATCAATGTTATCTCACAAAGGAACAGCAAGAAACAGGCCTTGGGAAGGCTCCTTGGTCTTGAGGGTCTCTGTCCGTCTCCTTTTCCAAAAACCCCCATCTCAGAAGACAGCTTTGCCTCTCTGTGAGAGAGCAGAGGCCCTCGGGGGGCTAACCTGTCTTCTCCTTCTCCCCCTCCCTGTCCCCAAGTCGGGTCTTCCGCCTGCATTCACAGGCTGTCTCTGCCTCCACCTTCCCAGGCTCAGCCATCTCAGCCTCTGCCTCCCTCTGATCCCGCCCCTTCCGCCCTCTGATCCCGCCCCTTCCGCCCTCTGATCCCGCCCCTTCCGCCCTCTGATCCCGCCCCTTCCTCAAGTGCCTGCAGACAGGGACCTCTCCCTGTCCTGCCAACCCCCTCCCTCCCCTCTCCCTCCAGGTACTGCCTGCCTCCTGCTCACCACTAACCTCTTCAAGCTCCCAGTCCTGCAGCCCCTTTCTCATTCCATCCCCTGGAACCCATGAGCTCCATCCTGATCTCTTTGTGAAACCTGACCCCATTCCTTTGAGTCTCTTCTCTTTAAGTCACCCCAACTGTGCTGATTTCTCTCCCTTTCATCTAGTCAGTAACTATGAAGGGCTTGTGTCCCGCCTTCTTTAGGCTCCGAAAACAATAGGTAGCAAGAAATGCGTGGTCCCTGCCATGAGGGGCTCACTGCGGACCGCAGCTGATGTCCAAGATTCGAGGGGATACCCTCTGCTCCCTGGGTGCGCTCAGGGAGTTTGCTGTCTGCTGGTCACCATTGCTTCTTTCCAGATCTCCAAGCCCACCGCCAGCCCCTCTTCCCGCCCTGCAGAGCCCCACACCCCGTCCTTCCTTTCTGCGCCCTCTGCTCCATTCCAATCTGGCTCATCTCCAGCCTCTTCCTGGGCCCATGCCAACGCAGCGACGTCTCCCTCCTGGGAACCCGCGCCGCCTAGGGTAAACGCCATGCTCTCGCCTATGATTGAATCAAATCTCAGATGTGTGTGTGTCTTATTTCCCAGACCTGACTTGATGCTCATTCCCACGAGTGGCTCTTGTGTGTCCCTTACTCCTCTTGGGCTTTATTGCAGCTGCTTGAGGGCCTGGCTTTACTCTTTCCCCAGGGCAGGTGCATGATGCGTCCCCAACACACCAGCCTACAAGGCAAGGACTCGCACAGAGATCCCGAGCGGAACTGCTCGGTCCGGTCTGTGGGCTGTGTCCCTTCAGCCGGGACCGGGGCTTCTCCAGAAGGGAGAGAGTGGCTGTCTCCTCCTCCCTGGCCCAGTTGGCCACGGAGCTGCCTTTTCTGGAAGATCTGCTGCCACGGCCAGTCCCCAGCTGTGGTGGGAACGCAGCCTTTTGTGCGTAATGCAGTATTAATAGCGCATCGGCATGATATAGATTTCTGTCATCTTCTCCGCTAACAAATATCGCTGACTGCGGGTAATGATGGGTGTTTATTCCCAGCCACTTAGTTTAGCATAATGGACTTGCAGATGAAATATAGAAAATGGGCTCCTTCGTCTGGGAGGCCGGGTCCTGCTGCCACTGCTCCAGGATAAACCTTCTAGGTGTTTCTCTGCAGAAGTCCTGGGGGCCCTGCCTGGCGGGAGGAAGGGATCGGGGACAGGCCGGGCTGGGAGCTCCCCCTCTGAGAGTGTAGCTGAAGAGAGGAGGCTGGCCTTGTGGGCGGCTGTTTGCTCTGTGCAGTGCAGTTAGGACGCAGGCTTGGCTACGTGTGACGCGGGGAGCATAGGACCGATGTGGGGGTGGGTGGTTCTGATGCACCCCATCCTTCATCCTGCTGCTTGGATCTTGCCGGTCCCCGTTAGGGGACCTGTGGGCCGAATCTTGGTGAAGATGACGGTGATAGTTTGCCTGAGCCTTCTTCACCAGGCGGGTGTCTCCAGGCCTTGCTTGCTAGGCCGCCTCTCTTGCAGCACTCCCAATGAACAGACGTTCGGCTGGCTCCCTTGGGTGTTTCCTCAGCGCTGTCTTTAGATCCAGTTAGAAGAGCAGCAGACCCTGAGGACCCCGTGATGCTAGACTGGGGGGGCCAAGGAGGAGAGGACGACTTGGACACATCACCAGTGTCCTCTTGTCTGGAAAGAGCCGGTGGTGCCAGAATGGATGTCTTGGAACCAGGGCAGTGAGTCCTGGCCCAGGTGCTTGAGCTCGTCCTGAGGGTCGCGTCGCAGCCCCTGGAGATGACCTTCTATGGGGTGCTGACTCCCCAGCCCCCGATCGAGGCATAATCCAAGCACGGCATTTTGTCATTTTTTCCCCCTATCCCAGGAAGGAAAAAAATCAAATGATGCCATTTCCCCCAAATTACCTGAAAACGCTCTTCATCGCTGAGCATGCACTTAGGAGCTGTAACCAGCTAGTCCAAAGGGGACTGACTCATGTCCGTCTCCCTGAGCCAACCAACTGCCTTCCCATTGGACACGTGACCTCACCTGCTCTGTGCTTCCTGCCATAAGCACACGCTCAGTTAGCTGCATGCAGTCATGCTAGTTAAGTCATCAGGCATAATTACGCTCACCATGAATACACAGTAATTGGCTTACAAAAGTCCTTCAGGAGTAAGTGTGCCTCATGGTGGAGGAGGCGAAAGTGATGGGGTCCCCAGCCAGCCCGGAGTGATGCCATTTCCGGGTGGATCGTGAATCCCGGGGAAGTGGCACCTGACGGTGGAAAGGAAGGGTGGGTGGGTCCTGCGTGTCCTGCCCAGAGCCCTAGACACAGAAGGACTGCTCCTCATCTTGGCACGTTGTGGCCTCCATCTTATCTTCAAGGAGTGAGAGCATTCGCTCCCTTCAAGATCTGCTCCAGCTCAAGGTTTCCCAGGGATACCTCCACTCCTTTCTCCTTCAGCTGCACCCAGGCATCCAGTCTGTATCTCAAGGGGGATCATTCTGAACCGGCTGAGAAATACATGCAGGGGTCCGATGGGACTCACAAGGGGGGCTTTATTGCTAGACTTTAATAAGTTTGCTCGGCCCAGCCAGCTTGGCTCAGTGGTTGAGCGTCAACCTAGGAACCAGGAGGTCGCGGTTCTATTCCTGGTCAGGGCACGGTCAGGGCACATGCACCAGTTGCGGGCTCCATCCCCAGTGGGCGGCCTGCAGGAGGCAGCCGATCCATGATTCTCTCTCATCATTGATGTTTCTATCTCTCCCTCTCTCTCCCTGAAATCAATAGAAATATTTTTTAAAGGAAGTTTGCTTGGACTTAAAGCCAAAATGGGCTCCTTGATGCCTCCCCCAGTCTTGAACTTGGTGAGCACAGACAGGAGTTGGGTCTGCAGAGCAGGCTTTGTCTATCCAGTTGCAGTGAGGACCATGGTCTGCCTCAGCTTTTGCAAGTCGGGAAGCCCCGGGCTCCCTGGAATATCACACACGCCGAGGGGGTTCCCCTGGTTGGCATTAGCCCTGCCCAGAGGGAAATGTGATGGTAAGGTGACGGGATTTTCCCACCTCACCCATCAGAGAAACCACGCGGTTCTCTCAGGGAGGAGCCTAGAGCACAGGGTGAGGGACGGGCTGGGGTTACGTCCCAGCTCTCCAAAGAGAGGGATTCCTAGTTTATGGGCAGAGGCTAAAAGGCAGGGAAAAGGAGAAAAGACACCCCCATCCCTGGAGATGGCAGGGGCTTGGTCAGTGTTGGTCCCTATTAGTATTCTCTGTGCAGAAGCCCTTTTCCAGGGGAAAATGGCCGTCACTCCATTTCCTGTGAGTGAGCACGTGAGTCACACACTGATGGGAGGCGCGCCAAGGAGGCCGGGAGGTTCTTGTTCGCCATGTGCTGTGTTCTTGATGGTCGACAGCGCTTGGACCCAACGCCACCCACCTCTTAGCCCAGAAGCCCAGGGTCCAGCTGTTCCCCAGCCTCCCCCCCCCCCGCCCCGCTGCTGGAGCACAGGGCTTCCTAAACTGTGCTCTGAGGGTGGTTCGTAGGTGTTTCTCAAAAGTCATGTTCCGCGGTCAGTGAGTTTGGGGAAAGCTGGGTCGACTAAGTCTTTTGCTGTGGGATTCCGAGAGCCCATCATGGCAAAGGTCACTGCAGATTTGCGAGAGGGGACTCGGTCTGCAGCACGTCCCAGATTTCCTGAGCCTCTGTGCCCGGTATCTGAGGGGCCTCCGCAGCATCTCTGGACACGGCTGTTCAGGGGACCACATTCGGGCTATTCTAGGACTGGGGGTCCTGGGTTTGTCGCCCCGGCAGATGTTCCCACGTGGCATGCACACCTACTTGGCACCCGCACTGTCACATTTCTTCCCAAGCCCTGGGCGTGGCTGCCTGCCATGGAAATGCCAAACGCAGGCGCGGTGACATTCTCCAGGATTTCTGGGAGAGCACTCGGCGCCCTTCATGGGAATGGACCAGGGTCTGTCTGTCGTTCTCTGCCCAGAAGCACCTGCAGGTGCCTCTCCCACTTCCTGAACCCGACCCGGAGATGCTGCTCACGGCCGTTTCCCCCTGCGTTCCTTGTCGCCAGGCAGATCTGCCGCTTAAGCTGGAACTTCAGGGAGCTGTTCGGAAGGATGCAAGATGCTGTCTCCAAACCCTTGTGTGGAGGGGCAACGCCCCCGTCTTTGGAGAAGGAATGGAATAAATGGAGTTGCAGGGTCTGGCGCCAGCTGAGGGGGAGCTGGGACTTCTTAGGAAAGAAAGTGAAATGGGTGCGGGTGGTCCCAGCCCGCCAACGCAGCGGCTGCGTGGCTGTGGGCCAGAAGGCCCCCCTTGTTAAACTTGCGATTAGGAAATGGGCCACCACAGCTGCATTTCTGAGAGGAAGTGGCGCGGGAAATTGAAGGGGCTCTGTCGACTTGTGTAAGTGGCATGAACATGATCATCCTTGTCTTGACAACACTATTTTTGCAACTATCGGTACAACTCCTAGTTCACATACGCTGTTGGGGCAAAGCTTGATGGTGTCAAAAATAGAGGGTTTCAAAGTTTGAAGTTATTTCTGAAAAGATAAGAATCCTTCCCTCCAACGACTTCTTCCTCCCGGCGCTAAGAAATAGCATTTGTCACCCAGATCCACAGCCAGAGATGCTCTAGGAGTCGCCGCGGTAATATGAGGGCTGTCAGGACATGACGGATGGCGATGAGCAGAGGGCTCAGGCCAATTTCCTTTCGGGCTAATGAGACCGAGGAGCTGTGGGCTCAAGGAGGAGTTGGCAGGGAGATTCATGGTGGGACTCTCTGGTTTGCTTTTCACTCTTTGTTCCCCCTCCCCCTCGTCAGCAAACACTATTTTGTTGAAACTGCAGTGACTCCAGGCTCCCCTGCTCCCTGTAAACCCGCCAAGTGCCCCGCACCGAGTTGCTGTGTGTCTGTGCCCATATGGTCCCCTCTGTAGTGAGGCTCTAAATGCCCATCTGCTCGAGTGACTTCCTTTTGGCTTGTTCTTGCACGTGAATGCACAGCCCTTTCGTTCCTTCTCAGCAAACTTATCCCCGGGGCCTCCAGACAGGAACGGACAGATATGTGTGTGGGTCTTGCTCATGTTTGTGCACATGTTTGTGTTCATGTTGGTGCACATCCTGTTTTGGACACGGATCGTATCAGTGAGGATCCTTTGGACTGGAAGGTCTAGGCCCCCTGGGCTTAAGCCGGAAGGAAAGCGGTCATCACATAACTCAAGTAAGCAGCTAGGGGAGGTTCCCCAGGAAGCACACGAGGACCCCGGTTCTGCTTTTCTGCGGTTCTCTGGCCTCAGCCTCTCCGTGTCTTGCTTGACCACCAGGCTGGCTCGCCTCCTGGTTACAAAATGGTTGCACCAGCTCCAGGCATCACAACCAAACACTCGGACCAGGGGCAGCACAGAGTTGTCTCTTCTTGTGGGTTGATTGCAACTGAGGACACCTTTCCCCCAACCCCCAGCAGTCTCCCCGTCCCGTTGGCCAGAATTATGCCACGTGCTTGCCCCTAAAACAGCCACCCGAGGCTCATCCAGACGGTCCCCTGGGCTGGGGGCTAGGACGCACTTCCTGGGAGGCCTGCGGCCGCCTGGAGAGGAGTGGACGCCTCCACAGCACCCCCCACAGGGTTTGTGAGCAAAGAAGAAAGGGGAACGGCTGTGAGGAATGACGGTGCCTGCCACCCAGTTCTCCAAGGCCTCGTGGGGCAGTCGTGGCGGGAGGGAGATGAGAACATCGATCTCATGTAAATGTCACTCCTCGCGTTTCTCCTCTCAGAGAGAGCAAGCTGGTAATTTGTGGTTTTGTCATTGCTGCTCTGCCTGGTAAATTGTCCTGCTAATTTTCAAGGCTGCACTTACACGCCCGAGCAAAGAGACACTTCTTCATGTGGTTTTAGCTGGATCCGATTATCCCGCTTGAGCAAGCTGTGTGGATTCCGGGCGTGGCGGAGTGGCCCTCTGGGAGCCGAGTTTCTGGAGAGTAGGTGTTAGCAGGGGCTGGTGGACCCGGGTCCGAGGGGCAGTAGTGAGAAGGAACAGCCCCTTTCTAGCACTTCCATGACTCCTGTGTAGGCAGCCACCCCTTCACGTCCACCCCAGGAGGCCAGCGAGAGGTCCGGAGGCCTGGGGGTGCAGGAGCAGGACACAAGCCCTTGGAGCCGAGGTGGCCTTGGCCAAGACTCTCTCTCTCTCTCTCTCTCTCCTTATTTTTGGCCAAGTTTCTTTTGATCCCCGCCTGGCGGGTGTGGAGCTTAACTGTGGCCAGCTGGGCCTCCTGCTCGCACTGTGTTAGCTTCGGTCCCCAGAACGAGAGTTGCTGGCGACGTCGCCACCATTCGAGTGGGATTCTGTGGAGTTGGGCGGTTCTCACACCACTGGTAATAAAGTGTTGGGACTAAACTCCTAATGGCTCATTGATTGGGTGAGTTATGCTCAGTGTAATTCTGAAAATAGATTTCAAGTATGCGCTTGGGGATTTGTGAGGATTTGTTACTTAGGAGCTGCAACTCAATCGAGGCTGGTCTGACAAAGACATCAATATGGTAGCCAGGCTGGGTCCATGCTGTCCGTCTCCCCGAGACCCCCTCCCACTCCCTGGGCCAGGACAACTTTCCAGAAGGGAGTGTGGGCAGGTGTGGAAGGTCCCCTTCTCCTTCATAGACACCCCTTGGCCGGGGTCTTGGGAGGGTCATCCTGATTGACACAACCATGCGAACCCCTCAGTGTTACTAACGTGGACAGGGACACGCAGAGCCTGGATTCTTCCTTTACATCCTCTGAGTCAGGAAGTGCAGAAGCCGGTTTTTGCCTTTCCTGGCGCATCCACTCCGGGGGAGAGCCAGAGGGGCATCTCCTTGGAGGCCTAGGTTATCGGCCTGTTGGCACACCCAGGCATCCTCTGGTCCGCCGCACATCCTTGAATCCCAGGCCCGAAGAGGGAGCTGTGGGAGGGGCTTTGGCCTGGGGCTGGGCTTCTAACGCCCATGTTCCTTTGGCTGAATGTCAAGTTCACTTGCAGACAATAAGAAAGCCAAGGCAGGTCCCTCTGTGGGGAAGCAGCCACCGGCAGATCGTACACAGAGACCTCCCAGCACACCTGCAGGTATTCACCTGAGGTATTCCTTTCCCTCTGGCCTATCGGGGACCTGAAGTGCCTTCCATTTTGGGGTGCAGGGTGGGTGTGAAACAATTGAGGGATGTTATAAATGAGTCTCCCTGAGGCAGAATGGGGGGCTCGGTAAGACGGGATTTCTGAGGGAAAGTGGTCAGTGATCTTCTTTCCAGAGCGTCTGCTCCCTCCCTCTATCTGCACCTCTGCCTGTAAGGGTGTTTCCCCTGCCCTTCCCTGGGGTAATTTACGCCCAGCCAGTTATTAGAAAAAACAATATTCCAGGGAAGTGAAAACAAAACCTAGAAGAAAGGGGAAAAATTACCCTCGGTTCTAATAAAGAAATTACTGACGTGCTACATCACGAACCGTATTAATTTTTAATGGCTGAGAAAGGAGTTGATTTATAATGCATCCTTCTCGGCTGCAGCGCCTGTCCCCAGCTAATAAATAAATGACAGGTCTCCCGTATTAAAAGTATCCGTCATTTCACACCGCTGGAATGTAAACCGGAGAGGCATGGACCCAGAGGCCTGGGAGGGGCAAGCCCTGCTGGGCCAGGGTGGAGAAGGGGCGGGGCTAGTTCTGAAGGGGAGGTCAGCTCATCTTTCCTCCTGGTCTGAGCGCAGGGACCCGGAATAGCTCCAGCTTGCCTGTGTCCCAGGGAAAGCTCCCGGGAAGGGGGGATGGCCTGCTTGGGAGCAGTGAGGGTGAAACTGTAAGCCCTGGTCCCTAAGCAGAACTACGTGTCTTCCCCAGGCACTGGCGTTACGCGTTCAGTAGTTGATCTTGTGTTAGTGGTGATGTTTGATGCGCAAGTGTAGTTCACCTCTCTGTGCCTCTCAAGAAGAATAAAAAGCCTACTGCGTGTGTCCGGTTCCACAGTGATACGTGCTCATGGTAGCTGTTTGGGGAAAGTCCAGAGCAGTCTGGAGAAGAAAGTAGGGATTACCCCACATACTACACCCGTGAGGACTGCTGTGGACATTTGGGCGCACTGCCTTCCAGTCTTTTTTCTTCATGTAGATACATACACTGACAGATAACACACGCAGACATGCATATGCCCACACGTATGTAGATTGCATGCAAAAAATGAGATCCTATTCTCTATACAGTTTTATCATCTGAATTTGTCACTTCATAAGTCATAGACCTTTATTATTCCATCTCATTGAAGAGTATGCGGCTATTTTTAGTGGCTACAGATGTGTGGCCAACATGCTCACGGCGCCATTGTAGAGCCGGCAGTCAGGGACAATGCACGCCTCCATTCTCCTCACAGTGCCAGCCCCAGAGTAGACACAGTGCCCCAGAAAAGCGAGGACAAGAGACGGATTCCGCACGGAGCTCATCGTTACGGAGCAGCTGCTGTGCTGCGGGGTCCGTGCTGGGAGCTGGGAAAGGAGCAGAGTGGCGTGGCCCCGCCTGAGGGGTCCACCCGCAGGTCCCCAGGGACCCAGGCATGGGCACAGAGACCCTGCAGCTGAAGGGCCCGGTGTGTGGAGAGCAATGGCTTGTCCTAACTAGGGGAGCAGAGGATGGGGTGTTTGAGCCACAGAGCTACAGCGGAGCTAGATAGCCAGAGATGGAAGGAAAGGGCCTTCCAGGCCACAGTGGCAGTAGCTGGAAGCAGGAAGGGGGTGTTGGGGGCGGGGCAAGGATGGAGGTCACAGGTGACTGGCGAGGAGGCCCTGGGGTAGAGGGAGCAGGGCCTGCTGATGTATTACATGGTTGAGGTTATTGAAATAATAACTTTGATTTGTTTCGTAGACCTTACACTTAAATGTCTTTGTTGACCACACTCGTCATTGTTACCAGTTTCTCAGAAGTAGGTAATAACTCGGAAAGCAAAGACGCCATCGAGATTGTAATAGGAAAGGTAAAACGAAGTAGGTGGTTCTCTCTGAACGTAGGGACATTTCCTGGCAGACACAGACAGACCCCTGTTCCAGACAGCAGTGAGCTCCCGCAGTCCCTGTGTAAGCCTTCAGCTCAAGGGACGCTACCTAGAAAATGAGAGTCAGTGATCGCCGCCAGCACGTTTTGACTCCCTCTGATTTATTTTTATTGTCTTCAGAGGCGTCTGGAAATGGAAGCTTGCCTGGGTTTTGAGACTAGCACTCCTGCCCTTCCACATATGCATTTAGCTCTTGATTTGTCGTGTGCATTTCTAAGCAGAGATAGGCCGAGCCTCTTGCTTCCGAAAAGGAAGTAGGAAAGCCTCTGAGGCGGGAAGAGGAGGAAGCAGAGGCCGTGTTTCTGTGAGAAACTGCTCCTGCGCCGCAGGGAGGGGTGCAAGGCGAGTCCCCGGCGTTCCTGGCGGAGCCCAGGGAGAGCCTGCGCTTTTGCCGTGTTGGGACGTGGCAGCTCAAGATCAAGTCCTCGCCGGCCGTGGTTGTATACCAGCCAGTTGCAGAATGATCCTCGCGTTTATTTTCGCCTTCAAATCTTGGACCGGAAATCATTCCAGCAATAGGACTTGGCTACAAGCAAAGTTTTTTCTCGCCTGCTCTTGAATTCTCTTTCACTTAACTTCCTTATAGGACATTGACTTTTTAAAAATATTTCACCAGCAATTTACTATTTCTATTTTTTTATTGTATTTTTTTTTATTCTCATCCCCTCATCCCCTCCCATTCGGCAGCCATCACATTCTCTATATCTATGGGTCTGTTTCTGTTTTGTTTTATTTATTCATTTATTTTAAAATTTATTTATTTATTTATTTTAGATTTCACAGGAGATAATTTGGGATTTGTCTTTCTTTGTCTGATTTATTTCACTTAGCATAATATCCTCTAGGTCCATTCATATTGTCACAAATGGCAAGATTTCATTCTTTTTATTGCTGAATAGTATTCCATTATATATATGTGCTACTTTTTTATCCACTCATCTATTCATGGACGTCTAGGATGCTTCCAGATCTTGGCTATTACCAGTAATGCCGCAGTGAACATCGGGGTGCATATATCTTTTCAAATCAGTATATTTGCTTTCTTTGGGTAAATACCCAGAAGTGGAATTGCTGGATCTGTGGCAGCTCTATTTTTAATGTTTTGAGGAATCTCTGTTTTCACAGTGGCCACACCAATTTACAATCCCACCAACAGTGTACGAGGGTTCCCTTTTCTCCACATCCTCGCCAACCCATTATTTGTTGACTATAGCCTTTCTGGGAGATGTGAAGTGATATCTCATTGTGGTTTCGATTTGTGTTTTCCTAATGATTAGTAATACTGAGCATCTTTTCATGTATCTGTTGGCTTCTGTATGTCCTCTTGGGAAAAATGTTCAAGTCCTCTGCCCTTTTTTTTTTTTTTTTGTGTGTGTGTGCTAAGTTGTATGAGTTCTTTATATATTTTGGATACTGGCCTTTTATTGGATGTATCATTTGTGAATATCTTCTCCCATTCACTAGGTTATCTGTTCATTTTGTTAATGGTTTCCTTCACTGTATAAAACTTTTTAGTTTGATGCAGTTCCACTTGTTTATTTTTCATTTTGTTTCCTTGCTTGAGGAGATATACCCAAGAAGATATTTCTAAGTGATGTCAAAGAGTTTACTGTCTATGTTTTCTTCTAGGAATTTTATGGTTTCAAGTCTAACATTTAAGTCTTTAATCCATTTTGAGTTTATCTTTGCATATGGTGTAAGATAGTTGTCCAGTTCTACTCCTTTTGCATTTATCTGTCCAGTTTTGCCAACACCAGTTATTAAAGAGACCATCTTTACCCCATTGCATATTCTTGCCTTCTTTGTCGTAAATTAATTGACCATATAAGTGGGGATTTATTTCTGTTCTATTCTGTTGGTCTATGTATCTGTTTTTATGCCAGTACCATGCTGTTTTGATTATTGTAGCTTTGATATCAGGGGACATGATATCATCTACTTTGTTGTTTTTCAAGATTTCTTTGGCTATTTGGGGTCTTTTGTGGTTTCATATAAATTTTAGGATTAGTTCTAGTTCTAAGAAAAATGCCTTTGGTATTTTGGTAGGGATTGCATTCAGCCTGTATATTATTTTAGGTAGCTTCAGCTACATCCCACACATTTTGATAAGTTGTATTTTCATTTGTTTCAAGATAGTTTTTGATTGCTTGATTTCCTCTTTGATCCATTGGTTGTTTAGTAGCTTGTTGTTTAGTCTTCACATATTTGTATTTCTTCCAGTTTCATGCCATTGTGGTCATAAAAGATGCTGGATATGGATTTTAATCTTCTTGAATTTAGTGAGGCTTGTTTTGAGGCTTAATATGTGATCTGTTCTGGAGAATGTTCCATGTGCACTTGAAGAAAATGTGTATTCTGCAGTTTTTGGGCGAAATGTTCTAAAAATGTCTAGTAAGTCAATCTTATCTAATGTGCTATTTAAGGCGATTATTTCCTTCCTTCCTTTTTTTTTTTTTTTTTTTTTTGCCATTACTTCCTTATTAATTTTCTGTCTGGATGATCTATCCTTGATGTGAGTGGAGTACCAAAATCCCCTACTATTATTGTATTGCTGTGGATTTCTCCCTTTATGTCCATCAATAAGTACTTTATATATTTAGGTGCTCCTATGTTGGGCGCCTAGTTACTTACATTGTTCTATCCTCTTCTCGGATGGACGCCTTGGTGTGTGTGCAGGGCGGTTTTGACAGGCAGGTAGCACTGAATGGATGCCCAAGGCACCTGGGGCACTGGCCCACCCAGCAGGAGCGGCTCCAAGAAGGTGGGGAGGCTGGGTGTGTGCAGTAATGAATGCCCTGTTGGTCCGGCGGAAATGGGCTCTGGCGAAGTGTCTGGGAACACACTGCAGTGACTTTGCAGGCAAGCTAGAGCACCTGGATAGAGCTCTGCCCCTCCCCTCCCCCCTTTGCTCCCCGTGCAGGTGGAGGGGGGCGGACCCCAGAGAATTGCTGCTGTCCCCAGAGGCCTCCCTCCCGTGGTTGTGGGAGCTCCAAGGAGTCCAGCATGCGCTTTAGGCGCCTGGGCATGAGCCTGACTCAGGAGCCGCATGCGCTCTGGGCACCTAGGCACGAGCCTGAGAGGAGCTGAGCGTGCGCTCTGGGCGCCTGGGCATGCGCCTGAGCCTGAGAGGAGGAGCTGAGCATGCGCTCTAGGCTCCTGGGCACGCGCCTGAGAGGAGCTGAGCATGCGCTCTGGGCGCCTGGGCACGAGCCTGACAGGAGGGCTCTCGTCCGCGAGGTCATGGCTGTGGTGACGCCTGTGGTTCCGCCTGCTCCCTGTGCTCCGAGGCCCGAGGCTCCAGGCCGTGTGGCGGGGACAGCCGAGGGGACCCTGCAGGTAGGCCACGGCCCAGGAGAGGGCGGCCGCCATGGAGGCGGAGGGGCCGGGCCGCTTCCCGCAGCTCCGGGGCGCCCGGGGCCCAGCTTCTCTGTGGTCTCTTCCCTCGTTTGTTGTCAGAGTTGTCACTCCGCGCTGCTGTCTCTCGGGGTGACGGCTCCCTGTGCTCGGGGACTTGGTTCTGCTCACGGAGGGGGGCTCAGCGTCCTCCTGCGCCCCCCGCTTGGCCTCCTTTTTAATCGTAATGAGCCCGAAGACCCATGGAGACGGGCCTCTTCATTCTCCACGCGAGGAAACAGGGCCGGACATGACTCGGTGACAGAAAGCCACGCGCCGTCGGCGGGCGGGAGTGGGACTGGGTCCTGGCTCCGTCTCCTGGCGTTTCTCACGGCTCCGAGCCTGTAAGTGCAAACGCTATCTTTTCATTTCCCCCCAAAGAGGTGGATTTTGTCTGGGCCATTTAATAAGGCATGTCTGACAAAAGTGAGCTGTCTGAGTCAGGTGCGGTAATTGCTACAGAAATTGGTTTTAGTGTCTTTGGGGAATTCTGCGCTTGAACCCAGAAGGCAGGCCTCCTTATCAAGTAGTTTGTTCTGGCGCCTCCACACATTGGAAGAACCTCACCTGCCACCGCGTCTCTCTGAAGTGATTCTTCGTTATCTTAGTGAACCTTCCGGGACGCTGCCCTCCGCGCTCGCGCTTCCTGGAGACCCCGCGCGGGAGGCGGGCCTGTGCGGGGCCTGGGGGACCTGAGATGCCGCCTGCGCCCCGCAGGTCTTTCTGAAGTGTCTGCGCTCCTGATGGCACGGAAAGGGGGCCCCACGTGCGGCCGGCATCTTTCATGTTCCTTCATGTGTCCGTCCTCCAGGGGACCGGTTTCCACGGCTCGCTTCTGCGGGATTCACACGGGGGGCTGCTCCGTCCCCGGTTCCTGTGGACAGCTGGCTGCTGCATCGCCACACGTGTGGCGTCCTATCGCCAGGCGCTTTCTCGGAAAACCCTGGCTGTGGGCCCACTGTGTGCAGAGCCTGTGGTAGGCAAGACGCCGTGTTTTCATTCCACACCTTCCCTTACCTGGTGACACCCTGACCCAAAGGAAGGTGGTGCTTAGTGATGGTGAAACGTCCGGCCGCTCTACAGGTGGTGGAGGTACTGCAGACCATGTCTCATAGGACAGGGGTTCGCGGTGTGGTCCCCCACACACCAGCATCAGCATCTCCTGGAATCTTGTTAGAAATGCAAATTCTTGACACCTCCCCGCGCGCCCCCCCCACCACACACACACACACACACACACTGAATCAGGAGCTCTGAGGGTGAGGCTCAGTGGTTTGTGTTTTTTTAAAAAAATATTTTTATTGATTTCATAGAGGAAGGGAGAGGGAGAGAGAGCTAGGAAACATCAATGATGAGAGAGACTCACTGATCGGCCGGCTCCTGCACACCCCCTATGGGATGGAGCCCTCAACCCGGGCATGTGCCCTTGACCAGGAATGGAACCGTGACCTCCTGGTTCCTAGGTGGACACTCAACCACTGAGCAACACCGGCCGGGCATGATTTGTGTTTTTACAAGCCCTCCGGGTGATTTGATACACACCAGGGGGTGAGAAGCACTGCGCTGGACATTGTGGTTGGCTTTTTCCCCCTGGTTTAAAATATTTGAAGAAGTTGAGACAATTGTTGGTAATATTTTTTAAAAATTCATTGGTCATTCAGTCAGCATTTATTGAGCATCTGGTAAGTTCTAGGTACTGTACTAGGTGCTAGGAGCACCAGTAAGGAAACAAATAGGTCATTTTTTGGTATAACATGCTAAAACACTTTTTGAGTAA
The DNA here is from genome assembly GCF_027574615.1 of Eptesicus fuscus. NCBI lineage: Eukaryota > Metazoa > Chordata > Mammalia > Chiroptera > Vespertilionidae > Eptesicus > Eptesicus fuscus. The sequence continues at coordinate 9,914,565 of NC_072497.1, read as the reverse complement.
GAACAATATAAACCAGGGACCCCCATCCTCATCCCTATCTTCATGTCTCCTGTGACTTCATGCTGTCCCTGGCCCCTCTAAATGGAGAACTTTGTCCCAGCTTGAGTCAAGGTGTCGTGAGAGTAATAAATGGGGTGTAAACAAGATGTGGCGAGGGGTCAGGGCTGGGAGTAGCGATGCTGGCTTTGCATGTTATTGGGAAATACTAAGGCTTCGAGCGTGAAGGTTTGTATTGTAGGCTATGTGAAAACGCTCCCCTGTATCGAACTTGCCACGTCTCAGCAGGCTTGTCAAACGGATGCATTGGGTTTTCCTGATCATCCAGGGCCCCTTGTCTTGTGTGTTTGAAGGTGATGTAGAGATGGCAGGGTGCGAGTCAGCAGCTGAATGTGGAGTTCCACAGAGAACAATGTGTGCTTTCTCCTTTCCTCCATGGTCCGTGAGGTCAATACACATGTTGGTTTGAGCATTAGACTTGCTGCTGGGCCACCACTTAAGTCTCCATGTGTTTGCTGTAAAGTGGGAATAATGCGAGGACCTACCTCATTGGTATATAAACCAAGGGAGGTGTGCAAGGGGCTTAAAAATAGCTGCTTGGGTTTAGGAAGCAACCACTAAATTAGCTGTTAGGCTATTGGCACTATATATTCATATTATTATTGGCAAAATACATATGCATATATATACACATACCAATATGCTACATATATATATGATTGCACATATGTGTGTAGCATGTTGGTATATACACATACCAACATGCTACATATATATATCATTACACACATATATATAATTGCGGTCAGCTTCTGTTTCACTAAAGAAGGAATTTCAAATGTCATGAGAACACTTTTGCCCTACTAGGTCATCCTGGAGTATTTGGCCTGCAGATTTGATGTCACATCATTTATAAATCACACTTGCCCCTCCGCAGAGTGATGAGTGGTGGGAAATGTCTCCCTGCACAGAAGCCAGTGTCACATTACACGGATGTTGTTCAGTGCCTGGCGTACGTGCATGCCATTAGGGCCTGTGTGTCTCCTCAGAGTCAGCCATAACTGTGACCCAACCCCCAAACTCCACCTCTTGCCAGGTTGAGGTGATTAGTGAAAATGTAATGATTTTCAAAGGTTCCAAAAATATGCAAATACAGTAAGTGCCCCTTAATGTACTGAATATAGATATATCTAACTCGTTCCTGTTCAATATGGGAATGTATGCATCTTATAAGTCTTCCAGAGACTTATCAGTGGACCCACATTCTAATTAGGTCCCAGATAAACTTCCTTAAATTCATCTCTATTTGATTTTTCCAAAGCAAGCTGGAGACTGGGTTTTCTGTTGGTGGATGCTAGACAATGAGTAGGAATCACAGGCAGCAGGAGCTGAGAGGCCGACCAGGCAGAGGGAACAGCATATGCCAAGGTGTGGAGTCAGCAGTTCTGGATGAGATGGGTATAAGCTGAATGGCAGAAGCCAGGTTTCAGTGGTCTGTGTGCCATGCGTGTTTATTTTAAACCATTTGAACTTAATATTGGAGGACAGAAATATCTCCCAACACACTATGGATCAAAAAGGAATAAGAAAAACACTTGTTAAAAAAGATGGAGAATTAAACTCCTTGAATATGTCTCTGAGGCTGAGGTTTCTCCCAGACCGCTTCAGCCGTAGGGCCTCAGAAGCAATAGACAATGACACCTCTCTTCCCAGGAGACGAACTGCTGTCCCTGGGCAGACCGAGGGAAAGGCCGGCCCTCCGTTAGCTGAGTGTGGACCTCCCTGTCCTTCAGTCTTCCTTTGCTCCAAGATGGGGCTGGTCTGTGAAGCCTGGGACATCTGAGCTGCTGCTAATGGAAAAGGAATCTTCCAGCAAAAGGAGGCAGTGCTCACGAAGGTGGATCTGATTTATCCCATTTCCCGGTAGTGGTCAAGATCCTATTTCAGTAACTGATAGGACTGTATGAATAATGGAACATGGATCGGAGGGGTTGGTGCATCTGTTTAATATGCTGAATCACTGGGGGCAGAGCCCCGCTTCCCCAGCATTGTAACTTCACTGCCACCAAGAACCTGCCAGGGGATGGGGATGAAGACAGGAGAGCAGACTTACTCGCTGGTCAGAGAATTCAAAACAGGAAGCACTTAAAGGTCACCTAGTCCCCTGGACCCCAGGTCTGTGTCCTCAGGCGTCTGCATTGGAATCATTTGGGAGCTTTTAGGCCTGGTTCATGGTCTGCGTGTGGGCCGGCCAGCCTCTCACTGGTTCAGATGCACAAGCAATCTTAGCAAGTACTGATTCTGTGCAGTCCTGTTGCTTGCAGATGGGGAACTGGGCCTCTGAGTGGCTAAGACACCTGTCCCAGGGTACGCTGTAACTTAGTGCATCGGTAGAATTAGACCCAGGTGCCTTACCTTCCTTTTTCACTGAAATTTCCCTCCAGCGTCCTGCACATGGAGCTTCTTTTAGAACCACCTGTCTTCTAACCTCAGGTTCTGGAAGGATATTTCCTCTCCATTAGTCTCAGGATTCTGCCCCCCGCCCTTTTTTTTCTGGATAGGCTCAGCTTATTATTTTTATTTTTCCAGGGGACACTTTTCCAGGAACCTCTTTCTTTCCATTATAGGAAAATACTTTGGTTTCCTTATATCTGTGTGTGTACACATAAGTCCAGTTGTGTGGCTCTGCATGTTTCCATATATGTGCATGCGCCTGGCTCACGCGTGTTTTGACATCAGTCTCAGTGTTAAAGCCACTGATATCCTTGTACATTTTTCACATCCAAGGAGATGCTCGCTGCTTCTTCAAGTCCCAGAATCTGGCCATCCTATGGGCTTCTCAGTCCAATTGAAGCCACATGTGCTGTGCGCCTGTGGAGCTGCCACCTCTGTGCTGAGGCCAGGACTCGCCACCAACGCTCCCTCCCTTTCGTGTGACCTGTGGATGGGCATGGCGATGGCTATCAGTCCTCTCCCACAGGCGCCTGGGAGCATAGCACTGCGCCAGGTGCCCGAGAAATGCTGCCTCAGTCGCTAATCTGAGAAGCACTTTGCGAGTGAGACACCTGAGACGTTTAAGATTGATGGCTGCAGAGGTTTCATCCCTGTGTAATTTACACCCCTTTCTTGAGGTTCACGCTTATGGAGAGAATGGGAGAGAAGGAGAGAAAAGCCTGGTATAATTATAAGAGGTGTGGGAAAGTATTTTATTGGCTGACTGAAATATTCTTGTTCGATCACTCACCCTACTGCCTTCTGGGTTTGCTCCTGAGCATTTTTATTTTCTTAAAGTCAGGGCTATTTTGATAGTTACAGATGCTGTATCTTACTTATGTCCCACAGATCTCTGCTGGTCCTATGAGGAGCTCTTGAAGAAAGGGTTCCTCTGTAAATCAGTTTGGGAAGTGCTGTATATCCTGTCCGCCTCTTAACGTCAGCATATTCAGGGATGAGAGGTCTTCCTAGACAGTCAGTTATGCTCTGGTCGGCCCTGTCTCTGCTCGGTTATGAATGTGCTCAAGGGAAAAAGTCTTAGTTGGAGGAAAATGGGATGCTATGGAGCTTGAGGTGCAGACTTGTAGTAGTGGTGTGCGATGTGAGGGCCTGCGTTCGTGTCAGTAAGAGGGAGAGATCCCCCACTGGCATCTTTCTATGGATGTTAGCTGTGGGATGTACTCCAGGATTTGGAGAAGACCAAAGAGGCCCCTTCAGAGGGATGCATTACCTCGCACCTAGGGCTTAGGCGGCCTTTCTGTTCATGGAGTCCACAGGTTTTACAGTGAAAGGCTGCTTTCACAGCCACAGGCTGCAATGGGAGAGCCCAGCCAGGCCACTCTGTGAAGGAATCCATGGAGACCCGCCTGGCAGATAAATTCCAGGCATTGGAGCAGCGATTTTCAACCAGCCTGCTGCAAGAATGTTTAAGACATGCAATACCTGACTACGTAGTCAGGCACATGGACCTCTTTTCCCTTAGATTGTCAAAGAAAAAAAAATGACAACAGCCAACTCAACAAAAGTCATTCGATTTGAATGAATTAAAATTATTTCTGTTTTTCTTGTCAGGTCAGCAAAATATGTATTTTTTGGTGTGCCACACACAGAATGTTAGTAATGAGCTTATGTGTGTGGTGAGATGAAAAGTGTTGAAAATCTCTGCTTTAGAGACAGGCCCACTGCCAGACCCACTGAGAGAGTCACTGATGGCTCTTTGGAGTGATTGGCAGGGGAAGCCTGTCCCCACAAGACTTTTTTGTCTTAGCACAAGCATCCTAGGTGGTGACATTATTCCATTCTGTGCCTCTCTGGGGCCACCAGACATCTTGACTGACCTGGAGGCCAAGCCCATAGGTGCCTGATTCCTCCTCAGGGAAACATGGCAGCCTGTCCTTAGGCCTCTCTGGTGGCACCAGAGAGTATCAGTGAGGAAAACCAGTGTGGGTGTGCCTGATGGGGATGGACCCCAGTGAGCAAGGAACCCTGGGTCAATACCCAGAGTTCTTTGCTCACTGGGCAGAGGATGCAGAGTTGCACAAATGTAGATTTCAATCCCAGCTATACTGCCATATATTCATAAAAATTACTTAAGCTCCCGGGCCTCATTTTTCTCATCTGTAAGATGACAATAATAAATGCTGTTGTGCTAGGCATTGGGAGGATTCAGTGATACGGCATATGGGATACCCTGATGCCGGGATAAATGCTATCCATTCCTGCTGCTGGCACAGAGCAAGAGGAGTTGAACGCTTGGCAAGATCATCATTCACTTGAATCAATCCTGCCCCCAGTTCAATATCCACAACTTGGACATTATTCATAGTCACCCTGCATGTCAACGCTGAGTCCCACAGAACTTTTAAGTTTGGCCTCTCACACTCTCTCTACATCTGCTATTTCTAAATGTTTACTCTCCCTTTAGCCTTCCCTAGATTTTTCATATCTTTTTAAAAAATATATTTTTATTGATTTCAGAGAGGAAGGGAGAGGGGAGAGAGAGATAGAAACATCAATGATGAGGGAGAATCATTGATTGACTGCCTCCTGCATACCCCCTACTGGGGATCAACCCTGTAAGCCCGGCATGTGCCCTGACCTGGAATTGAACCCTACCTCCTGGTTCATAGGATCACTCACCCTCCTGCCTTCTGGGTGGAAGGCAGTAGTGTATGCACTCTTCTTGATGCAAATGTGACTTGAATTTGCACAAGATTAAGGCAGTATGTTGTTTTTCCATTAGCTGTTTTGATAATGCTTGGCAGTGTGTTGGCATTTTTGGCCACGGGAGCACATATTGAGACCATATTGTCAAGGAATACTTTTCAGTCTTTTCTAAGTCTCTTTTCTGGGCTTCATTGTTCGGATTTTCCATTGCAGAAAAGCACTCCCCCTTTCTTGCTCACATGAAAGTTTATCTGCCTATTTTCTGGGCCACCCTTTTCCTGTTGTCTGTGGCACATGCAAAAAGTCTCTTGGGATCCTCCTGTGTGTACTCTCTGCCTTTTGTTTTAGCATTATATTACTTGGAAGACCTTAGAATCATCTAAAAATCAGATACTCTGGGATAGTCCCTCTGGGAGGTCAAGGGTGCCTGGAGGTACCTTGAGGATGGAGGTAGCAGGTAAGCGTGAAGGAGCTAATGATGAGGAAGTATAGGGCATCAGACCAGTGGAGGATGGCACAGATTCCGAGGGATATGACTGATTAGGTAGAGCCTGGAGTGAAGTCAGGGGCACAGCAGACACCTCAGGAGAGCCAGGTAGGCTAAGAAAGATGCTCATTGTCCTGCTTGGCTTTCCTGAGGAATAGGTGGCCCTTAAGCAAGAGATTCTGCTCTTGACTGGGCAAGCATTTCCGAGGGGCTCTGTGACCAGTTTCCCATCTTCTCAATTGCCATGGAGACTTCCATTTTAAAAATAGTCATTGGGTGGAATCTTAGTGTAAAAGGAAAGAAAGGAAAGAAATCCGAATATATCACTGCAGTTGGCTCCCCACACCCTGTGACTGTTTACTCCCTTGAGGTTTTCATCGGGTTTGTCTTTTCCTTATAGAGAACGCGTCCATTCCTCCATATGTCACATTGGCTTACGCCGTGTGTGGGTCCCTGGATGAAATTGGTTACATGGTCCTCTTGCTTCCGGAGGGGTCGGTAGACGTTAGTTGTGTGGCTGCTAGAGGCATCTCACTTGGCTCCAAATCTCAACTTTGCCTCCTAGTTGCTGTGGAACATTGGGAAGGTTACTTAACCTCTCTGTGCCTCGGTTTTTCTGATCTGTAGTACTCTCAATAATAAAGATTTTTTAAAAAGAAAAGTAAGTAAAGGAAGTAAAACCTGGAAGTAAAACCTCACAACAGTGCCTGGTATATAACAATCCCTCAGGACGGGCCAGCTAAGGTTTTTCTCTAGGGAACATGTAGCTTACCTTTGGGGCTTTGGCTCTCTGCAAAGCAATGTGAACAGTTTAGTCAACAGATATAAAGTTCATAGCAGCGTTTCACAGCTCACAGCTCGGAGGTAGCCATATCTAGACCTCCGAGTTGATCTCCATCTAGTTGTCAAAGTTAGATCCAGAACATTCTGTTTGTCCTCCTCATCTGCCAGCTTCAAAAAACAAGGGAGTGGGTAACATCCGGTTGCCTCAGTAAAAAATTAGTCAAACAGTTCAGTAATTTTTATCTTCCTTGTCCTCTTCTCAGCCCTAGGTGTACTTTGCTCTGTGAGATGGCGTAGAACTAGGATTCATGTGCTGGCCTGCTGCCTTGGGTAGATTTAACGTCCTCCCTCTGCCTTGGAGGGTTTTGCAAAATGCTGCTTGAGTGTTTGGGACGCATTGAGTGCCTGGTTTGGACTTGCTTGCTGAGCTCCCTGGGCCCCCTCACTCTTCCCTTCGCTTGGGGAGTCTGATTTTGTGTGTGTGTGGTGCACCTCCGCTGTGGTGATAGGCTGAGATTCACCTGTCAGCCATCTAGTTGTCATTGTTGGCTTTTTAGAGCCTGGCTATTTTGATTCGTAAGAGTCTTGTTTTTCCTGGGCTCCCTGGGGTAGCAGATGGACGTGAGGACTGGTTCCGGAGAGCCTGGGGTCAGGCTGGGGTTAGGAGGCATTGACGTTAAGATAACAATGCTTTTTCTTTTCCTGCCTCACGGAGTTGTTTTGAGGAGAATGTAATTCTTATTTAAAGTTTTTAGAAGAAGAAACGCTTTGCAAATGCCAAGATACTAGGGTAGAACCTCAAAATAATGTGACACATTGTTATACAGATTCACACACAGACACACATGTGCGAGTCATGTCACATGGCTCTGAAAAACAGGTTTTCTAGTCATGAAATCCCGGTCCAGCGGGAGGGAAGTAGGAAGAGCCGTGGGATGTGCTTCCTGTTGGGTGTCCGTGTAGCTGAGCCAAACTCCCAGAAGTGCCCTGGGGCGGGAATGAGAGAGAGCCTGCCTTCAAACTGCCTGCAGCTCGTTCACAGGGCAGCCGGGCTTGAGTCCTGGATCCTCCCAGCCCCTTGGTTTCCTCACCCACAAACTAGGGACCATAACCGGGGTGTTTTTAAAAAATATTATAGAGCCTCAGTTTTCCCACACATAAAATGGAGTTAATAATATCAACTTTTAAAGATATCAAGGGAAATTGTATTAACTATAGGCAGTGATCTTTGGATTCCAGGGTGATCAGTGCTGTGCCTGATGGGAGAATTGTCATATCTGGGCATTGCTTGGAGCTCCCTTCTTCAGCCCATATCTGCAGGAATCATGGTTCAAACACTTCACCTCTTCTTACGCCTTGAGGAAAGTTGGGAATGCTGAGGCCATAATGTTCTTTACTGGGGTGGGGTGCAGAGCAGGCTCCCCACATCCAGCATCTGACCTGCTACCCTCTCCTGCTCTCACTCTCTGTCTGAACAAGGATCTGAATTGTTCTATGCCTTCTCTTCCCTATTGCTAAGCCACCCAGTGCCAGGACTCCTGTGTACTTCTACCCACTCTCGGCACAAAGCACGCTTCTCACAGCCCGTGCTGTGTAAGTTCTAAGCATTACGGCAAATAGAACTTTGGGATGACAGACAAATACATTTGAGGAGGAAATGTTGGAAAATAATCCAATAGTGAGCTCCATTTGGTATTGGGCCTTTTATCAAGGCCATAACCCAAACCACTTTATGGAGTTAGGTAATAAAGTTATCATGTCAGACAATAAAAGGAGGAAGCAAGGACAGAAAAGAGGCCTAGAGACTCCTGAGTGGGATGAGGAACTTGTAGACAGAAGATTCGGGGACCATCTTTTCACTGGCGGGTGCTGGAAAGCTGGGGACCCTGGACTCCAAGTCCGGAGTATGGGAGGGGCCGGGTGACAGTGGGAGGGGAGATGATCAGGAAAGCAGAGGTCTGGAGGTCTAGGCCTCCTCTGTCTTGCACAGCCATAGGAGCTGGTCCGTCTTTTGCTGCCATGAATTTTAAAGGACTTGCCCTTGAAGACTTAACCTGCTCTTGGTTCAGTGGAGTTGGCTCCCAAACCTCTCATCCAACCCTTAGGGGCACGCAGCGCCCCTTCTCCCCTGGCCTGTCTTCACAGCCCCCCTTCCCGTTTCCGAAATGATCCCAGAGTCTCTGGCTCGCTTCTCAGGAAACATGTACCTCGACAGTCCCTGGGGCCAGGCTTTGTTCTGAGCTACAGAAGGCTTGCAAGTAGCTTTGCGCTGGGTGACTTTGGGGAACGCTGTCGACAGATGGAAGAAAAGGTTAGACGTGGGGACCCTGAGCCAGGGTGGGCGAGGTCTTCTTCAGAGAAGTATTTGTTCCTCTTGGCCTTCCCGCCCCCTCTGTCCCATTCCCGGTCATGTCCCGGGTGGTCCTGGTCTTGCCTGCCCTCCCCCCAGCAGATGACTTTTCCTTTCTGCTCCAGGGCTGTTCTGGGGAGGAGGGGAGGAATGGAGGATGTTGGAGCACTGCCTCCTATGCTATCAGACTCCAGCATTAGAATCTTGGAAAGACTCCACCTGGGAAAGAGTTCCAGAGAAAACAAACTTCAGATCCCGGCTCATATGGGAAAAGGCCTGTGAGCACGGAGGCAGCTTCAGGGACCTTGGCAGAGGCTGACAGGCTTGGCCCTGCCTTTAATGGGCCTGCCCCGGAGCCTTCCAGGGCCCGGGATGCTGCGTGGCCTCCAAAGGAGACTTCTCTCTCAAGCTACGATGGTGCTGTTCATGGGCGTTGTAGTCTGTGGGTCCCCAGCAAACCAACCGCTTTTGTTTTTCCGACCTTTATGTCCTAACTAAGGCAAGAGAGATTTTAAGGGGCCGAACATCCCCTCTCGTCTTTCCTCTCTCACCCTTGTACTTGTTTGTTTTCCTCTTGGAGATGAGCTGAATTTCTTCTATGGGAGAGAAGGTGCCAGAAAGAGGGTCTTGGGACCTGCAGGGTTATCTCCCAGGTCCTAGGAATCCTCCTTCCAGCCTTGGGAACCACCCAGATAGCAGTGATGGGCACGAGTCCAGGGTGCCCTGGCCCACAGAGGGGAGAGGGACAAGCACGTTAGGGAAAGGGTCTGACAGAGGCCAGGTGATGGCGGGTCTTTCCTCCTGACTCCCTTGTGCAGTTCTTTAATGCCACCGTGCCATACTCAGAGGGTACTATCTAGACTTTATGCCTAAAATAAACCAGGCGCCCTGCAGGTGAAGCGGCGTGAGTGCAGGGCTGGCAGCACCTGGATTTCTGCCTGGCACTGTGCACTTAAGAACGGTACTTCCCTGTGTTTTTGCACTTGGGGCTCAAAACTGACCATTAACTGTCTGCCTCTTCTGCCAGGGGTCTTTTCAAACATAGACAATCATGGGATATTAAACTTGAAGGACAATAGAGATCATCTAGTCCCATCAACTCACTATATATATGAGGAACCTGAGGTCCAGAGTGGGGAAGTGTCTTACCCAAGGTCACATGGTGAGTTACCTCCTTTGGCTTTTGAATGCAGAACAGACCCCTCCCCCGGCCAATGTTGGTTCTTATGATCTTAAGACCTCATTGAGTCTCCATATATCCCAGAGGACGGGAAAGGACGAGGTGCCGTGTGGGGTTGGCACTAACATCCCTTAGGTTGGAAGAGTCTTCCAGGGGAGGACGCTTCAGAGGCCGAGGTGAGGGCTGTGTGAGAGGCAAGAGAGGGCCCAGGGCCTGGAGAGGAACAGAGGTGTCCCAGCCCTCGGGGCAGGCTGCCCAGACCCAAGAAAGCCCTTGGCCCCGTCAGCAGAGTGCAGCCATCACGGAAACGTCACATCTTGAAACGGACCCACTCTCTAAACATGATGTCATACAAGGAAGGTTCCTTCTATTTTCACAAATCTGAGCCTGCTTCCTGCAGCGGGGGGCTCCCCACATCCAAGATGACTCCACTCTGTTTAGATGAGAAGGAGGGAGAAGTCTCAGTGCAACCTATTCAGTCTCTCTCCATCATATTCCCCACCTCCAGCTGCCCGTGATGCACAGGCAAACAACACACTTTTTATAGACTTTATTGTACCAACATTGTCTTGGCCTGATGTTAACAGGAAAACCTCCTTTTGGAGATGCAATCAGGAACACCCGCCTCTCCGGACACCCCCATTCATCCATGGCAGTGTGGCCAGAACGGAGCTGAGCTGCCCATGGCCCACTGGCCCCAGGGCTACTCAGGACACTCCATCCCCTCTAAGATTGGAGATTGTGAGACGGCGGAGAGGTCAGCTGTCATTTCCTACCCCTTCCTGGTGAAATGAGAGGAAAAGTCCATGAGAAAGAGCGGCAGGCTTGGAAGTGCAGAGTTCCCTCCTCCCCTCACCCCCCCAGTGTGGTCACAGGTGGTCTGCATCACTCCAGCTCGGGTTAGAAATGGCCCTCCAGTGTCCCCTCAGAATGTCAGTTCTGAGAAAGCGTCCTCCCATCAGGGCATCATCAGGGGTCCCTCCCACTGAGACGAGGCCGCTCCCACTCTTCCACTGACAAGCCGAGGCCAAGCCCCAAATATTGTGCTCACTTCCCTTCCTGGGTTCAGTGGAGGCTGCAGCAAAATGGAGTGTTTCCGATCTCTCTGACCATGCTTGGTTTTAAGTTAATTTCCTCCTCCTCTCCTTCCCTTTTGCTGACAGTTCATGTTGCTATTCCCAGAATATCTGTGCCCTATCTCCCGTTCTTCCCCCTTTCAAGCTCCCTCTCTGTTTGCCCTCCTAGTTTTGATCTTCGTTGGGGGTTTTGGTTTTTTACTTTATTTTGCCTTTTTCTGTTTTTCTGTTTTGTTTTTGTTTTTGTTTTTTATAGGTTTCAGAGAAATTATGTTGAATCCAATAAGCCTTCCTGGACATTCCAAGCCTCTTAACCATGGCATCTATGTTGAGGATGTCAATGTTTATTTCAGCAAAGGACGTCATGGCTTTTAAAAACTCCTTTAAAGCCTCCCTGTTCTGACGCCACCTGGGTAGGCTGGCCCTTCTGAGAGGTTGGAAGCTCTAGGCCTTGTTCTCTTTGGATCCGGGGATGCTAAGTAGAAACTGCATGAGCCACGGGTGCCCGCACCCTTGACCGCCACCGAGACGGGTGTTCCCCATCCACACTGGCAGGGTCGCCCTCTCCCTCCAGCCATCACTGTGTTCCTCTTTGGCCTCCGAGGCAGCTCCCGCCACCATCTTTAGAGCCAATAAAGAGAATTCCAAACCTGTGCACCAGGAACCATCCTTTAAACACGCTAGCCATTCTCTTGCTTTGCAAAAACGACCCAGCCACCACAAGGAAGCCTGCTGAAGTCCAGCTTCGCTCCGGCCTCACTTGCCCTGCCTGGAAGCCTGGGTCTCCCTGGCTCACCTGTGAGCCACCTCGTCGCCCGCAGCCTCCAGTGGGGAAGAGCATCTAAGCAGAGGTGGAGCCGGCGGTGCGAGGAGGGGGAGCCAGGCCCGAGTATTGGCACCAGATTAGGTCTCAGAGGAAAGAGTGGAAACCCAGTTGTTCTCTGTACTTTTATTTTTGGTGGAGAAAACCAGACCTATGTATTTTTGGACACAGTTCCCCTGCTTCCTCTTCTCTCTGGAGCGGCTCACAGTGCGCGTGGCATTAGAAACTCCTCGGAGAGGAGGACCCCCCGGCTCCTCCTTGGCCCCTAGGTCTGCAGTGCGACACCTGGGGCTGTAGGAGGTCCTGCCTGTGAACCGGCCGACCAGGGACCAAGGCCCTTTCTGGTAGTCCATGATCCCAGGATTCTGTCTCTCCCCGGTTACACTTGTTCTTGACTCTGAGCACTTGTGGAATCCAATGGAATCACCATGTCAAGGCCAAGAGGAGCTGAAGGGGAAGAGAAGTAAAAACGGCCCCCCCCCCCCCAGCCCCTCTCATGGCGCCAGTGGAAGTGTCACCCTGCTCCCTGGTCACGCTGTGTGCGCTCCTTGCTGGCTCTGACTCAGGCCTCACCCCACGGCTGCCCTCTCCCAGCGCGGGAGGTGGCGTCCCCATTTTCAACTTGACCCACTGGGGAGAGGGAAGGGAGGTCCCTGCTTTGATTAAAAAAAAAAAAAAAAGGCACAGTTGTAGGGTCTGAACCTCTCTCAGATTTGCTGCCACATTGGTGAGAGGACTTCGGGGTGGACCCAAATCACACCTCTCCGCATCCCGTCCCGCCCACGGTACCTCTATTGTGGGAAGTCAGCCCAGGCTGCCCCTGGATGGTGGAGAGCCTGGAGCAGGGTGCCTCCCCCAGGGCGGTCCTAGGGCCAAATGGTGGTGGATTGAACCCACTGAGTTTGGGTGGCGATGCACAGCACTAGGTCACAGATTCTCTGCCTTTGGCAGACTTGCCTGGGGGTGAGGATTCCCACTTAGGATTGATGTCCTGGGTCCTGTGCATGGAGGCTCTTCGTACCAGATGCCCAGCCTGATTCTGCAGATGCTCCCATGGGGTTTACAGACTCCACGTTTTCCACGTTCTTGCCCAGTATCTGCGGTGGTCTCCCAGGCACCCGAGTCCCAAGTATCACCTGGGGATTCGGGGTCTCTCCAGGGCCACGAGGTGTGTGCTTGTCCGGCCCCTCCCAGCTCCCCACCACCCTGCTTCATGTCAGGCTGTTCCCCACTGTGTCCTGCCAGCCCCGTGGGCCAGGCCTCCTCCTGAGTGTGGCTTTAAGGAGCAAGCTTGAGGGTGATGTTTTTTAATTATTGTAATCATTACCTCATTTCCAGCCTCCCAGGCTCCATCCATCCCAGCATCTTTTATTCTGCCATTTTCCTCACCTTGTGCTATCACAATGGGGCGTTGTGTTTCCACAGAGACTTATAGGAGTGTTCAGTGTATAGTTTCTTAATAAACACTTTATTTTCTAATGAAATGGCTGGATCAGACCTCTTATTTGGCAATTTTGCAAAGAATATGGAAGATATGGAAGTTCTAAGCTACCCCCCCCCCTCCATTTTACTGTTAATCTTTTAAAGAAGTTTCTTAGCCCAAGTCCTGTTTCCAAAGGTGTTTATAGTCTGTTCCTTTGGTGGCTGTCATTGAGGCTCCTTCAGATAGGTCAAGTCCATCCTGTGAAGTGTTGACTCATCTTACTAAGAAGGAATTACAGGCACAGAGAGGTCGAGTGGTTTACCCGGGGTTACACAGCACAAGAGGCAGAAGCCAGATTCCTCCTGACTCCCCCAGACACGACTCAAGCGACTGAGACTCTTGACTTCTTGGTGGCTGGGGGACACTTGTGTTGTCCGAGCGCCAAGGCCTATGGAGACCCTTTCTTCAGAGTGGATGTCGGGGGGGTCTGGGAGTGGGGTTGACGGTTCCTTTATCTTTAATGCACCAGCAAACCAGTGGGATGGGAGTGATTTTACCTCCTCCCATGGGCCTTGGGGTGACCTTACCCAGAGGAAGATGGGCCAACCTGTGGCTCATTTATAGAGACACCCCATGCATGCAAGCACGTGCACATACACACACACTCTCTCTCTCTTCCTCCTCCTCCCCCTCTCTCTCGTGGGCTAAACACTCATGGCAGGTCTCGTGTGGGCTGCCAGAGAGGGAGGTAAGGGAGTCCTGGGGTCCTACTGAGAACAGCAGGCTAGCTGGGCACTTCTATGCTCTTGGTCCTGGGCTCCGTCACAGCCGGAAAGGTGGAAATGCCTTCTGTAACCTATAATACCTTCCTTTTAGGCTCCCCGGAAGGGACAGAGGGAAAACTCCCCAGGGTGGCAGTAGCAGGGGTGATAGGGCAGCGAAGAGGATAAAGTGATGGGGAGCCACCCTCCCAGCTCTTGCTGCCCACCACTTCCCACGCTGCCGCTGGTGACGTGGGTGAAGCTGCCCGCAGCCCCCAGTTCCCTGGGCTGGCTCTGACTCAGCATTCGCCTTTGGAAGTCTTGTTCCCACCCCTGCACTTCCCACCTCCCAGGAAAATAGTCTAGATCTGACAGTGTATTCCCAGAGCTAAAGAAGCCGCCGCCTCCAATCCTATTTGACCCCAAAAGTGAGTTGAAGGAGACGTACTGACAAGAGATGAGGTTCCTTGTCTGCTTTTGGGGTGCTTCAGAGATGCCAGCAGGATTCTGAGGCCCATCTGGGTAGGATTTCAATCTCAATTCCTCCTCCTCAGTGGGTAAAGCTTTCCTGAAGTGACCCCCTTTTCCCGTTGGGATTCCAGCTCTTGCTCGGGGAGACAAGGTCTCACACCTCTCCGCATCCTGTCCCGTTCCATCAGGACACTTGTGCCTCCTGTCATGAGCTGCCTGGGTGTGTACGTGAGAGGGTGAGTCCTCCTCACCCCCACACTTTCAGGTGGGTGGGAATGAATGCCGTGCTCAGGTGCTCTGTGCTCTGGGTGGGGGGTGAAGAGAACTGGGAGGATGAGGAAGCTGTGGGCTGGCCTTGGACTGGGGCGTGCTGGCTCCCGTGAGGACCTGTGAGAAGCACGGATCCTAAAGGGCACAGAGGATGCTGATGGCCCAGAGTCTGTGTCAAAGGCCTCCAGCCCACGGCATGACCAGGTCCGTGCAGGTCCGATTTGGAAAGGCTTTGGGACCATTGCAGGTAGAGAGGAAAGGCCGAGTCGCCAGCTCCCCAGAGGACAGCCAGAGCTGTAGAGACATCCCGGCTGGCTGAGGGCTTTGAGGAAACTTGAGCCTGGAAATCAGGAGATGCACGAGCTTCCTACACGGTCCTGGAGGCAGCCCTGGGTGCCTCAGGGTCGTGGTGTTTTCCCATGACTCTGTGCAAACGGGAGCTGCTCAAGGCCTCTCTGACGTACATGCGCCTGGCTTTGATCTGGCTGAGGGTGGAGAGGGGGGCATGTGGAGGAGACAAGAAGGGAGCTTGCTTGGCTCTTCTGAGAGGCAGATACTGAGCAGTCCTCCCTTTGTCCCCCGTCTAAGAGCGATGCCAATTGATGTCTGAGGCTTTGGAGGGCAGGTCAGAGCTCCCCGCTCAGCTGTGGAGGGGCTTTGAGGACAAAGGAGTTTGAGGGTCAGAGCATCACGTCGGCTCAGAACACGCCCCCCCTTCCCCCCCCCCCGCCCCGAGCCCGACTCTGGTGAGGACCACTGGAGGACTTGGTGGCCAACAGGGACAACCGACTTGTCTTTGTGCCTCTCCTTTTCTCTTGGTTCCTGCCACCCACGTGCTGTTACCACGGTAGCAAAATGGAGCCGGGTTCTCCTTTGGGGGCCTCCCTGGAGCAGTTGGCCTGTTTCCCTTAAAAAAGACACCATGGTCTCCCCGTCTCTTGTCCCAAGTTCATTCTGCAGTGAGAAGGGCAAGGACCTGTTCCCAGTAAGGTGACCTCATTGCTCCCCACGTAGCCTGGTGATAATTCTTTCACGGGCTCGGAAATGCCACCGACTTTCATACCAGGAAGCTCACACAGTTCTGGTCTCTTTCAGTCCCTGTGCTGTGTTAGAATTGTATCACAACGTTCTTCACTCTGCAAGGCTGGCGACAGCCTTTTGGCCCAACAGCATGCGATCTTGACCCCCCCAACGGACCTGTCAGGGAAAGAGCGGGTGGAGGGTTGGGGGCAGGGTTCACGGGTGCTGTTGGAGGAATGGCGTCCATGTACAGAGTCTGGACACGGTCTTTCTCAGTGGCCCAGGGAGGCGTGTACTTCACACCGCCAGGTTCTTGAGGCTGTCGGGGACGCATACCACGGAGAGTCCTGAGTTTGAAGCTGACGGGACCCAGGAGACCCCTGGACCTACAAAGGCCCTCTCATATCCAGTCTTTCTCAGCACTCGCCAGACAGGCAGGCTCCAAGATCTGCCCTCCTGCTGCCAAAGTCAAGGACAGCGAGTCCTCAAGTCTGGGTCCAGGCCCTCCTACAGACAGTTGCAGGGAGCAGGACCATGCCAGAGTCCAGGCTAGCTGCTAGCTAAGCCCAGTTGATGCCTTATGTACCCACCAAAGTGTCAGCATGCCTTAGGCGTTAATTCTGAGAGAAAATTCACGTGACAGCCCGAAAAGCAATCTCAAAGCCGTTTTTGTCCTGAGCATTAGTCTCTGAACGCTCAGGCTGGCTGAGAGGACACAGCCGGGGCCCTGACTCTCTCTGCTTGCCCCCCTCTGGGGCCACAGCTCCGGACCGAAGCCTGTCACTCTAGAGGAGCCAGGCGCAGAGCCAGCCAGTGAGAACCTGAGTCCGCGAGGAGCCGAGGAGACACCTCCCACGGAGCGTGTATCCTGAGAAGGTCCTTCCTGGCAGAATTTAAATCCCCGGTCCACGTCTGAACGACTCACGGCATCGTTCAATCTTTATGGCTGTCCGTTTGACATTTCTCGCTACTGTAACGGGCAATTGCCGCCTCGTACCTTTAATGCCAAATGGCCGATCTGGTCGTTTAGAAAAACACAATAAGCCCCTCGCAGTTTCAGGAAGATGTCTTTGGCCACCTTAATACTTTCATTGAGTCAACCACTTGGCCAGCCCTCGTCCCACACGAACTGATAAGTTTTCTGGGCAAAGCTCCAGTTTCTGCCACGCGGTTCTCTCTTCATTGGAAACCCCCGACTTGCAGAGACACCTCGTCCCCTGCCTCTAGTTTTTAGATAAGTGGTGTTGTGGGGATCAAGTGCACCCCCTTCCGTTGGCTGCAGCGCTGCTTCCTTTTAGTCTCGCAAAATGCTACGAGTCCAATCAGGTAACTTTGGAGACTGTTGCCATAGCCACCTGTTGTAGATTCGCAAGTGCACGTAAGAATGCTAAAGGCTCTGACAAGTCCTGCTTTAAGTCACATTCCAAATGTAACGGAACACAGAATGCCCTTCACTTAACACCTGTTAATAAACTGACACACACACTTTAGGAAAACTGAGTTGTGAGGCGGTGAGAAGCTTTTCAAAGAAGAACCAAGCAGATGTGTTCACCAACCACCAACCTTCCGATAAATAAGATGAACAGCACAGCCCGACGCCGACGCCTGAGCCCAGCTGCAGGCTCAGCCCCCACTCCCGCTGCCCTCTGCTTTGCACAGACACAGAAATGATCTGGGAGCTGGCGGGCAGGTACAGGAAACCTTCCCTGTGATCTCTCGGAAGAAAATGGTAAGTCGCTTCACATAAGTGCCTAAGACTCCAGCCCTAACCCTGGCCACCCTTCCGGGCTGGTGGAGGTGGCACCCCCTAGTGGTAGCACACAGAAACGAAGACCTGGAGCCCAGTGTTGCACTGCTACTAACAAAATGCCTTGGGGTAAGTTGCCTTTCCCTGTTCCGTATTTGTCTCTGAGCTTAGATGAAAGACTTGCCTGGACAGGTGCCCCCAGGAGTCGGTATTGTCCTTGGATCTGACTCTCTCTGCTCAGTGCCTTGGTGTATCGCCCGGGAAGAAGGACCTTTGCCCCCTCCTGAATGCTGGGGAGGCTTGGAAGCAAGAGGAAGGTAGAAAGAGGGAGAGAGAGAGCCACCATTCAGGTTGGGGCTGGGGGACTTCTCTGGATGAGGAAGGAAGCAGCCGCTCGGGGGTTAACCGACCCTCTCTGTCGCAGCAGGACAGGGCCAAGTGGGAGTTCTCTTCGAGATTTTCCGACTTTGATCTCAAGAAGGCAGCTCTGCCTGACAAATAGTCTGAAATGTCAAAGAATAAATGTGAAAGCTTGAGGGGTTGCTCTCCTGGGAGTTGCCTGGGCCGGTTAGGGAGGGTGAGGAGCAGGGAGAGAGGGCCACAGCAGAACCCTTCACATAAAGATTCCGACGCGGTTTTGTGATATTTAAGAGAAAAAGAAAACGCTGAATTATTTATAGCGCCGAAGATGGAAGCAGCCGGGCTTCAGATAATAGTTCACTTTCCATTACTTAGCTGCCCTGCCTTTGAACTTGTAAAACTTCTCTTATTTGGTGACGTGGTATTGGCCTCTCTTTGAGTTATCTATTGTCATCATCATCACTGTTGTTAATTTAATTAAGAGACTGCACGTCCTTTGATATGGGAGCGGAGGGGAGGCAATTTCTAGAAATCATGGTTGCAAAAGGCAGGAGTTCCCTGTCTCTCTTGAAAGGTCTTCAGCACATCCCTCAGGACCTCTTCCCACCCCATCAGCTTCCAGCCCGTGCCTCCTCAAGCAAGGTCTCGGGGGGGGGGGGGACCCCGCTCAGCATGGGTGCAAAGCATCTTGGTTTGGGCCAGGCCAGCAATTGGCCATGTTGATCTGGGAGGGGGATGTTATTTCTCAGTTGTTCCATCTGAAACAAATGGAGGCACGTTTTATCTTCCTCTTCTGGGTGTGCAGGTGTAGGAAGGATACCAGGTGTGCAGAACTCTTCCGTACCTGGGTAGTCGGGGGTGATGGCATGTGAGTGGGGAGAAAGGGAGGTAAAGAAATTAAAAGGGGAAACACAGAAGTGATGGGAGTTTTGGTGGTGAAGCTGGAAGGAATGGTGTCTTTTCGTCTGTTTATGTTGGTCAGTGATGTTGCTTAAATGTTAAAAAAAAAAAAAAAAAGAAGCTTCTGGTTGATAACCATGCCCTGATTCTATAGCATGGCTAATTGAAACCCACTAATAATCCCAAAATTGCAGTTCCATTTAAAATTACAAGCTTCAGATGCCCTACATTCCCTTTCCACACGTAACACCAACGTGCTCTGGTCCCTCTCCCACTCGTGCTTTCTGCACACCCTTGACACTCTCAGAGGCGCAAACAAACGGAGCCCCTTTGGGGACCGTTTGGGGTGTTCAGGAGAAGCTAATCAACATGCAGATGAGACCACCAGTAAACCTTCAAACAAGCAATGTGGTCTCTAGGATGCATTGCTTTTATTACAAACACTAATACTTTTGCTTTTTCTCCAGACTTTTTTTTTTTCTTTTCTTCTACCTCAAAGAACCTAGAGAACATTCTGCAGTGAAAATGTCACAGTGACACTCCTGTTCTGAAACTCTGAAAATGTACTTATTTTTATACTCTCAGACCTATCCACCGCTCAGAAAGGTCGTCCCCGCTGTTTCCCTCCGCTCCCTACTTTCAGTGATGTGGGCGTGTGAGGGCCAGGCCTGGTGCAGACAAGTGAGTAGTTGTGAGGCAGTATGCTGGGATTACATGTGAGGTAAGCACGGAGGAAGGTTCTTAAATGTAGTTCTTTTTTAAAAAAAAATACATATTTTTATTGATTTCAGAGGTGAAGGGGGAGAGAGGGAGAGAGAGAGGGACATCAATGATGAGAGAGAATCGTTGATCGGCTGCCTTCTGCACGCCCCACACTGTGGACCCAGCCCGCAACCCGGGCAATTGCCCTGACTGGGAATCGAGTCATGACCTCCTGGTTCATAGGTCGATGCTCAACCACTGAGCCATGCCAGCTGGGCTTAAATGTAGTTCTTAAAATCACTGAATCGTGATATCTGTTTGCAGCTGTGTAAATAGAAATGGCAGCTCAGAGAACCCCACAAGTGGGATGATCATTGAAGCGTCCCCTTGTTTAGAGAGATGTCCGTTCCTTGCAGCCTTGGGAAGCCCGATGCCATTGGCACCCAGCTCAGTAGCACGGTCCTTTGGCAACCCGGGCTGCTTAAGGCAGGCATTCCTCCTACTGGACCGTGTCCACGCTCGGGCAGCGCTCGTACAGCGGCATGCCCTTGTCAGGTTGCCATGGAGACTGACCCTGAGGCCTTCAAAATTGATTGGTATTTATTGGGGATCTGCAGTTTTCTAGATGCTGTGACCGAGCGAGACAGAAGGAGAGGGGAAGGGAGAGAGACAGAAAAGGAGAGACAGACAGACATGGGCTGCACCCTGCCCTCCCTCATTCGTGGGCTGTTGGCAGGATAGCTTTCTGCAACAGAGAGGGAAAGACCCTGGCGAAATTGAATGGGAAGGTTCTTCCCTTCTAATAACACTGTGGTGGTGGTGTTTTTATTTCTGATCATAGAAGTAACTTACGTTCACAGTAGAAAATCTCTTGAAATCCAGGAAAGCACACAAACATGTAAATTATCTGCCATCCGTCTCCCAGAGCACGCTTCCCATTGCCGCTTCCTGCCCTCCGAGCTTTCCTAGGTGTGTACTCCATTACTTACCAGAATGGAGTCATTCCGCCTGCACCTGCACACTCACATTAAGCCGCTGCTTCCTTTTTCATAAGAGTGTTGGCATGTGCCATTTAACCAATCTTTTGCAACATAAACACTTTTGTACAGGTGATATATTCAACACACACACACACACACACACACACACACACACACGCAAATTGTACCCAAATGTTCATAGTAGCATTTTTCAGAATACCCAAAAAGTAGAAACAGCCCAAATGTGTATCAGCTGATGAATGGATGATTCATCATGTGTGTGCACAATCTATGGTGCACACCCATGATGGAAGACTACTCAGTGATAAGAAGCAGTGGGGTACTGCTGCATGCTACCACAGGGGCGGACATCAGACACAGTACGCACAGCGAGAGAAGCCAGAGCCGAAGGAGCCTGCTTTCTTGGAACCGAGAGATCGTCCTGATTCGCTTGTAGTGATACACACTATTCCATCGATTGGTGTATCCAGATTCATTTAATTTCTTTACAATGTTTTGCTCTTGTGAATAACTGAAATGGGTCGAACCTAAATATATTTTTAAGATAATCTTTAAAATATATATTGTTTTATTGATTTCAGAGAAGAAGGGAGAGGGAGAGAGAGATAGAAATATCAATGAGAGAGAATCATGGATCGGCTGCCTCCTGCATGTCCCCTACTGGGGATCGAGTCCGCAACCCAGGCATGTGCCCTGACCAGGAATTGAACCATGACTTCTGGTTCGTAGGTCGATGCTCGAGCACTGAGCCACGCTGGCCGGGCCTAAATCTAATAATACAGGGCCAGGTAACTCCCATGGGTCATTTGGCCAGAGCCTTACTGCTTTTTAGGGCTGGGGATCCTGAGCTGTCTAGTCCAGAAATGTTAATGGCATTCTGAATGGAGCTGCTAATCTTGTGTGTTGTACAGACGACTAACCAAGCGTGGCCCTTGACTTTCTCAAGGTCAGAGTGAGGGTCGGGAGGCATGCCCGGTGCATACCGACCTGCTGCCCTGGCCTTTAAGCAGGCAGCCTCCCGGGAACGCATCGAGTGGGGCACAGCCATAGGGAGTGACGCTGGTGAAAAGGCCACAGACAATTCAGAGCGAGGCATTTGCAGCCAACCCTTGATCTGGGCTCCTGGCGGAGGAGGGGCCCACCCTGGAGAGAAGTGGGCAGCTAGAGCAAATAGAAGGTAATAGCAGTGGGAAGAGGAGGGGTAGAGAGGTTGGTCATGAGATTATCCAAATCGGCAGCTTTGGAGGCCAAGGGATAGCGGTGTTTTCTCTCTTGTAGTGCTCAGTGGTGACAGCAGAGCACATGTGCAGGGTTCCAACATGCCGCCTCCTTTTTTTCTCTGAAAGGGCCCTTAGAACCCAGCTGGTGTGGCTCAGTGGTTGAGCACTGACCTATGAACCAGGAGGTCACAGTTTGATTCCCGGTCAGGGCACATGCCCAGGTTGCAGGCTCCATCCCTAGTAGAGGGTGTGCAGGAGGCAGCCGATCCATGCTTCTCTTATCATTGATGTTTCTCCTCTCCCTTCCTCTCTGAAATCAATAAAAATATACTTACAAGGGCCCTTAGTGTCCTTCTGGGGTGACCGTGGGATAGAAGCTGACCAGGCAAGAGACATGTACCGCCCCCTCTTCCGTCTCCCTGGGCTGTGTCTGCTGGAGACCAGGCCCCGGGGAAAGGCAAGACGCGTGGACGACACAGCAGATGACTCGGAAGGAACCCAGACATCCTGGGCACAGACAAGCATAAGGGGGCGGCATGAAGGATTCCGACCTGCGGGCAAGCGGGAGGGGAAAACACTGGCCCTGGGAGGAGCATTGAAGTCGCGACCAATAGTGCAATTAGGTTGTGTCGCTTCCCACGGCCAGGCAAGCTGTTGTTGGTCATCTGTCAGGGGCGGCTGCCAACGTGCCATGTGTGTTCCAGGATCCCTGGGGGCTGGTCCTTCCTGGCTGCCAGGTGAGGGCGGGGCCATGGACGCCAGCCCTGGAAGCCCACGCAGGCGTGTGTGGCCATCGTCGGAGGCTCTCTGGCATCTCCGGGAAGCCAGGGCGCTGGGAATGAAGGAAGTACAGGGTGGGAGGGACTCTGAGTTCCCGCTCTTCCCCCGCCTCGCAGTGACTGCTGAGAAGCCGTTGTGAGTGAGTGGAGCAGGAGTTTGCTGGTGAAGGCCAGGCCAAAGGGAGGCCTGGTGCCCTCACCCCCTCACCCGTGCCCATTTACTGCTTAGTCTCTCCCGCCGTGCCCGTGGCAGGGAGCGGGGCTCGCAGACAGCACAGTGCAGCCAGACCTGTCCCTGTAGCCACTCAGAGCTGGCTCACTTCCTGCCTGGCTTCACCCCTGCCGCCTCCTGTTCCTGCTGCCGCTGCGAGTCAGTCTGCAGGTCTGCTATCGCCACAGCGCCCAGCACGGTGGCTGCCGGATAAATAGCTGTTTAGTTTTCAAAAGTTGTTAGCCAAGGCCTTCATAAAATGCTCCTTTCCTTTTAAAGATCTCTTAGGAAGGAATGTTTCCCGTCTCCCTGGAAGTTCACCCACACGATCGACCAACCGACCGAGGGTTTTTTATGCCTCAGTGGCACACATTCTCTTAATGACAGTCAGCGGTTTAATGACTATTTAAACATCCTGCAAAGTGCAGGGCTGTGCATCCGGGTGACAAAGATGATTCCGATCTGGCCGCTGCTATAGGCACAATGAAGTCACACACAGCATCATGATAAACACCTGTGTGTGTGCGCTTCCTGGGATTCCAGAATCCTGATCATACCTGTGTCTGACGATACGTGAGCATCCCCTCGTGCTACGCAAGGTAGCTAGTGTCGCGAGAGCTCAGGGAAGCCTTGGCCAGACCCTGAAGGACTTGAGATTCACCTGTGTAGAGTGAGGACGTAAGAAAAAGCCATTGCGGTTGGGGCCTCAGGCGATCCCGTGACTTTGTGACCAGTGGGTCAGGGAGTGAAGTGGTAAAAGGGTGTGAAGGCTTGGGAACGCGTAGAGAGCTGGAGATCGGTAGATGACACGAGAGAAGGTAAACTGGCCGTCCGTGAGTCTGGTGATGAAGGGGGAATGCAAGGGGAATTTCCAGGGCAGGCAGGGTCAAGCATTGCTTTTCATGAGGCTGGGAAACCTTATCCTGGAGGGGAAATGTCAGTGGGAAGGACAGAGGTAAACACGAGATTCAAAAACTGGATGGAAGAAACGGGCCACGCGAGCTTGGGTGGAGGGGTTGACCTTGGCCAAAAGAACCATCAATTCATCTAAGACAGCAGGGCACGATAGAAAGGAGATAGGTAGATTGGAACAGAAAGGGAATGAAGGTCATTTCGTTCTGTCTCCTGAGCGAAGCAGAGAACAAGGTCACCTGAGAGTGAGTCAGTTCACCTGTTGTCCCCTTGGGAAGAGGTCCCAGGTCAGTCCTGCTTGGGAAGGGGTCCAGGTACGGATGACCTTTCACTCATCAAAGAGGCAAATGCGACCCATTCCCACTGGGAGCCGTGGCGGATCTGTTTCTCCGCACGTTTCCCTGGGGTCTGCGCCTCACGTTGCCTGGCGGCAGGCCGCCGGGGAAGTGTAGCCGGCCAGCTCCTTTGTCCTCAGTGCCCCGTCCTGCCGAGAACTGAACTTGGCAGCCACGGCAGAACGGGGCGGCCCCGTTGCCCCACACCCGCCCTGCGTCCGGAGACTGAGTGCACCCACACCTTGGCGGTCCCTCGCCATCACCTTCGAAAGAGGTTCCTGAGGCCCACCTGATGGCAAAGGAAGCTGAGGGCTGCCCAGTGGATGAGGCGGCCCTTTGCGGTTCGGGGCGTCAGTGCCGTGTTCAAGCCCTCGTCTGAGAGTAGGGCCTCAGGTTGAGGAGAAACTGGGGTTTCCAGGGAGATGGAGAAGCTGAGGTTCTGGTTTTCAGTGGCTTTGACATTCCTGTGTCCACTGGTGGACTCTGTGCTCGGAGGACTGTGGTCTTACGCCCGATGGGAACTCAGAGCTGCGGTTGCCCTCCCGCGGGGCCCTGCCCTGGTTTGATCATTGCTCTGTCTGCCTTGGCTTCTGAATTCAGTTCTGCGGAAGCTGCAGCCACCTCGGCCGGTGCCGGATCGCCTCACTCAGTGTTTTTGGAGTCACAGGGGCCGATGGGACAATGATAATAAACCCGCCACGGCAGTCTCTCATCTGTCCAGCTAACAGGTGCTGAGCTGCTGGGGCGCGGCTCTGATGGAGACACAGAGCCAGCTCTCACGGAGCGTCACTCCACAGGGAGACCAGCTGATAAACAGACACAGAAGCCGGTGAGACAGTTACCCGGTGGCAGAGGCTCTCCATGAACACCGCAGCGGTGCCTGTGATAGAAACGGCCCTTCAGTGGGACGGTTGCAGAGCGGGCATTCGTTCGGGGACAGGTGGTGGCCGCTGTCTGGATGGAAAGTGTGGGACGAGAAGGAAGGGCAGTGGGTGGAGTGGAGGGTGGTGGAGGAGCGGCTGCTGATGACGTGAGAGTCGGGGAGGGCTGGATCAGATCCTGTAAGCAGCGATGAAGCAAGTTCGGCGTTCAGTCTAAGCTCAGATTTGAACGAGGGAAGAAACATCAAGGTTCCTACTTTACTTTTTAAAAATATTTTTTTAATTGATTTTAGAGAGGAAGGGAGAGGGAGAGAGAAACATCAATGATGAGAGAGGATCATGGATCGGCTGCCTCCTGCACACCCCCTACTGGGGATCGAGCCCACCACCCAGGCATATGCCCTGACCGGGAATCGAACCATGACCTCCTGGTTCATAGGTTGACGCTCAACCACTGAGCCACGCCAGCCGGGCTCCTACTTTACCTTTTATTAAAAATGAGCCTGGCTGGCTGACCATGTTCCAGAGCCGGGGATGAGGGATGGAGTGAGGGGAGCAGGTTGGGAGCTCAGGTAGGAGACCCCTGCCCGGTGAGAGCTCATTGTGGCGGGATGAGGATGGTCACAGCACTTCTCAGCCCCGCAGGACCAGGACACTGCAGTCCTGAGGTTCACGCTCCTCCCTGCCACGCCCCTGGGAAATCTATGGCCCCAGAATTGCTCATGGGAAATGAGAGGACTTACAGAGAAATCAGACCCCTTGGGATCACTGTGCCTGTCAGGAGACTTATGAATACACGTCTAGGTGGCTGTATTTATCAATCTGTTTATTTCCAACCTCCACGGAACTGAAACAGAGGGACAGCACCCCGGTGAGGAGCGCGGCCTGCGTCTCCCGCGTGCTAAATCAGTAACGAGGGCAGGGCACAGATCCGCTCACCGAGCTCTGTTCTGCGGGCAGCTTTTGTAGGGCTGTCTCCTTATTTCAGTGAGGCATTTATCAAGGGGTTGTGCTCTATTGCAGATAACTTTTTTTTTCCCCCCATGACTGGACTTCATTCCAAATATTTAATTCCTTCCTGCTTTTATAACTTGGGTTTCCTAAACCATTCTGCCCAAGTCATGACCTGCAGGCACTGGAGAATCACGCGTGTTTGCTCCAGTATCTCACAGATACGGAAACGTTACCCAGGATGGCATCCATGTGCCATTGACACGGGACACATCTGCGGGCCGGGCCTCAGCTGCCTGGTTCCTCAGACTCTGTGCTTTTTGTGCTGAAAGTGAGAAAACGGCTAAGTTCCCAGAGAAGAGACACAGAGAGAAAGGACCAGCTCGTAGGGTAAGAGAGCTGCCGGGTCAATGTCTTATGTCACAGTTTCTTTGGCTGCAGTCGTGGGGCCAGGGGGGGCTGTGCTCAGAGGCAGGCCTCTCAGAGAGCTGGCGGGAGGCGGACAGCAGCCCCGGCCTGTGGGCCCAGCTTTGCACCGTGGAGGTTTGAGGAGCTTTCACAACCTGCCTGGCAATGGTCTATTTCAGAGAGAGAGAGAGAGAGAGAGAGAGAGAGAGAGAGAGGATTGGACAGGAGCAGAGCAGCTGCAGAAGGCAGTAAAAAGCAGGCCAGAGATGAAGGCCAATCACCTACATAGAAAAGGGGTAGGTGGGCAAGGGGGTAGAAAGACAAAAGGGTGTGTAAGGGCCAGGAGAGCGAGGGGGAGGTGGCTTAGGGTGGAGGCGGCCACAGCAGATAGAAGGTGTATACTTGTCTCCGCATCGAGCACTCTTCTCTTTTGGAAAAGGAGAGGGGAGGAGTCCCCACGGCCGGCGGGAAGTGAGGTTTGGGGCCCCTGTGGGGGTGGGAGCATGGCTTCTTAAAGGGCTCCTAAGGGTGCCTTCTATGGATTCCTGAGGCAGGTGCCCAGAGGCCCCATCGTGCTGTCTCGGAAGCCGCCTGAGGTGTCCGGCCCTTACAAGGAGAGGTGGCTACTTGTCACCAACACAAGTCTAGTGATGTCCAGTGAGGCCTTCTCTCCTGTCCCGATTCTCTGCTAAGGCCCGAGAGACCCTTGACCCCAGCTTCTGGCATCTTCCTTCTGGAGAGAAAAAAAAATGTTATTGACAACATTCAAGGCCCGGACTTCTCTGTGGCTCTGTTTCTTCTGGCGCCAGGAGAGCTAGAAAGAATGATCTTCTGATCTGAGGCCCCATGGCAGGGTTTGTAGTGGGTGCCCACGAGGCAGCAAACTCGGAACCTGGTGAACCCAAATAGACCTCCTCTGAGCTGCCAAGCCTGCGGGGGCTTCCAGGGGCCGGGGAGGGGGTACCCAGAATCCCACCGATTTTGACTTTTTTTTTTTTTTTTTTTAGAATAATAGAGTAGGAGGAGGTTCAGGAGACAGGCCAGGAAACTACCGGCCAGTGCGAGGAACATCTGGTGTGGGGGGACTCTTGGAAGTCAGCTCCGAGGATGTGGTGGGAAAACACCTGGCAGAGGGAGGGGAGGCTGGGATCCGGGATCTCGGAGGCTGTGCGGAACGACTCTGTCGGTTGTGCCAAGTTCGGGCTGCCCACGCCCAGGGCCTGCGTGGC
Source organism: Eptesicus fuscus (assembly GCF_027574615.1). Lineage (NCBI taxonomy): Eukaryota > Metazoa > Chordata > Mammalia > Chiroptera > Vespertilionidae > Eptesicus > Eptesicus fuscus. The sequence goes on along the minus strand of NC_072497.1, from coordinate 9,887,128 downwards.
CCAGACCCACTGGCTCAGACCTCTGACCTTGAACCCCGTCAGATACAGAGCTGAAGAGAGGGAGGACCAGAGAAGAGGCTTAGAGAGGGTGGCAAGGGGCGGGGGAGGGGTTTGGGGAGGCCTGGCAGGTGTCTCAGCTGCAGGAGTGGGAGCTGGAAACGGGAACATCCTCCTTGGAAGAGGCCCAGCTGCGGACTCCCCGGGCCTGCTCCTCCTCTGCAGTCTGGGCGTGGGATACACCGGGGCCAGCTGAGGGAGCCCTGGCTGGGAGGGGCGGGCGGGCACGCGGTGAGCAGGCAGCAGAGCGGTTTGTGCTGATGGGGCTGAAAGGGATGCGTATGTGCTGAGCTGGGAGGAGGGAGGGAGCTGGCGGCCCCATAAAGCAGCCAGACTCCCCGCCTCAATCTACCCAATGTCTGTTACGTAAGAGTCATACGCTGGCCTTTGCTGATGCCCTCAGCTCCCCCGAGGCGGCACGGCTGTTCAGAGCCTGTGTTCTCCGAATCACTCTTGGGGTGGGTTGAGTTTACGCTGGGGAGCAGCAGAGTACGCGGAGGTGGTCCGACTGCGCCTGTGTTTGCATTGGGAGTAGACGTTCTGAGGAGAGAGAAGATCTTCTAAAGAGGCTTGGGAGGATGTGGGGTTAGAGCTCATCTTGTGATGTGGGTGGATTCCTCCTGGTGGAAGTGGGAGGGGACTCCAGATGGAGGAATGGGGGTGAACCCCCAACAGTGAATGACCAACCTGTCCATCCGCTGCCCCTGTCCTATGCATTTATGGGAGGAATTTATGAGGAGGGAGCCCGGTGACGTGGGCCAGAGCTCTCAGTATCAGAGCGAAGAGTAAGGACTAAGAATTAAGACTAACAACGACCTCGAAGGCATTGACACTGTAGCTGATGTGTATTGAGTACCGACTGTGTGCCCTTGCGCTGTTCTAAGCATCTAATACCTTTTTAAAAAATAGATTTTTGTTGATTTCAGAGAGGAAGGGAGAGGGAGAGAGAAATGATGCGAGAGAATCATTGATAAGCTGCCTCCTGCACACCCCCTACCGGGATCGAGCCCACAACCCGTGCCCTGACCTGGAATCAAACTGTGACCTCCTGGTTCATAGGTTGATGCTCAACCACTGAGCCATGCCAGCTGGGCAGCATTTAATATCTCATCGCATTTAAGGGCACCACAACTCCGTGCACAGGTGCCTTTCTTGAAGTCCCCATTTTACAGGTGAGGAAACTGAGGCACAGAGAGACAAAGCCCTCAGGGAGGGGCATCGAAGGTTGGAGGAGTGGGCCGGTGGGAGGGGGAGCTGGCGCATTCCTCCATGAGCTTCCACGGCCATTCGGTCACTCAGGTGCGTCGTATGCATCCCTGGACACACATGATGTCATCGAACCCTCAGGACAGTTCAGTGAGATGGACATTTTCTAACTTCACTCCTGGCAACATCTAGGCTTGAGACTGGCCCAGTGAATTGTCCAGTGCTGCTCCCACGATGTGTCCAGTGTGAGGTTTCACCCAGAGCCGCGCCCTTCCTTACTGCCCTTGTTCTCGTACTGGCGCTGACTTACAAGCCCGGTGGATGGAGGAATGAGTTAGAACAGTGGTCGACAAACCGCGGCTCGCGAGCCACCTGCGGCTCTTTGGCCCCTTGAGTGTTCTAACGCCACTTCTTCAAAATAGACTCGCCCAGGCCGAAAACCGACTTCTGCGCACGGGCCACGAAGTTTCCATCGCACTGTACGTGCGCGCCCGCACGTGGTATTTTGTGGAAGAGCCACACTCAAGGGGCCAAAGAGCCGCGTGTGGCTCGCGAGCCGTGGTTTGCCGACCACTGAGTTAGAACGTCTCGTCCTTTCTTCTTTGTGTGTTTGCTTTTCTACATTTTGACAGGTTGCTGCCTCTGACTGCGCAGGTCTCTGAGGGGCTCCGTTTCCTGTTGGAGCCGCGGTAGCTGGTGGTGGGCAAGGCCGATGGGTGATTGTGGGCTGGGGCCAGCCCTCGGGTTCACCCTGTGGTTCTCATAGGCACTGCTGCTCTCTGACCTCCTGGCTGAAGCCCCGAGCTCCACAGCTGGAAGGAACGACAGTGAACATGCTAAGCTCTGGGTTTGCTGGTGAGGATGATGCCACCAGACAGCCTTGGGGGACAGAGACAGACGCCAGGGAGGAGGGGCCGAGGGGGCGTCCCCCGGGCAGCTGCGGGAGGGGAAGGGCCTCCGGGGAGACTGGGATGCAGAGGGAGCCCCTGGCGTGGGCATTCTGAGTGAGAGTGTGTCCCCGGCAGGTTGGAAAGGAAGCATCCAGGCCAGGGGAGCCGGCAGGTTGTTGGAGGGACAGATTCCCAGCCGGAGCCTGAGCTTCGTCGCTCAGCACCTGGCTCCTCACTTCCAGATGCTCTCCTCGGGGGCTTGGTCTGCACTCTTGGCTCAGACAGTCAGCGCTTGATGAGAGCCAGAGGGGTCCCCTCGCCACGGAAGGGCTCATTCGTCGCGGAGACAAGGGAGCGGGCGTGTGATGTCGGGGGCTCTGGTGTCAGTGAACGTCTGAGCTCATGATGGAGCTCCCAGAGGCAGCACCTGGGGGCAGGGACACGTCCGAGCTTTGTAGCCTCTTTCTCTGAACTCGTGTCGGGAAACGTGAGCTGGAAGTCGCCCCAGAACAGGCGGTCCTCTGCTGACCCTCCTTCTCCGCCGCTTCCAGCAATTTATTTATTCACCGCGTGGGAGCACGTGTCTCCATCCTTGATCGTGACCTCCATCCTTGGCGTGACCTCCAAGGGTGCACGCGTCCCCTGGAGTGGAGACCTGGTGTTGGCCCAGCCGTGTCAGACGCAGACCCCAGAGGCACTTTGTTTAGGGGTCCAAGTGGCAGAGGCTGAGGGTCAGATGCAGGTCTCAGCTGCCATGGTTCCGTGCGATCCTGATTTGGGGGCCAGTCTTGGGGCCGAGACATAAATAAGGCTGCTCTTTGGAGCTTCCTGGATCCTTTCCCATTCTTACTCCTCTTTCCCTCCTCCCCTCCCTCTTTGGAGTGCTCTTCATGCTCCAGTCTGGAGCGGTGCTTAGGGGGACTTCTAACCCATCCACCCGTCCAGTGATGAGTGAGAACCTGCTGTGTCCTGGGCCCTGTGCGAGGCCCAGCGTACAAGCTCAGTAACACGTGGCGCTGGCCTTTGGCTTGAGCAGCTGCCAGCACCCTCTAGAGCCCCTTTGCAAAGTCATCAAACTCCGGAAATAGTGGGGGGATCCCCAGTCCAGCAGGAGAGCCTTGGGGCGGGACCTGGGCTGGCCAGCAGGAGCATCAGGTGCTGAGGCAATCCGGAGTCCACCTCACCAGGACAGGGACAGTGGCCAACAGCACTGGTGTTCATTCAACCTAGATTTCCCCCCCCACCCATATCATTGTTACCCCCATGTAGTTAGTCACTGGGGCACATTTTTATTGATTTTTTTTTGAGAGAGAGAGAGAGAGAGAGAGAGAGAAACATTGATTTGTTGTTTCACCTATTGATGCATTCATTGGTTGCTTCTTGCATGTGCCCTGGCTGGAGATCGAACCCGCAACCTTGCATATCAGGATGACCCTCTAACCAACTGAGCCGCCAGCCAGGGCCTGGGGACAGAGCTCTGCAGTGTTCTTCTGTGGGCCCTCTACCCTTTGAAATGTCTTCTCCTAGAAAACCTGGACATGAGCTCAGGACGCCCCCTTGTTTCCGTGACCTGTAATCACCCGGGGCTGCTCTGCAAGCACCGTTCCCGGGACAGTTCGCCAGGCTCTGCTCTGTCCAGGCCGGGGAGCGGCTGGGTTGACCGCAGGCCGCCTCACAGGGTCTGTGCCGTCCAGGGGCGCCCTTACCTGGTCACGCTCTCACACAAGACCGAAGGGGAGACCAGTTCCACGTGCCACAGGGGCAGGAGGCGAGACGCAGCCAGTGGGGCCGTGAGAAGGCGCGAGGGCAGGAGGGATTCCTACCCCGAGCCGGGGCAGGGCCGGCCCTCTCAGCAGTCTCCTTCCCCCTCACAGACCCGGAGCCCGCCCTCCGCCTCCCCCCTGCCACTTCAAACCCTCAGTCGGAGCTCTGGGAATGTTGTTCTTTCCCATTTAGAGACATTCCACTCCATGTGTAATTAAATGTGTGGGATTGAATTAATGTTTTCTCCTGAGCAATTCTGGCAGCCTGAGACCCCAGGGTCTGGCTAGTGTAAAGCAAACACACACTTCTTCGAGACCCTCCCTTCCTCTCCCTGTTCCCGCTCTTCTGCCAAGAATCTCCCTCCTCCTTCGTTCGCAGTCATCCTCAGGCCTCGCCTTGTGATGGGAGGGCCCGAGGCTGTCCAGACCCTCCGTTCCTCTGTGGGTGTTGGGGTCTTCAGTTGTTATCTTTGGGTACCATCCTCCTCTCCAGAGGCATCCTCCCTGCTCTTGGTGAGCTCCGGTGGCGATGACCAAGGGCGGCAGGAGGTTCCATGGGAAATGACTTTCTCTCTGTCCTTATGGATGAGTTTGGTTCCCGCCAAGGACTGTTGCCAGTTCAAAAGCAGCGCCTCTCTCCCGGGGAGGAGGGGCAGTGGCCAGGGAGGCTGGTGTGGAGGAGGGCAGGGTGACACGGTCTGCTCAGGCTGGACTTCAGAGTCCGGGGGCCACTGCTAACATCTGGGGGCCTGGGGCAAGGTACTCCATCACCTTCAACTTCAGCCTGCACATCTGCGGCACTTGGGGTAGCAACACATCGTGTTTAAGAGAGTCAAGAAGATGAATGAGGCAATTCATGGTGAGAGCTTAGCCTAGTGCCTGGCTCAGGAACGTGCTCACTCAGTGGCAGTCATTCTGTTATTAATAAAGACACCAGGGCCTGGCAGGTGTGGCTCGGTGGTTGAACATTGACCTGTGAACCAGGAGGTCAGGGCTCGATTCCCGGTCAGGGCACACGCCCGGGTTGCAGGCTCGATCCCCAGTGTGGGGCGTGCAGGAGGCAGCCGATCCATGATCCTCTGTCTCTGTCATCATTGATGTTTCTCTCTCTCTCTCCCTCTCCCTTCCTCTCTGAAAGCAATACATATTTTTTATAAAAAGGGACAAGGGGACAACGATAAGGTAAAACAGACAAGCACAGAGGAAGGTAGAGTTGATGGGGACCCACTTCGAGACCGGGAGTTACAGTGGTTCAGGGACAAGGGGAAGGGGAGTTACAGTGGTTCAGGAGAGCCTGTCGGGATGAGGTGACAGAGCCACTGGCCAGCCTTAGGGATGCCGACAGGACCCTAAGGTCCCTGAGGGGACAGCCTTCGGGGAAGGACCAGCTCAGGGCTGCCGCACGCATGGCCCCATGGGACCGTCACCCGTCAGAGCTGCAGGACGCCAGGGAACTGCTGCCAGGCCGTCCTGGGCCTGCCTGCGGGAGCAGGCGGCTTTGGGGACTGACTGCTGCCTGACATACGGCCGAGTCCGACCCACCATTATTTATAGTCGCCGACGCTGGGAAATCTGGTTTTTCTCTGCTGATCAATAGCCATCTCTGGTAGGTGGTTGTCTCTGTCTTGATGTCTTCATCCCATCGTCTGGCCAACGTCCTCCCGCAGCCTGCTCTGAACTCTGAAGGAGGACCAGGTGGGACATCGCCTGTGAGTGACCCCTGGTGTTGGAGCTGGCTCCCCTCTTGGTTTTTTTAAATTTTTTATTTTTATTGATTTCAGAGAGAGAGGGAGAGGGAGAGAGAGAGAGAGACACCAATGATGAGAGAGAATCATGGATCGGCTGCCTCCTGCACACCCCCACACTGGGGATCAAGCACACAACCCGGGCATGTGCCCTGACCGGGAATCGAACCGTGACCTCTTGGTTCGTAGGTTAACACTCAATCTCGGAGCCACACCGACCGGGTGCTGGCTCCCCTCTGAGCAACCTCAGGCCATTTTATTTCCAGGGAATATCACCATCCTTGTCCAAGGTTCTTTCCAAGACACTGTGTGTTTGCAGGTGTATTTATCTCCCGGTTTAGTTTAGGTGAGAACATCGCAGAAAGGAAGGAAACCTACTTCTGTTAAATGCCCATTATGTTTCAGATATTTCCTGATATCTGTTATCTAAAAGTTGTAAGTCCGTCCTCTTAACAGCTCTGCCAACAGATACTCATGTTCCCAGGAACCAGAGTCGGGAGGAAAAGGCGCAGGGCCAGGATTCGAACACAGACCTGTCTCTTTCCCCAGTCCTCACTTGTTCAGTGATACCGTTTCGTGTGGGTGTTATGCCTCCTCTTCATCTGTCTGTCCGGTGGATTGACCTGTGCAGGTCACAGAAGGTGCTGCAGGTGAACAGAGGCAGGAGAGGGGATGACCCCAGCCTGCCCTCTGACCTCTCAGGGCTCTGAGGTGGCTGGTGGCATCTCGGGTTAGCGACCCTGCCCTGGGCCAGGCTTGCTCCCAGCCTGGGCGACCTCCCAGGAGTGAATCCCACACATATGGCGGCGTCATCCTGGCCCTCGGGTGGAGCAGGGACTGAGACGCAGAGATTCGCCTTCTGTGTCTGTCTGAGGAGCCTGCTGTCCGATGGAGACGGGAAGCTCTCCCGTGGCTTCCTCCGGTGGAACACAGGCAGTGGCTCTCTTGCGAAAAGGAGTTTGGGAAAAGCCGGGCCCCGAAGTGCCGGAGACCCTTTCATCTCCCCGAGACGCCTCCTCACTGTCTGCCGGGCCTGCTCTCTCTCCAGCCGCCCCGCATTGCTGGAGACTGGGAGGGCTTCCCACGCCTGGGCTGCACGGCCCCCCTGCCCTCCTCCCCCACCAGTGTCCCGGCGTCTGAGCTGTGTGACCCAGACTCTGCTGGGCCAGCCAGCCAGGCAGTAAAAGGAGATGGATGCCCTCTCCTCCTAGGAAAATCCATCACTTTTTAGCATGTGGGTCAGAGGGCTGCACCAGCGGCAGCTCTGAGCCATACTGCGTGAGCTAGAAATAAGCGCAGAAAGAGGCCCAGATAGACGCCTGGATGTCAGAAATAGAACGGCCCGCTCCAGCCTCTCCTCCCACACCCTCCTCTCCCTCCCACACCCTCCTCCCGGGGCCTCCAGGAAGGGGCGCCCACCCTTTCCCTTGGGAAGATGCTGGGCTAGAGTCCCAGGATGAGCAGGTGCGAAGCTGGGCAGGAGAAGAAGGGGAGATGGGGGGTTGAGCTGCTGTGGACCTCGTCCTCTTAGTGGCCACAGAGAAGGAATTCACAAGACATGCAGCCTCGGGGAATGGAAAGAACGCCGGCTCAGAGCCACGAGAAGAGAGTCCTTCCTTAGCCGTGTTTTCGCTCTGGGGACCTTGGAAAGTTACCCCACCTCCATTTTTCCATCTGTAAAAGGGGTGCAATAGCATGCATCTCTCATGAGAATCGAAAGTTGAGCCAATGGTAGGATTGGGCACGAATTAATTCCCTTTACCCACCTTCTTCCTACCTGAGTTCAGGGAAAGCAGCTGCCGCAATGGTGGCCTGGGCTCCAGAGTCCTATTGGTCCGTGGGGTGGTCCCCATGGAGGTGTGTTGGGCCCATATCCAGTCTCTCTCTGCCCCAGCTCGTGGGGGCCTCATGGAGCCTCTTACCCCCATGGCTGGACGGGAGTTCTCTCCTGGGAGGACTCACGATGGGATGGAGTCGGCTTTCGCGTTCTAGTCCTCCTGCTTCCCTCTCTCACACCTCACCACCCCTGCGTGGCCCAAGCTCAGGGGCTGCTCTCCAGACGCTTCCCTCCGCCGACAACTCGAGTGAGCCCCGGCTTTTTCTTCTGAGCCGCCGGGCGTTTCCTCGTCTCTGAACGGGCTCCTGCCTGTGGAACAATCCACCTGCAGATGTGGGGAAGGCACTGGGGTCCGTGGGGGGAGGGGGTTCTGCTTCATGCTTGCCGAGAGCAGACCACTTTCTCGTAACGTGGTCACCTGCCCCCTGTTCCATTCAGGCTCCCGTCCCGCAGTCAGCTGGTGTGCGTAAGGTTTGTACGCCTTGACGTCCTCTGAGATGTCGGTGCGTTTTGGTGTTTCCTGATGGTTGACATTCTTTGACAAGAATGGGAAGCAAGGGCCGGCCAAGACTCCGGAGCATCAGGATGTGCCCGAGTGGCCACGCCACTGGCCCCCTCAGCTCCTCACCGCGGGTCATCCCGGACCTGGTGGGGACACCAGCCACTCCGGTAGGAAATGGGAAATGTATAGTCTATTCCGAAAGGATCGCCAAAGCCAACCAGAACAGTAACCAAAGCCTTGCAGCCACACCCCTCTGTCCCTGTCCCGTGTCTCCTCAAAACTCACGGGGACAGTCTACCGTGGGCCCCTGTCCTCAGCTGTCCTTTCTCGGCAAGGTCACCTGAGACCGCCCTCTTTCCTGGCTCGGCAACGCTCTTCCTGGCGCGAATACGGGTACTTAGTGTGGGCGCCTGCCTGCTGAGCAAGTAATGGAGAGGTTAGTAATTCCCGTCTCTCGCCTTTCCTCACCGCCACTTCTTCTAGCACCTTCCAAAGAGGTGGGACGGCTGAGGGCCCCTCCTGCCTTCCCCGTGCAGACAGACTTGAATCCGGCTGCTGAGTTAGCCGGGGCCGTGGCAAGCCTGCTCTGCGCACAGACCCTGGTTCTTGCTGCTCTTTCTGGACTTGGCGTTCACGATCTCATGGGTCCTTCCCTCAGAGGAGGGTTTGTCAGGGAAAGGCTTCCCCCGAATGGTTTTAGCTGCCGCGTGGCAGGCGTTACCGCCATCCAGACTGTTAGCGTCGTGGCCGCCACTATAACAAGAGCCAGTGTGTGTCCGTGTGTGCGTGCATGTGTGTCTGCCCTGAGTGTCTCCCCGGCGCTGGCCAAGCTCTCCCATGGACTAGCTCACTTAATGGCCACAAGAGCTCAGCCAGGAAGGTGTTGGTGTTGGTCCCATTTCCCAGGTGAGGAAATCGAGGCTCTGGGGTGAAATGATACCAAGCTAAAAAACCGAGCAAGGAGGTGGAGCCAGGATTCAAGCCCCATTCTTACACATCCCAGAGCGCACAATTCGCAGCACAGTCTGTGGACCAAGGGCACGTGGACGTCGCCTGGGAGTCTGTTAGAAACGCAGCCCTCAGGCCCCTGAGCCGGAATCCGCCCCGAGCCACAGCTGATTCCCCAGAATCCTGTGCACTCACCAGTGTGGCCTGCTCCCAGCTGTGGTCTGGAGACCTCGGGGCGTGGCAGGGGCAGAGCTGGGATTTGATCCGGGTCCGACTTCCACTCCACAGTGAGCAGCCCAAGGTGGGGTGCTGCCCGAGCCTGCCGCGGGCTCCGAAGCGGGGCTCCGTGCTCTAGGCCCCTGTGTTCCCCTGCCCCCGGGCCTCTAAGGGGGACAGACTGACTCGGCCGCCTCCTCTCTGTCCCCTCCACAGACGTGCAGCACATCAAGAGGCGGGACATCGTGCTGAAGCGAGAACTGGGCGAGGGCGCCTTTGGGAAGGTGTTCCTGGCCGAGTGCTACAACCTCAGCCCAACCAAGGACAAGATGCTGGTGGCCGTGAAGGTGAGGCCCGGAGCGTGTGGGGCCAGGAAGGTGGGGGGTAGGAGGTGCTGGGGAGCAGGAAGGAGAGGCCCCTCCTTCAGGATGGTGGCCGTGAAGGTGAAGCCCGGAGCGTGTGGGGCCAGGAAGGTGGGGGGTGGAGGTGGGGAGCAGGAAGGAGAGGCCCCTCCTTCAGGATGGTGGCCGTGAAGGTGAGGCCCGGAGCGTGTGGGGCCAGGAAGGTGGGGGTAGGAGGTGCTGGGGAGCAGGAAGGAGAGGCCCCTCCTTCAGGATGGTGGCCGTGAAGGTGAAGCCCGGAGCGTGTGGGGCCAGGAAGGTGGGGCGTCGGGGTGGGGAGGAGCTGGGGAGCAGGAAGGAGAGGCCCCTCCTTCAGATGCAATCGGGCCCTTGCTCCAAGGTCAAGGAGCCGTCCTTGGGACCAACACCCACTTCCTTTGGTGTCAAAGGTCCAGAGCTGTCACACACACATGAGGAACGGGTTTGCCTGGGAAAGGCCCTGGTTTCCTTCTGGACACCCTGACTCTCTCCCGTCCCCAGGAGGGTGTCCCTCCCCCCTCCTCGTGACCTCGCAGGAGGTGTCGCTGCCTGGAAAGTCACCTGGCCATTTCTCTGAGGAGAGTCGGGTGAGGGTGGGCTCAGGACATCCTGGAGCCGCTGCTCCGGGGCACCAGCCATCACTGGGAACAGGCGAGGGGAGGGTGTCGGGTCCTGAGCAGGGAGAGCAGTACCCCACGGGATGCAGGTGCCGAGCCCAGAGGGCGACGTGCCTGAGGGTGACTGCCTGCCGGCAGCTGCGGGAGGGGCCCAGTCACCGCAGGGCTTTCTGTGCTGAGCCAGCTGTGCAGCTCGAGCCGCATCGCCTGGAGCGGTAGCGCAGGCCTTTGCCCGCCCCTGCACCCTCCTGCAGTAAATCAGTGTTGGACAAATCGCTGAACATGATCGGCACAAGCAAGAGTCAAGCCCGGCTGGCGTGGCTCAGTGTTTGAGCGTCGACCTATGAACCAGGTTCGATTCTGGGTCAGGGCGCATGCCCGGGTTTCAGGCTCGATCCCCAGTAGGGGCTGTACAGGAGGCAGCCAGTCAATGATTCTTATCATTGGTGTTTCTCCCTCTCTCTCCCTGTCCCTTCCTCTCTGAAATCAATAAAAATAAATTTTCAAAAAAAAAAAAAAAAAGTCAAGTAACCTCGCCGAGGCTGAGTAAACCAGTGGTGGTGGCTGTTGTCCAGTAACGTTTTAAATAAAACGAGGCATTGTCTGCCGGGCTCTGCCCTGGGAATAAGTAAGGAAGCAGAGTGTGGCCCCATGGAGGTCAGTGCGGTTACTGCTGGACGTCCTGAAAACGGGCTTGCGCTGTGGGTCTCCGTTGCCACGGGATGGTCAGACGAGACAGGGGTCTCCACGTGGCTTGCACCAGGGGTGTGGGAACGGTTCTCAGTTTACCCCTAAACATAGAGTCTGTGCTGCCCTGAATCCTAGTTTATAGGATGACACTCATCCGCTGGGCTTGCAGCACCGTCTGGGAACTGGTGAAGGAACGGGACATTTCTGGGCTCTGAGCAGGAAATGAAGCGATGGCCTAAAACCCTGGGAACTGTTTCCCACCAAGGGCCCGGCACTGGGTAATGCAGGAAATGTGTTCCTGCTTTCCTCCTTTTAGGAGGCCTTCCTTCTCCCCTGGGGCCTGGGAACCTGGAGGAGATGGGCGCTCCGGGATGCCACACACTTAGGTGCCCCGTGGGCCCAGTGGTGGTGATGGTGACCATGACAACGGCATCTAACAGGCAGTACTCAGCAGGGTCCTGCTGTAGGTGACGGGTGCAGGTTCATGCTTCATTCTCACAAGCCTCAGAGCCCGGCCCGGTCCCGGTCCCACTGTACAGAAGAGACAGGGAGGCCCAGAGGGACGGGTGGGCAGTGCACCCAGGTCCCACAGGGGTCAGTGGTGCAGCCAGTTCACAGCCGGGCAGCTCCTCTCCTTCCCCACGAGGGAGTGAGACCCCCGCCACTGTCATTCCTGCCCCCTCTGCCTCTCCATGCTCTGTCCCCGGCCACCTCAGCGTGCTTCAGCCGCGATTCTCTATGGTTTATCCAGTGTAGGCTTCGTCTTGTCTGTGGCAGTTGATGTTTTAGCCTCAGTGACTGTGTAATTTATTTCTAAGATATCTAACTGGGTCTTAATTTTATTGTTATCTTATTTCTCCCTGTTTTTACTAAAAACCTCTTTGATTTTCTTAATATATTTTTGTTGATTTCAGAGAGGAAGGGAGAGGGAGAGATAGAAACATCTCTGATGAGAATCATGGATTAGCTGCCTCCTACACACCCCCTACTGGGGATCGAGCCTGCAATCCGGGCATATGCCCTGACCGGGAATCGAACCGTGACCTCCTGGTTCATAGGTCAACGCTCAACCACTGAGCCACGCCGGCCGGGCTGAGTGTTCTGACCATTTAGACAGCTTCCCTTCCATCTGATTGAACAGACCCTCAAACCCAGGACTTGGGGTGAACAGGGAGCTGGTGCCGAGAGGGGAAGCCCGGAAAGGGCAGAGTCCTCAGACGTCGGGGGGGAGGGGGGGGAGGAAAGTAGACAAGGGGCCGAATTCCGGCTCCACTGTTTGTTCTGCGGATCCTGCTCGAAGGGCTTCAGAGACCCCTGAGCGTGACCCACTTCCCCGGATCCTGGTGCCACCAACTGGTGACCCATTTTGAAGTTTTGCTCAGAAGAGGACCCCATGGAGAGAGGCTAGGGAGTGTCAGTGACTTTCCTCCTAATTCTCCTCCTCAGGTCATCTCTGTCCCAGTTGTGTCAATCCCTGGCCCCTGGCCCCCCATTTGCTGAGCACAGCCCTTTGCCAATTACGTAAGCACTTCAGGTGTGACCCAGGAGCGGGACACCCCGTGGTGAAGGGTTGTGGGCAGACTACGGGCGATCGTGGTTCCTTGTGCCTCACCTCCTGGTGCCTTGCAGGGTGCCAGCCCCGGGCACCCTGGCGGGCACTGCTGGAGTGCTGGGAGCGGAAATATCCACCGGCTGCCTTTGGCCTCCAGGGCTGTTCCGAGAATGATTTACAGAGATGGAGAGAGGCCATTTGGCTGGCCCCACATGTGATCTACTTTTCCCTCTCATAAACGCAGGGTTCACATAAATCTTGGTATTCTCCCATCCCACCCATGCTGGGTTCCTTCCCCCTCTTGTTCTTCGTGAAGATAAATAAATCACTGGCAGTCATCCTATACCCACGCCCCAGCACATGGAGTTCAGGGCTGCCGCCGGGGCTGGGTCAGCGAGAGAGGCGCCCTCTGCCTTCTCCCACCCACAGCATCTTGCAAATGCCTTTGTTCTGGTTGTTGGCATCAGAGCTGGTGAAGTGAGCAATGGGCCGGTGGACGCCCGTCTCGCCTCCGGCCTTGGCCGGCCCTACGAGCCTGGCATCCTCGCTGGGCCGAGCTCCTCTGCTGGAGCCCACACTCCTCAGCTCCCCCACCCCCTCCTCTTCTCCACCTTTTAACTTCTTGCCCACATTCCGCTGGGGCCTGCCTGGTGCCTCATTCACCTGATAAGTTAATCCAAGCATGTGTGCGGGGCAAGAACCGCTCCTGGGCTCTAGGCCGCAGCCAGGCCTCCTTTCGTGGTCTGGAGAGTCACCTCCTCCTCCTGGACCTCCATTTTCTCACCTGTAACATGGGAAGTTCACATTAGATAATGTCCAGCATTTTGGTCAGCAGCGGGGCCACTTAATCAGGCTCTTTTGGTGAAGCCCCCCAAGTTTGAAAAGAAGGAAAGGTGGTGCTGGTTGCGTTTGGAGTGGGACTTGACCTCTGGTCAGGAGACCGTGGTCCTTCGGATGAGGGCCCCCCTAGAGGCATTGCCGTTGACCTGGAGACCAGAGACCAGGAGGTGGCTGAGGCCCAGCTTTACTGGCATCAAAACGTGTCATTTAAATTGCTCTCTGGACAAGGCTGGGCCTCAGTTTCTCCAACTTGAGACTTGAGCAGGTAAAGCAGATGACACCTCAGGCCTTTTTCAGGCGAGAGTCCATCATCTCGTCTCTAATGTATGCTAAGGACCGATGGAGCTGTGATGGGCCTCCTAGGTGCCGTGTTCGCCCGTTCACATCCCTGAGGCGCTATCAGCCCAGACAGCCACGTGGGTTTCAGATAAAGGGTTTGCTGCTGCAGGAGAGAGAGATCTCTGGCCAGGAGGCCTTTTAGTAACAGCACAGTGTCCATTCCACAGGGAGGTCAGTCTGCCCACATACCCAGAAAAGGACAGGTTATGGCAGAGAGGACTCTGCAGACCAATCTCCCCGTGTCTCGATTCTCACTGACCTGAAAACGGTGTGAGAGCGTCACACCCCCTCCCTCCCTGCCTCCTCTTGTGTCTGCTGAGGTTACTGTTCTGTGTCAGCGGAAGAAAGGTGTGAGCACACCTGCCCAGCTGCTGCTCCTGTCCCCCCCCCCCCCCCGCCCCCTTCACAGCTCGCTCCATGGCAGCTGCCAGCGCTGCATCCCCATGGCTGGGCCCTCGCCAGGGTCCCCGGATGTCTCACACTTTCCTGCTTTGGCCTCACCCTCCCCTCCTGGTACCAAAAAACCTGCATTTACAACTGACCACCCCTCCTCCTTTTATCGTCCTGGGCCCTGGGGCGAGTGGCCTGGCCTGGCGCTTACCCCTCACCCAGGGTCTCCCACTCCCACAGGGGCTGAGCGGTGGCATCTGGGTGCCCACCTTGCCCTCCTACCTGGGACTTTCGGTGCTTTACCTGGCCCTGCAGCTCCTAAGGCTTCTTCTGCCCATTGACTGCCGTTCTCAGGGCTGCAGCCCCCTGACCTCCTCCCCACGTGCTCCCTCAGCCCCTCCTAGGAGGACACAGTGCCATTGGCGTTTCTCTGCACATTCATACACGCCGTCACCACCTGAAGTCAAGGAATAGAAAGGGCAAGGGGACTTGATCAAGTTGCCTGGTTTTGGGTAAACTTGGCACAGGCGACCTTACGAAGCTCAAGCGCTCGGGGCAGGTTTTCCCGTTTATTTCCGCTGAGGGACCATCTCTTCCAGGGAACCTGAGGGGACACGACCTCTGTCAGGCCTCCCACCTCGCAGCCCCGCCCTCTGCCTTTCACGCTAGTCTCTGAAGTCATTGGCTGGTGTCTGAGACGATGTCAGGAAGCTGGTTTCTGGTTCCTCAGGGATGACAGTGCTGAAGGCGGAAGGGTCAGGCCTGGCCTTGTGGCCTTTAAACCCTGGTTAAAATCTCATTTGTTTGGCCCTAGCTGGTTTGACTCAGTGAGTAGAGTGTCGGCCCACAGAATGAAGGGTCTCAGGTTCGATTCTGGTGAAAGGCACACGTACCTCAGTTGCAGGCCCGATCCCGGCCCTGGTCGGGGCCCGTGCGGGAGGCAACCAGTCGATGTATCTCTCTCACATCGATGTTTCTCTCTCTGTCTCTCCCCTCCCTTCTACTCTCTCTCTAAAAATTAATGGAAAATCTCCTCGGGTGAGGATTAAAAGTAAAAAGGACAATCTTCTTCCTTGGGCACGAGCAGGCCTTTATTCTGAGCACCAGGGTTCTTCTCAGGAGGGGGACAGGCAGGTCCCTGTCCTCTGGTTGCTAAAAACCTTTGTCCTGCCTCGTTCCCAGGCCCTGAAGGACCCCACCCTGGCCGCCCGGAAGGACTTCCAGAGGGAGGCGGAGCTGCTCACCAACTTGCAGCACGAGCACATCGTCAAGTTCTATGGCGTGTGCGGCGACGGGGACCCGCTCATCATGGTGTTTGAGTACATGAAGCATGGAGACCTGAACAAGTTCCTCCGGTGAGCCCTGACACCCCTGACACCCCCCCCCCCCCCCCAACCCCGGGCATCCTCTCTGGAACCAGAAGTTATATTTGCACCTTTGAGCACAAAGGTCCAGGGGTTAGATGTGAGAAGCAGCCTTCCATTCATCTGCATCAGCTCCTGAGCTGCTGGATTCAGGCCTTCATCCCTGCTTTGGGGCCATAGGCCTGGGGAGCCCCAGGCCTTGGGGCTCTGTCACTGGGCCCAGCCAACGACAGAGTCCCCCAGTCCTAGGCCGCCGTGTGTGGGCCAGAGAGTGGACTCAAGAGTCTTCCTACCCAGAGCATCACTGCTGGGGAGCTTGTAGGAAATGCAAATGAACTAGCACCACCTAGCCAATCAGAATCCTGGGGGTGGGGCCCAGGGAGCTGATTAACAAGCCCTCTTGATGCTCCTGAGCCACATGTCTGGCTCCCTCTGCTCCTGCTCACCCCTGTGTTCCCTCTGGGATCTCTATGAGGTTGGCCAGGTGACGTGATCATTTTGTGCCTCAGTTTTCTTATCTCAGAATTGAGGTGGGAGGATTAAATGAATGAATATATTTAAGATACTTGGAGCAGGGCATGGAACAGAGTAAGGGCCATGTAAGTGTTAGTCTGGGTTTTATTAAATATTCTATATTAGACTCTAGAACCTGGGCAACCCTAGATATAAAGGAAATAGTCTAAAAGAGTAGGGTTACTTCCTGACCCCGGAGCACGTCTGCTGTCATCTTAGTGTGGAATCTGGATGCAGTGTTTCACCCACATCTACACTCATACATTTTGCTGTAGACAGAAATAGGCCATAGGCAGGCTGAGAAGGGAGATGGCATGCATTGCTGTGGAGCATTCCAGAAATCTCCTGAATTCTCTCTGCCCCCTCCCTTCTCCCCCGACCCCCGCAGGGCCCATGGGCCAGATGCCATGATCCTTGTGGACGGGCAGCCGCGCCAGGCGAAAGGCGAGCTGGGGCTCTCCCAGATGCTGCACATCGCCAGCCAGATCGCCTCGGGCATGGTCTACCTGGCCTCCCAGCACTTTGTGCACCGGGACCTGGCCACCCGGAACTGCCTGGTGGGGGCCAACCTGCTGGTGAAGATCGGAGACTTCGGCATGTCCCGGGACGTCTACAGCACCGACTACTACAGGGTAAGGGGGCTTCTCCACCGCAGGACGCCATGCCGAGTTAGCGCCTTGCTTACGTGTCTTCGTCATTGTCCATTAACCCCGTCACTCGGAGCACACGCAGACACAGCCACGCCCACACATGCACTCGGTGATTCTCCTCTGGCCACTCCTACATCCTGGCACCTGTTTATTATTCCCTCTCCCGACACTGAAATGCCATACGCATTGTGTTCTCACTTGTGTCATTAACACACACTCATCCTTCGTGCAACTATATATATGTATATAGATTCGCACGTATGTCCGCAAGTGCACACACAGGCAAACCCCACTTGGTGCTGCCTTTCAGCGCCCCCGAGTCAGACCCGATCCAGCCCGCCCACAGCACACGGGCGTCTCTGAGATTATCTGCTGACCGTGCAGCGCGTTTTCAAAGGCGGTCCTTGACGAGAAGCCAGAACCCAGCGTAAAGGAGCAAAATGGTTAATGTCGTGCTGAGCGTAGTTCTCCACGCAGCTTAGGAAAGGTGAGGGAAGGAGGCACGCTACCACTGCCCGCGCTGGAGGGGCGCCGGTTAGAAGAAGCTTTCCGATTCAGGGAGGAGACATCACGTTCAATTTCACATCATGTGCTTGTCTACATTGTCAGGTGTCTTATTTTGCTCCCAGACTTTTTCCCCTTAGTCTTCGGGAATTATCTCCCCATGGATCATTGAGTGGTTCTGACAGTGTTATTATTGCCAGCGTAAGTGGG
Organism: Eptesicus fuscus; assembly: GCF_027574615.1. NCBI lineage: Eukaryota > Metazoa > Chordata > Mammalia > Chiroptera > Vespertilionidae > Eptesicus > Eptesicus fuscus. The sequence goes on along the minus strand of NC_072497.1, from coordinate 9,869,915 downwards.
CATGAGTGTCATTTAACTCAAAAAATAGCAGCGGGCGGGGGGGGGGGGGGGGGCGCGGATATAGGTGCAACCTGAGATACAGAGATGGAATAACTTCTGCAAACTCATTGCAAGTCAGTTGCCTGGAAAATATGGAAAATTTACTTCGGGGGACATTGAAGGGGCGAGGACTTGGGACGTGTGGTATAGGGAGAGGGTGGGGCAGTGTCTCCGAGGCATGGCAGCCATTTGTCAGGAGTGAATGACCATATTGTGAGTAAAGAGCCCATGGCTGTGCCATTGGCTCGAGCGTGTTGCAAGAGGCTGGGGGGTCTGGCGTCTGCAGAGCAGCTCTGTCCGAATGTTCCTCCTGCTGGCTTTGTCTAACAGGATGTTAAAACTAGTCACTCAAGACGTGTCATCTTAGCCCGGGCCTAAGGAAAAACAGGAGGGTTGAGAACGCCCTTTGTGGTTAGAAGGTAATTTGTTCATGGGGTAGACAGAGGCTGGCAGATGACAGAGCATCAGGAGAGCATGTGAAGCAGAAGTAGACAGACAGGGGGGAGGGTGTGTGTCTGCAGCAACTGGTCGGTTTCTCGAGCCACCTGCCCTGTGCACCATCCCCAGACACGGCAAAAAGAGCAGGGAGTGGTTTCCATAGACGGATGGCCAGGGCGGGCCTGCCGGGAAATAACCCAGCAGAGCCTTTCTTTAGCTTCTAGACCCGTGTTTTCCAGGCATTTTGAAGAGAGCCATCGGTCTGGTTCCTCAGGGCCCGTGGGTCACAGATTTCTCGGGTCTCGCTGGAGCTGGCACCGTTTAATTGCCTTTGCACTCCGCGTAATGGGGTTTGCTGGCCTGTCTGGCTCGCTCGGCTCTGTGTTGGTGTTGATAAAAGCAAGGGGCGGCTGGTTGTTTTTCTGTGCGAGGGAGAAGTTTGATTAGGCCGGTCTGGTCTCTGCCGGCTTCCCCGGGGTCTCGGGAAACAGCATCTGACCAGGATGTGTGCAGACTCGACTTGCAGACTTGCCTCCAGGAGTGCACTTAGTATTTCTCGATTCTGGTTTCAAAGAGGGGGAAAAAAATCACATCTTCAAACGATACCGCTGCGCCCTTGCTTTAACAACTGCGCACTGCTGCTCTTTCCTCCCGGGAGAGCTCCAGGGAGTAAATCCGTCTCATTTCCGTGGGCACCAGGGCAGATTGGAATTACGGAACGGGGAGCCCGGGGGACTGTCCACGTGCCAGGCACCCGCAGTGCCTTTGTCGTGCCGGCCAAGCCAGGTGTAAGCTGAGGCCAGCTGGCTCGAAAATGCATCTTCGGTCCCCAGGAAGTATGAAATAGAGACGAGTAGCTGTTGCAGTGAGAACCCAGGGCGCCCCTGGAAAGCTGCATAGTCCATTGATGGAGGGTAGGCACTAGACTGTCCACATTCAAAGACCAGCTTGTATCCCATCTTCATGTCCAGGTGCTCACAAGGTGCTAATGTATGCACAGCCCCTCCCCCCCCAGGGAAAAAAGGAAGGAAGCGATTGGCCAGCAGTCACATCAGTCATGCACCCGGAATCCTGCTATCCTATTGGAAGGCATCAGGGAGACAGGGGCATTCTGCACTTGAGCCTGATTTTACCTGTGCTTACATCCCAACCCCACCGTTAGTAGCCACGGGACCTTGTGCCCTTTCCTCACCTCTGTTTCATTTTCCCATTTTAAAAACAAGGACAAACACAGCCTCTCAACAGAGTTGTTTCGATGTTGAGCAAGTTCATTAGCGCTAGGAGCCTGGGATACACTCCTTCCTGGATAAATTATTATGTACTAGAGGCCCAGTGCATGAAATTCATGCACTGGCAGGGGGGGGTTCCCTCAGCCCAGCCTGTGCCCACCCTCTCACAGTCCAAGAGCCCTCCGGGGATGTCTGACTGATGGCTTAGGCCTGGGGAGTGGGCCTAAGCTGGCAGTTGGACATCCGTAGGGCTGCCATGAGCTGGGCTTCTGGCTCAGCAGTACTCCCCCTGTGGTGGTAGTGCACTGACCACCAAGGGGCAGCTCCTGGATTGAGCATCTGCCCCCTGGTGGTCAGTGTGTGTCATAGACCTGTCATTCTGCCACTTGGTCAATTTGCATATTAGCCTTTTATTATATAGGATATTATATTCCTTAGTCCCCTGCTCGCCCAGACAGGAAAACCCCAGGGAGGATCTCATTTCCAGAGGTCATTCCTGAGTCAGAGAGAGGAATCTCTGGGCCGCTGGAAAATAAACTGGGTCACACAGCTGCCCCAAAGGAGAAGGCCTTTAAGGTGACCACCTCTGGAAAAGTTCCTTCCCAGGGTTTCATCTTAGTCGGCGCGCGCCTCTTCTGGTCAGTGTTTACAGGGTCCTGTCATGGATCTCCGAGCTACGTCTGTGTCCGGCGATTTAGGAGAGATGTGTTTGCTCCGTGTCCCAGCTGAAGCCCCGGGGTGAGCAGTGATTTGTTAGATGAGAGGGCCAGACGCTGAGGACTCTCTGAAAGCTGACCCGGCACCGGCCTGCTCCTCTCTGCTACCGTAGGGTCTGAAGTCTGTTGGGCCTAGGAGCTTGCTGGTTTCTGGTGACTAATACAGCTAAATGATGAGAATTCAGGCATGTGTGTGTGTGTGTGTGTGTGTGTGTCTGTGTGTTATCTGTATTCACCTGCCCAGGGCAGATTCCACACTGTGTATAGGAGGGCAGCGGGAGAGGTAGAGATAAACTCCGCCTTATGTTCTTCCTTTTTCATTTTTAATTTCTTAGAACAAACAGGCACCATCTGGCTCAGGCATGAGCGGTATGCAAACAGTTTACTAAGGTGAACTGCCTAATTTCCTGCTACACGGTTAGAGAGGGAAGCAAACATCTCTGCCTCAGGGCGCCAGAGCCCTGTGCTCCCTCCTCTAAGGCCACGTTCAGTGGCATGCCTTTCCTCCTACAGGCCGCCTACACGAGGCTTCTGAGCTCGCCTCAGACCGGCTCTGGCAGGGTGCTTGCACCTTGATGCCCTTCTCAGAACATGAGACAGCACTCAGAGACTGCAGTGCACTGCAAATCTGGGATTAAAGAAAGCTTGGAGCCCAGCTGGTGTGGCTCAGTGGTTGAGCATCGACCTATGAACCAGGAGGTCACAGTTCGATTCCTGGTCAGGGCACATGCCCAGGTTGCGAACTCCATCCCCAGTAGGGGGCGTGCAGGAGGCAGCTGATCAATGAGTCTCTCCATTGATGTTTCTCTCTCTCTCCCTCTCCCTTCCTCTCTTAAAAAAATCATTTTTTTTTTTTAAGAAAGCTTCAAGAGTTCGGAAGCGGAGAGGTGGGATTCCAGAAGAGAAATGTTTTCAGAGGTTTCGATTTGGAGGGAGGCCATGTGCTCAGATCCAGGAGGAATGGGCTTGAGGGGGTCAGTGCTCTGATCTTACTTGTCCGAAGGGTGGGGGCCTGCCTTCTGTCCACCTTCCTCTCCTCTGTTCTGAGCACAGAGCCTAGTAGACACCCCGTGAAAATGTGGGTGAGTGAGGTCCGAATGGCAGTTTGAAATGAGGCAGGAAGCAGATTAGGCCCAAGCTAGAGCAGCCTGGACAGGCAAACAGACCCCCCCTCTTCCCCCGCTTCAGGTGTCATCTTTGCGGGTGACGTGGGGATGCATGGCCTAGGCCATATCTGGGACAATGTCCAGAGGAGGCAGGGAGGGGCAGTCGGAGTCAGGAGTCACTCAAAGTCAGAGTGCAGTCTCGGAATACAGCCCAGTGTCCAGGAGATACAGAGGGGCCGTAGGTCAAGTCCAGGCCAGCACACGTGGGGGATCTAAGGCAGGTCTGGCAGCCGATAGCAAGGCCCTGGGTCCTCACAGGAGACCCGATGTCACAATTCCTGGAAACTCCTGGGAAAGGGGATAAGGGTACCTTCAGGGTGTGGGAACCCTTTGGAGCAAGCTGATCTGGCTGGTAGAATATTTGATTTTGTGGATGTCCTGGCTCCCCTGTGGCAGCGATGCAAGTGCAGACGCTTGAACCCACACTTCCTGGGTGTGCATCTCAGCTCCTATAATTCCTGACCGTATGACCTTCCTAACCGTATGACCTTGGGTGCCTGGTGCTGACCGTATGACCAGCTGTAAAATGGGGCCAGAAGCCCCTAATCACCTGCAGGTGTTAATAAACGTAAAGTTCTTAGGGAAACCAATGCTCGAGAAATATTAATTATTCCTACTATCACTGGGGCTAATACAACGGTCTTCCCCAACTCCAACGTGGGGAACAGCACTCAGGTAAGTGCATGCGTGGCGGTGGGCCAGCGGTCTGTCCTCACAGGTACTAGTACATGCCACCATACAGAATGGCTCCGACACAAATGGAAGCCTATTTCTAGGTCTTTCCGGGTCATGTAACAGCGTGAGCGGGTGACCCTCCGCTGTGCAGTCACCCAGGCTGACAGCGCTCGACCCTCTTCTTTGTGAGGGGTGTTCCGTCACCCTGGACGCCCATCCCCGTTCCAGCCAGCTGGGCGGGGCATCAGGCATGTGGTCCATGGGTCTGTCCCTTCCCTCATGGCAAGAACCTGGGCATGCACCTGGCCCTGTGATCTGTGAGGCGGGCTGAGACACGGAGTGTCGCCGTGCCCCAGGCGGATTGGAACGCGCAGCGGGCACCCTCTGCACAGGATGGGTGGAGGAAACCCCTCTCTCTCCCACTCCTTTCCAGCAGTGCGTCATCCTCCCGTGTGTGACGTCATATCAGCCAAGTTAGGACAGTTCACTGTCTGTGATAGAGCGTGGGTTAGGAGGCCAGGGGAGGCCTCGAATCTCCTGGATTCTCAGTCCCTAAACCATGTGTTTGCTCTTTTCTTCAGTTCACATATAAACATTGACTTCAGAGAGGAGGGGAGAGGGAGAGAGAGAGAGAAACATCCACGATGAGAGAGAATCGTTGATTGACCGCCTCCTGCAGGCCCCACACTGGGGATGGAGCCCGCATCCTGGGCATGTGCCCTGACCAGGAATGGAACCGTGACCTCCTGGTTCATAGGTTGACACAACCACTGAGCCACGCTGGCTGGGCCTGTTCTTCAGTTTTGGGAGCGGGTGCCTGGTGCTGACTGGAGACATGGCCACAAAGCAGACATGCAGGCAGGCTCAGAGCGTCAGCTGCCTGGCATCCCCTGCAGGGCTCGGTGCCACACTGCTCGCATCTTGAGTGAAGTTTGCAAAACCCCGTAAATGCTAAGCCCTGTGAAGCTGCACCCGCTGCAGAGGGAAGGAGCACGGAGGGGGTGTGGAGGACAGGCCATGCTAATTATAGTATCACATTCTTGTTTCCCTGATTAAAGCCGAGGATTTGCACACTAATTATCTACAGAATATCAGACATTTTGCAGGTCTGCGGAGGGACAGGTCTGCTCTTTAGGATACCTCGCCGCATCGCCAGCTCTGTGTCCATGTGGCCAATTAGCGGCTTCCCTTTCATCTGTCAGGCCTGGAGTTTGGACTCAGCTTCTGTGGTCTCTTTTAGACTCTGCCTTCTGTGGGGCTAAGTTCCGTGTGGGATGATAAGTGAACAGAAGGCGTGATTTCTTCAGGAGGGAGGCAGGGCGAGAGGTCCGAGAACACAGCCACGGCTGTCTCTGGATTCAGCACTTCTGCTTTGCCCCAGACCAGTGGTCGGCAAACTGCGGCTCACGAGCCACATGCGGCTCTTTGGCCCCTTGAGTGTGGCTCTTCCACAAAATACCACGGCCTGGGCGAGTCTATTTTGAAAAAGTGGCGTTAGAAGAAGTTTATGTTTAAAAAATTTGGCTCTCAAAAGAAATTTCAATCGTTGTACTGTTGATATTTGGTTCTGTTGACTAATGAGTTTGCCGACCACTGCCCCAGACCACAGCTGGTCAGATCCCAGCCCTCCTCCCGCTCTGGGGAAAACAAGCAACAGCCTCCAGTTGGGAAGAGGCTCTTCCCACAACCCCTAGATCCAGTTCCGCGACTGAGGTTTGCTTTTCTGCTCTTCCTTCTTCGTCTCCTTTGAGCCATGCAGGGTAATTGGCCCAATTCAGCCGGGTGGGCAGAGCATTACTGGGTAGACTTCCTTGGTACTTTCTTCAGTGATGTGAATTACCCGGCTTCCTCCCTCTGCCTCAGTGCTTCCAGACCCCGACCTGCCTGGACCAGATTATACTTTGTGTCAAAACACAGTGGTGGTGCTGGGATACCCACCTGCCACATAGGCATTTGCATGCGCCACAGAGTGCAGAAGGGAATATGGGGTGGATCCGGCGTATTGGGCCCTGGGACACGCCGGCAGTCTGTGTGGAGGTGACTTGGAGAGGAAGTGCTGAGCAGGAGGTTGACGGGCAAACAATGGACCCTAACAGGGAGGTGAAGCAGTTACTTGGACCGTTTCCCCCATAGGCCTAGGGTGCGAGGCCAGTTGCTCTGACTTGGGTAGTCACGGGAGGCTTGTCGCCTGTGTCCGTGTGAATGAGGCTGTGTGTGGGGACCCGCCATCGGGCAGTGGCATGTAGGATGGACAGCTGGGAACCGAGGCCTCAAGGCGAAGGCAGGCCATGACAAGGGTCCCTGCTGCCCTGTCGGCGTGGCGTGTGGAGGGGAGGCCTGGGAAGGTGACCTGAGCCCAGGGCCTGGGCGCTCAGAGCCTCTTCGGTTTTGGATTGTAACCGTGAAAAGGAGTGACAGTGAAATGGAGGGTCAGGATGGGCTTTCTACCAATGCGCCTTTTAGGCCACGCTCTGCGTCCCTTGAGTGTTGGGAACAGATGAACAAATGCCACGTCATTGCCTTTGAAAGAAACATGAGGCTGGAAAGAGTCTTAAATGTCATCGGCTTCGCCCGTGGCCCAGGCGGCACAGCATCGCCTCCATCCCGGACAGATGGCTCGCTCGCTCTGCTCTCTGCCTCTCCGGGGACTCCACAGGCTCCCCACTCCTTCCCGCTGGGACAGAGGGGAGCTGCTGGCAGTGAGAGATGGGTCTTTCCCTTTGTGCTTTGTAACACCCCTTCGAAGTGGGAAGTTCTCAGTTATGTCTAGCCAGAGTCCCACCAGCTGCAAGGCAAGTCTGTTTCATCCTCTGTCCTAAGTGGCGATAAACATGATGGATGTTGTAAGACCGACATTATAGCGCTCAGGAAAACCAAGGAAGCCCAGTGAGACCAGGGTGGCCTCGTGCTCTTCATAGTAATTGGATGTATTTTATTCGTGGGCTGTAGCTTCACTGGTAGGGAAACAATGGAATAAAAACATCTCCGTCCCTTGCCCAGCCAAAAGTCAGACCCTCTTTCTGAAAGTAGTTTCCAGTAGTCTTGGTTTTTGTTTTTTAAAAAAAATATTTTTATTATTGATTTCAAAGAGGAGGGGAGAGGGTGAGGGAGATAGTAACATCAACGATGAGAGAGAATCATGGATCGGCTGCCTCCTGCAGGCCCCCTACTGGGGATCGAGCTTGAAACACAGGCATGTGCCCTGACCGGGAATCGAACCATGGAACCGCGACCTCCTGGTTCATAGGTCGATGCTCAGCCACTGAGCCACGCCGACCAGATTCCAGTGGTCTCTTACCCATGATTTTATCTCCCTGCCATTTTGAAATCTGGTTGTGTTCTTTTGGCAATGATGATGGCGCAGGCATCCTCTCCATGAGGACGGATACTGGGAAAGAAGACAGGGAGGAGCCCCGTCGGAAAATCTCAAGAACTCGAGGCGGGTGTGTACCGGAGCGCACCCTCCAGAAAGGTGGGGAGCAGCAGGCGTGCTGATTGACTCCCTCCTCTGGCTGCCGGGAGGGCGGACAGAGCACACCTCCGCACCTGGCAGTGCCCTGTATTACAGCGCACACCCTGTTGGGGTCCCTCAAGTGGAAAAGGCTTTTATTTATTCCGAGGGAGCCTGAGTCTATAACATATACAGATACATAAATTTCCATACAAACACCTTCCTCACCGGCTGTAATTAAGATATTTGCATGTAAAGAGAGCAGTGTGTTCCCTGGCTTCCTCCTGGTGGGGAATTGTATTTCTCCCCTCATCCCGGAAACCCGGGTCCTTGTCTGTGTCTAAACTGGAGGAGCAGGAGGCGGAGGACAGGGTCAGTGTAGCATCTGATTTTTTTTTTTTTTCAGGTTTAGCTAATCCCACAGGACAGTTAGAGGTGGGGAGGGGAGAGCCTGAGAGAGTGGGCAGAACACCCACTAATTCTGGACACAGGGAGATAGTCTTTGAATCCTGAGCTCCCGTTTATGAGCTGTTGTGACCGTAGGACATTTTATTAAATGCTGTCAACCTTAGATCCTGATCTGGGGGAAAAAAAAAAGAGAGAGAGAGAGAGAAAGAACATACTTTTGTGTGGTGCAGATTAAATCAGATAATGTATGCAAATTGCCTGGTATCTATTAGTCTCTCCGTAGATGGTAATTATTATTCTTTGTAAGTGAATAAGGTAGAAATTACCTGTAAGAAATTTCAAGTGATTTGAAGTTACAAGCCAAGGCGCTGCCCAGGATGGTCCCTGGTGCTGGGTACTCACGTTGGAAGGGAGAAGAGCCCCCTCAGGAGGACTCAGGGGAACAGAAACAAAGCCCCTCACATTCAGGTTGGTCTGTTCAAGGCCCCGCGGGAAGGAGAGGTGCTGGGAGCTGGTCCGAGGCAGAGCCTGCGCACTGTGGAACGGACGGGTCCGACCAGGAGCTCCCTTTGGTACCTGGAGCCGAGGAATTCTACCGTAGACAAGCGTCTTCAGCGTTAGATCTGTTCTCCAGGTCTTCTTTCTGCAGAGGAACACTTCAGTTTTGGGGTAGAGGCAAGGCCGGCTTAAGATCTTCCTCCCTCCTTCCTCTCTCCCACCCCATGCTACAGGGTGGCCACCGCTCATTCCGGTGCCTAGCGTGAGACAGCGATACGCGAGAGCTTCGGGAACTGTTGGCTTGGGTGCTGTTGGTTTCACCACCACCACCACCAGTACGGTCCTCTTATTAAACCATCATGCACATTCTGGGAAAAATGAGTCAAGTTCCTCAAGGTCCCAAAGTGGATTGGCAGGGGTGGTCAATACGCCATCCCTCCCTCCAGGCAGTTACCATGACAACCTTGGCTACCTCGTCCCCCATTGAGTTATGCTCTTCAGCTTCTGTAGCTGCGATGGACCTTTGATTTGTGGTCCAGTTTATTCTTGAAGTTGATAATTTCCTTACCCAGTGGGTCCATCCCCAACTTCCTGGTCTTTGTATTCATTCATTCATTCATTCATTCATTCAAGTCTTGGAGTCGTTGGGTATGTGCATGTCCTATAGCTCTCTACAGCATACGCAAAGGAATCCATTATGTTTCCATCACAGTGATTTTTCACATAAAAAGTGCTTCATAAACCTACTTAATTAAAAAATATATGATCTTATGTCAGATGTCTACAATGAGTAAAGAATAATGCCCCCACTGGCATAGGCATTTTTAAATGGATCCGCATAGGTTCCCCCTTGCCAGACACCAGTGGTCAGCATGTGGGGACCCTGGGTAGGTCCGTCTGACAGATGCAGTGCTGTCAGCTAAGGGGACATCCCTGGGTCTGATTCCCCATCAAAGGCCCCAACATCTACTTACCCGGGATGAGGCCTGAGAGAATAACCCATAATTAAAACACCCTGAGCACTGTTATTAATACACACAGGGGCCCCGATGATGTGAAGGCCATATGACCAAAGCATCACTCCCAGGGAGCCGGCCCGTGTGGGTCCCGCTCATCTCGAGACAGTTCCGATGAGTCAGATGGCCAGTGCCATTGGCTAAGGCAGACTGACCTGCTCATCTGATGCCAGGGGTTCCTCAGCCTCCGAGCAGGTTCAGAAACACTCCAGATCTTTCTACTAAACCCACCTCTCTCCCGTGACCGAAGCCAGCTGGGGACAGACATTGCCGTTATCCAACCCCATGACTACCCGTTTTCCAGGCCCCGTGACCAGCCGGCGCCCCTTCTGAAGGACAGAGACCCTCTGCGGGCTGTCCTCCGTCACTGTGGCATGTGAGTGGGCCCTGCAGCCGCCCCTCACTCCCAGGTGGCAGGATGGGGAAGTGCAGGTGAGGGAGGCAGTGCCCTAGGCTGGTTCCTCCGTCATGTGACATGTAACCGAGTGCCCAGTGAGGCAGCGGGCTCTCCACCCCAGTGGCCTCCCAGGAAACCCGGCCGACCACGTTTCAGAGCTGCATGGAGATGCACTGAGAGCGTGCGGTTGACAACATCAACGTTTTGCTTGTTTTCAATGCTGAGATCCTCAGAGTCAGCTCTGCAATAGAAAGTACTTGGGCGGGTGCAGAGGGGAATGGTGAGGGAAGGAGCAGTTACTGTGCACGTGTGAGGGGCTGTGACGAGGACAGATCCCCGGGAGGCTCTGAAATACCAGGCCAGGTTCTCCCTTCCCCCGTCTGCACGTGGACAGGCCTGCGTTCTTCCCCACTCCCTCCCGCCTCGCCCTCTGCCACCTGCCTGCCGCCAGCTCACCTCCCTGGGACTGTTGGTCTCTCTCTGAGACCTTGAAGCTTGTCTCCGTCCTCTCTCTGAAATCCGCCATCTCTTCCCCATTAAAGAAACATCTTCCTCTGACCTGTCTGCCCCTTTGTGTCCTTGACCGCTGAAATGGGACGTTTTCATCTTCCGTCTTAATTCGGGGGCCTCTGATCTTACTACTTCATCTACTCTGCTTTTTCGGGGTCACTAATTATCTCATCCTGGCAAAATTCTAATGAGTTTCCTCTAAAAAGTGGAATCCTCCTTTGAGCTGTCTGTTGAGGGACGGGAAATTAACTCCCCCGTCCTTTCTCCCACCTCTGCACTCCCCACCACGTAACTTTCTTGTTCATTCCCCTTCCGGGCGGTTTCTTACCTCTTCCACTCCTCTCATTTAACGTTAAGGTGCCCCTGTGTCAGACATCTACTCGGGAAGCCTCACTCACTCGCCCGGTTATAGCACTTTTATGCAGAAGCTGTTGAAATGTAATTTTTAGCCTCCCCCTCCCTTCTCTCTGATCCCTTCATCAGTATGTCTCCCCTGGAGAGGTCCGCGGCCATCGGACCTTGGCTAGCTGGAGACAAAACTCAGCTCGACCGCCTCCTGCTTCTCGGACACTCACAGCATTCAACATTCTTGGAAGGGTCCCCGAAGGGCGAAGGGTGGTCATCCTTGGACCTGCCCCTCCACCCCTGGGCCTAATATATTTGTATTGATTTCAGAGAGGAAAGGAGAGGGAGGGAGAGATAGAAACATCAATGATGAGAGAGAACCATTGATCGGCTGCCTCCTGCACGCCCCCCACTGGGGATCGAGCCCACAACCTGGACATGTGCCCTGACCTGGAATCAAACAGTGACCTCCTGGCTCATAAATCCACTGAGCCACACTGGCCAGGCCTGCTGTGCCTCTTTACACACCTCAGCGTCATTTCTTCTTTGCACGAAGTCAGGAACGGCCCTGACATGCACCCTGACCAGGCCAGGCTCGGAGCCTAGCTCTCCAGGTCCCTAGGCTCCCCACCATTCCTCCTGCTGGTGTAAGAGCCTTGAGCGAATCTCCTCTTCTCACTTCCCGAGCACCCTGTCACTCTCCTTCCCGACCCCACCCACTAGAAGCCCCTCAGTGCCACCCGGCCAGTCTGTGCCCCGTTCCACAGTGACGCTTGCCGATTGCCACCGTCACCTGAGGCCTTCTGCATGCGTTCACTAAGCTGCCGCGTGGCTTAAATAACGGAAACTCATCAGTTTGGAGGCTGACGTCGGAGGCCAAGGTGTCAGCAGAGCTGGTTTCTTCTGAGGCCTCCCTCCTTGACTTGCAGGCGGCCACCTCCCCCTGCGTTCTCCCAGGGTCTTCCCTCTGTAGGTGGCTGGGTCCTAGTTTCCTCTTCTGTTAAGGGCACCAGTCATACTGGATCGGGACTCACCCATATGACCTCGTTTGACCTCTTTAAAGACCCTGCGTCCCTGGACAGCACGTGCCAGTGCTGGGGGTGAGGGCGTCCATGGAGTGTATCTAGGGAGGGGAGCATAATCCATCACGTCTTCTGGTCCCTCCCACTTCCCATCTGTTCTCTCTTTCCTGTCCCTCCTGTCCTTTCTCCGTCTGCCCCTCACCCCCATGGCAACCCAGCGGCCCTCTCATCGTCTCCACGCGTCTGCTCAGCATCCCTCTGTCGGTTGCACACCCGGGTGTGTTGCTTCATAAGCTGCTTTCTCGGGTCATTCCGTGCTGCTCCGCCCCCGGGTGGACCGAGCGCAGGCCCGTGTCCGTTGTCTCCCATGCACAGCTCGTGACCCGGCAGGTGCAGGAGGAATGTCCTTGCTCAGCGACCGCCAGTCCCCTAAGGCGGCCCCACACCCCCTCCTCTGACTTCTCCAGAGGCCTCTGGAGGGAAGCAGGTTTTTCCTGAGGGTCATGGGCCTCGTGCACCTGACTCTGCTGTCAGCATGGGCGGGGGGCGGGGCGGAGGGCAGAGGCTCCCCCCAGCAGGTGGCGTCCGGCCAGCTCACCTCCTTTCCAATCCGGAATGGCGGCCGGGCAGGACATCTGGGCGGGCAGCCTGGTGGTGAACTTAGCAATTTTCCCACGGAGGACAGGAGGGACGGATCTTCCCTCCGAAGCTTTGGGGAAGGCACTATTCCTCTGCCCTAAGGCGGGGAAGATTCTAGATGAAGTCCACTTCCTTCCACACTGGTCGTGGGCCGGGGTCCTGTGGGAGCAGAACGGAGCCTCGGAGGGAGCGTTGGCTGCTGGTGGCTCACAAAGGCAGCGGGCGGGTGCTGTGTGCGGGGAGCGGCGATGGTGCGTGTGCTGAGCCGCGGGCAGCCTCTCCGGTGGACTCCCGAGTGAGGGCCGTGGACCAGGGTTGGTGCGCTCAGCCTTGCCCCTCGCGGGGCGAGAGAGGCGTCCGCGGTGTGGCCGGGAGAGGCGCGCCGTTCAGTTCACATGCTGCTGCCCTTCCCCTTCCTTTCTCTGTCCTTCGTGCTGCCTTCCTCTCTTCATCCCTCTCTTCTCTCTCCCCTGCCCTGCTCTCTCCTGCGGTCACGGTCAGGAAGGGCCGTGCCAGAGGGGCCCGGTGAGCATGTCGTGGCAGCGCCAGAGGCTAGCGGCACCGGCAGCTTCCACAGTGAGTCCGGGGTTCTTTCCGGGGCCGAGGGGCGGGCAGGGCAGCCACCCACAGGCTGGCCGCTTGCGGGCTTTGGAGAGGAACGTCCATGGGGGGCTGCTTCCCCCTCTCCTTGCTGCCTCACCCTTGGGGCATCACTGACTTCCATGGAAGTTTCCTGCCAAAGCCATTGATGTGCTTGGATGTCTCGTGGCGAAAGCATGGTGGGGCGAGGGCCGTGCCTGCTGACAGGTGCGCCCCGGGAGAAGGCGGGGCGCGTGGCTGCCAGGCTTCTGTCCTGCTGCGTGTGGAGGCGGGAGGCCTGCATGGACCCCGGCCTGGCTGCTTTCTTGCCTTGCAGGAGTGTGCCCTGCGCGCTGGGACGCATTGGATGCCTGCCCGCTTTAGGGAGCTCAGACTGCCCCGGAGGCAGGCGCGGCGTCTGCGGGATCAGAGGCCGCCCTGCTGACCAGGTGCCGTGGGTCTAGGAGGTGCGCTGTCCAGGGCCGAGCTCCTGACGGGGTCAGCCCCGAGGACTTGGGGAAGGCTGTCCCCTCCGCAGGGTGATTTCTGTGGGCGTTTCTGGCCGGAGATGGACGTGCTGCGGAATCAGTGATGCTCACCCCGCCCCGGCTCCACCATCAGCCCAGTGAGATGGCTCCCTCTCACGGTGTGCTGGGGCTCTTTCCTTCCGTGTGGGGAAGGTTTCCTGCGGGAGGGTAGAACCATGACATTGACCTGTAAGTCCCGCCCGGGCCAGGGAGAGCCAGTCCTGCTGCCGTCCCGAGATGCTCCGCCCTGCCCCCCCGCCACGTGCCGTCTCCACGCACTGACTGCGTGTGCGGTGGCTCGTCTGGAAGTGAGAAACCTCGGTTTCTGATACACGACCCCGTCCTGAGGGTCAGGGCTGGGCGCACAGCGTTTCTGTAGTTCCATTCATCCCCTGTGACTTGGCGAGGGAGGGCAATGCAACAGGGCCTCCGGGTTTTCCCAGGATCAGGGTCTCAGAGGGGTCTCCTCGGCACTGGTGCTAATAACGGCGTTGGGAAATCCTCACCTTCCATGCCGTTTGCTGAGCCGTGGGGTGGGGGAGGGGGGCAGCGTCTCCAGGTGGACTCCTGAGGGAGGCCGTGGCCTGGGGTTAACGTGTGCAGCCTGCGCACAGCTAGAGCTGATGAGAAGGAACGCGTTGGCGGGCCCCGGGAGAATTCTGAAAGAGCACCCCTGCAAGAGGCCCATCCCTCTCCTCTCCCGCTTCTAAAGCGTTTCCTTCACACCAGGGCGGAACTCGTGGTTTCAGGAGTTGACAGGTTTCATGCACGTATCAAATTGGTTAAATGTATCAATTAAATTCAACAGATATCTGCTACTAATCAACTCCGTATTTGATTGTCTTCATGTGGACCCCTCTGAGAGTGACAAGGGAAGCTGTTACTAATTAAATAGAGACCATAAGCATAGGCGGTGCCTTCCCTGGTAGACGGGGATGTACAGTTACTCTACTTGTGTTCCGGGAACTGTTCTTGGCGCTAGAGATACAACTGTGAATAAAACAGACACCAATCCCTCCCTTCATCAGGGAGATGCAAAATAAAGACAAAGTAGACGAGATAGTCTGCGTGAGAATAATAGATGCTCAGAAGGAGAACACAGCACAGAGAAAAGGAAGTTTTGATGGTGATGGGTGTTGTGTGTGTATGTGTGTGAGGGGAGGGAAGGGGGGCGTGCGCACGCACACCGTGTAGACAGAAAGGTCAAACTTGAGTTGCCTGAAGAACAGTGCGTTTTCGTTTATTTACTTTAGCCAAGGAGGGCTCTCACGGCTTGGCTAAAATCTCTCTGAATCAAGTCAGATCTGGTAATTCTGAGTCCAAAGCAAGAAATACAGACTTCGGGATAACAGAAGTAGGGGAGGGTGAGTCAGCACCCCTCACCGGCTTGATAGTGTGGTTTCGTCTCTGACAGATGGCCCAGGCGTCAGAAGGCAGGTACGGCTGTGGGTTCATCCACTTGGATCCTTTAGTCTCTGACTGCATTGGCCATCTAGGCTGTCACAAGCCCTTCCTTTCTTTTTTTTTTTTTACATATAATTGATTTCAGAGAGGAAGGAGAGGGAGAGGGAGAGGGAGAGAGAAACATCAATGATGAGAGAGAATCATAGATCACCTGCCTCCTGCATGCTCCTTACTGCGGATCGAGCCTGCAACCCGGGCATGTGCCCTGACTGGGAATCAAACCTGTGACCTCTTGGTTCATAGGCCGCCACTCAACCACTGAGCCACGCCGGCCGGGCCATCTTTCCTTCTTTTATATCGTGTCCCTGGGGATGACGAGGGATGACAACTTACATTTGCTGAGCCCCCACACCAGTCAGGGCCTTTGCCAGGGGCTTAGATCACGTTAAGTTATTTAACCCACCCTGTTCCCATGAAGACGTTATCGTGGTCCCACGCAGGGATGAGAACGTTAATGTCTGAACACGGAGCTGTGGAGTAGGGGCCAGGGTTTAAGCCCGGGTTGAACTAAGTGGGAAGCCCTGCCTTTCCTCGTCAGACATACCAGATGGCGGGAGCGGGAGGGAGAGAGCAAAGGGAGGTAGGGCTCCCCGGGTGACCGCGGCCCTGCGGAGGCTGAGCTGCATGGCTGGGTCGGGAGCAGGGGCCGTGGTGGGTGGGTGTCGCTGTCCTTGCTGAGTGGGCATGAAGGTCCGGCAGCTGCCGCCGCCTTTCCCTGTGTCCTTGTCACCGGGCATGGGGGCTGGGCATGGAATACCCCGGGGCGTGACTGCAAGGCGCCCCCTGTGGCCTCCATGCTGGGAAGAGGTGGAGCTTGACTGGTGCATCCGAGTCCCTGGGCCACGCATGTTGGAAGGCGGGGTGCATGGGTCTGTGTGCAGATGATGGGGGTGGCGGGGGGTGCATGCAGAGGTCTGAGACTGGGCAGAGACTTCCCCGCAGGGGTCGGGGTGAAGAGTTGCATTTGAAGAGACCTCATCCCAGCAGAGGCTGCTGTTAGCAGGATGTCCCTGGGCCACATCGTGTTACGGTTCTACTAAACATCACCCCCACTGTGGGACCTTGTGTTTATCCGTCATGTGCATTCATAGACTTTCCAGGAAAATAGGTAGCATCTTGTTTGATGCACAAGACGAGCTCTTAGTAAGGGTGCGTGGCAAGCAGACCGCCATTTGCAAGCACAGAGCTGCGGTCGCCAAGGGAAGAATTATTTGGGGACGCCAGTTACTCCCCGTTTTCCCTTTATGCCGAGGCGGCTGTTGCCACCCGCCATGCTGCGATGTCCCGGGACTTCTGGGACGTATGTACCCAGCGGTCTCCGTGCACGTCCGGGCGGTGTCTGTCTCAGTTTCACGACATGTGTCACACGGGTAGAAAGACGGTATTACTCTGTCATCTGTCAAGGGCTTTCTTTGCCATCACAATGTCAGTGTCACTTAGGAATATACTCCGGGCACTTGAACGTCCCTCACTGCGTGCGGCCTCCTGTCTGTCGGATTCTGGCAGCCCCGCCAGGCGCTGGTTCTTGACGGCGTGGCCTGCGATCTGGTTCCCTCCGTCCCTGCGATTCTCAGAGCTGAGGGGCCCAGCGTCACTCACCTGCCTCCGGACGGTGGTCTTCTGTGACTTAGCCGGCCGGTCCCCTCCCCACAAAAACACCAGCGAGCAAAGCGGCTCTTCTTCTGCAGCGTTAACCCTTCCCAACATCCCTTCGCGCCTCTGCTCTGCACCCATGTGCCCCGTGGAGCCGCGGTGGGGACAGGGGTAAAGATGAGAAATGACAGGTTGTATTTCAATTAACAAGGGTATTTCTTCTTCCCCTGGTCACGTAGGTCCCACCTGCCACTCACACACACAAGCTCTGCTTTCCTTCTAGGCCTCAACGCACGTCTGTGAGGGCTTGTGTCATGAAAGTGCCTGGTCCAGGAACCTGCCTGACCCTAGGTCCCCCCGCCCCCGACACCCACCGACACCCGAGTGCCTGCATCCCCAGGCTGTGTCTCCCCTCCCAGAGGAACCCAGTTTTTCTAAGGAACCTGAGGACACACGCCTGTCTCTTTGCAGGTCCAAGGCACACAGGGATCATGTCCCTGTTTCCCAGCTGCCACTGCGGCTCGGAGGAGATGAGGCTGCAGGGAAAGTGGCTGTGAGCTAGAGACTTTCCTACAACAGCCAGGGGCTCGGATGGAGGAAAACCCAGCATAACTTAACAGCCCTGGCATTGCAGTGACTTCCAAGTCTTGTGATTCAAGACAGTTGAGACTGGTCTTTTGGGGAGACCCTAACCCCTTCTCCTGTGGGCGAGGCCTCCTCATTGTGTGCTGTGCCGCGTCCTTACAAGTTCAGGGAAATGGGTTCTGGGTTCCCGGGACCAGGCCTCCGGGTCCCCCCTGGAGATTTATGCGGAGAGAGGAGCCCTGCCCGTTGAATGGTAATCAGTCTTTGAACCCCTAGTTCCTCAGCGTTGCGCTCTCTGATGCTCTCAGAGCAGCAGGACAAAGTGGCCGGGAAGGGGTGGGGCTCAGGTGTCTGCGCAGGGGCTGTGGGAGTCGGGGAAGATGACAGGGAAGGAAGGGAGTCCCGGGGTGCCACCCAGGACTGCTCACGGGGAACGTTGCCCCAGTCCCATGATGAGATGAGGTTCTAGCTCTTTGTTCTGAATCTCACCTCCGAGCTGGTCAGGTCTGTCTGCCTCCACTCTCCCCGCGGACGGATGGCTCATGAGCAATCCATACGTGTGCAGGGCTGTGACAGGACCTTCTCCGGGCGCTGGCGGGGATGACGTGAGTCCGCCCTCCCTCTGCCAGGACCTGCTGGCTGGTCCTCCCTCCCGAGGATCAGCCAGTTCCTCTGACTTTTGCTGGAACTTGCGGCTGATCTAATGGATGGTAGGCGTCCGGTGCAGCCTCCGCCCTCCTGGCTGGGGAAGGTGACTCTCTGCTGAGGGGCTGGTCTCAGAGCCACACGCCATCAGCCAGGCCCCCGTGGTGCTCTGTGGCTGGGGAAGCCCTGGCATGCGGGTGTCAGGCTGCAGGCAGGGAAGGGGGGCAGGGTGGGCAGTAGGCAGGCTGCAGTTCTGCCCTCGCTGAGCACACCGGCTTCCAGCCGGGCCCTGGGGTCTCTCGGCATCTTTCTTCTCCAGTCCCTTTCTAGAAATAGACATGTGAGTCCTAGAAATAGAGACTAACCGGAGGGTTGCATTTTCCAGGGTTCTATCAAGATCCTCTCAGCTGCCAGTGACAGAAAGCCTAACCCAAGCTCTCTTAAGCAGAAGAGACAATGTGTGTGTCAACAGTCACGGCCTCCAGATTTAGGAAGTGTTTCTGGGGCGGCTTAATTCTAAGACCCAAAGAAGTCCCCGGCCTCGGCATCTGTTGCTTCCCTCTCCCTCTGTCCCTCTGTCTGCCTCTTCTTCCTGCCTGAGACGGCGATGGGAGAGAAAGAGACGTTCACGGGAAATAGATTTCCCAACAATCAAGGCTGGTGCATTTTGGAAGTCGGGATGGTGAGTGCTGCAGCCGGTGGTCTGGGGCCTAGAAAGGAAGACCGTGTCCCTTAGGGAGGCCCTGCCGTGGCCAGCCCGCTGAGCGGCCTGGCATGCCCCTGTCATGTCGGCAGGAGTCGGCCGGGCTTTCTGGGGAGCACAACCTACAGAGGAAGGCTGAGGAGGCCACGCCGGGACTGCCGCTTTCTCCCTCTGTCTGGGGAGCGACCCTGCTTCCCGGGGTCACTGTCTTGAACTCGTGCGGGGCCCATGTCGGGACCAGCTTCCCTCACCGCATCTGCATGCAGATTGCGATATTTCTGAATGAAAACCCTCCTTCTGCGCTTACGGGTGTGTTTTCTATAGAAATCTGATTCTAGGATCTCCATCACATGTCTCCAAGTCTGCCGCTCCCACCCGTCACTGTATGTCGCTCACAGCGTATGTACAGTGAGCCCTCTTTCAGGGGGAGGCGGGAGAACGCCGCGGGATCAGAGGGATTTCGGCGTGAGGCTTGGATCTTGGACTTGTCAGCCTTTTGAACTCAGCCCTTGCTCCCTCCCTCCCGGCGTCACCTCAGCACTCACCAGGTTGTTGTGCTGTGTCCCTGTTCCCTGAGACAGCCTTCCACTTCTGGCCCCTCCTTCTGCTGCTCTATGGAAGGGATCAGAGGCTTAAGTGAATGAAGATGAGGACTGCTACCCCCGGGATCGCCCACCCCAGCCTTATATGGCGCCACCTCTTGGTGACTCCAAGAAATAGATTTATTTCCCAGTTTTGTTACCCTGGGAACAAGATCACACAGGACCTGCTCTGATTTGCCTTCTGAGCCCTTGGAGACGTGAATGTGTGTAAGACTAGGAAGGCGTGGCTCAGCAGTTGAGCATCGACCTATGAACGAGGAGGTCATGGTTCCATTCCCAGTCGGGGCACGTACCCGGGTTGCAGGCTCGATCCCCAGTGTGGGCCATGCAGGAGGCAGCTGGTCAGTGATTCTCATCATTGATGTCTCTCTCTCTCTCCCTCTCCCTTCCTCTCTGAAATCAAGAAGAAAAAATATATATAAAACAAGAGTAGGAATGCTTTTGAAAAGATCATGCAGCTGATTACTGGCTTTGCATTTAAGACTTTCTCCTGGGTTCATCCGCAGAGCAGTCCTCCCCGCCGTCTGACCTTGAAGGGGAAGCCAAGGGCTAGGGCTGTTGATGAAGAGAGAAGGAGCCACCTGCAGCTGCAGGCCTCCCAGCAGGGCCCGGGATGCCAGATGCTGCGTGGAGGGACGGACAGCTCCGCCCTCCCTTTCATCCCAGACTGCCCTTGGCTCACACGCTCCGCTCCGTTGCAGAGCGGCGCCCTGGGGCCTGCGGTAGAGGCGGGCTGTGCGGGACCCGTGCGTCTCAGAACCCCAACCTTCTCCCAGTGCTGGGAGGGGCAGCCAGAGGTTTCAAAGGGAATATTTTATTTTGGTTAAATTAGCCTGAATCTAAACTGGAACCTGTCAGTACCCGAGTCGTACAGATGAATTGCAAATCTAGACTTAGCGCCAGGAGGCTGTGTTCTCCGCCTCCTTTTACCCAGTCGTGTTGAGCAAGCATGTGGGGTGCACGAGGATCGTTCAGGCCCGTGTGGTCCGTGGTGCATCTGAGCTGAGCCCTCCAGCTTCGTTCAGCGAATCGAGCCCCTTTAATATCCTCTCTAACGTTTGTTTTCACAAGGAGGCTTGAGAGCAGAGAGGAGGCTCCCCGTCCGGGCATTCCGAAAGGAAGACAGGGCCGAGTTATTTTTCAAACGACGCCTCTGACCTGCAGTGTCTGCTCTGTAAGGAATACACTGCTCGGGGCCGAAGGGGACAGTGAGGTCTCATGAGCCCCGGCGTTTAGACAGGACTCACACAGGAAGACAAAAGGGCGCTCTGAAAGGCATGCACTCCCGGGGCCTCCATCCCAGAACTGGCTCCAGCAGAGGTGGCACCAGGTGAGGGTTGGGGACAATCACAATGGGCAATTCATCCTCCAGGCTCTCGCCGCCCACGGCTTGGCTCCTCAACTCCTTGCATTCTGGGGAGACTCCAAGAGTTTTGCCTAATCCTGGGGCCACAGCTCAGCCTGAGACAGCCGTTCCTCGGAGACGCTGCTCAGCGGCTGCTCTTGCATAAGCTGTCAGGGAGCCCTGCTCAGAGGGAGCAGGCTGCAGTGAGGGCTTGGTGGGCTGCCTCTGCCCCTTCCCCGCCAAGGAGTCCCCAGCATCTCTGAGACCTGGGGCCGAGGTCTCCGCCGCGTCCACAGTAGTTGGCCCTGCTTTGTTCAGGGAAGGAAGAGAGGCACACAGAAGGCAAGCAGGTCTGTCTTACTGAGTCAGGAGTCTGGTCACTGCAGAAAACTCGGTCCCTTGTGTGAAGGTGGCATCCGTGAGATTTCCGTGACCGCGTGAAGCCACGGACAGACGTGCGTTTGTGACTGCACCACACACACACACACACACACACACACACACACACACACGCTGTAGGTCTAAGTCAGACAGACACTCAGCCGAATACACCCCCCAGGCACCCACCCACAAACTGGGGAAACAGTTCTGCCAGGCGACCCACAGCCTGTGCGCATCAGGGTGGAGAGCAGGAAGTGGCCCAACCGAAATTTAAACGTCGTCAGACTGGACCTGTAGATATATGTGTGTATTTGAAATATTTTTATTGATTTCAGAGAGGAAGGGAGAGGGAGAGAGAGAAACATCATGATGAGAGAGGATCATGGATCGGCTGCCTCCTGCACGCCCCCTGCTGGAGATAGAGCCCACAGCCTGGGCATGTTCCCTGACTGGGAATTGAACCGTGACCTCCTGGTTCGTAGGTCGAAGCTCAACCACTGAGCCACACCGCCATGCCCAGGTTGCAGGCTTGATCCCCAGTGTGGGGCGTGCAGGAGGCAGCTGATCCATGATTCTCTTTCATCATTGGTGTTTATCTATCTCTCCCTCTCCCTTTCTCTCTGAAATCAACAAAAATATATATTTTTTAAAAAGCATGTCTGCCCCTTGCATGCTTTAACTTGCCATCTAAAATTTTCAACATAATTTTAAAACAGTTGCCAGTAGCAAATATTGACATTAAAGATACATTATTTCTTTAATGTATGTAATAAACTTTAAATCCCAGAAAATTTGATACAGCATCTATTAAACACATGAACAAGTCCTTAAACAATTTTACATGGTTTCTTTTTCTTCTTGAATTTATATTTTCATTCCAGCTTCCCTACCGAATTTTATCCTTCTGTGTTATATTTCTATGCATGAAAGCCTTTTATTGGCCACTCTGTCATAATTTACTATGACAGAAGTATGTGTGAAGATTTAAATTTAATTTTTAATGTCCAATAACCATAAGTTTCTGGATGTTAAGAGCTTTTGGATTGAGTTATCATTACAATTATTAGTAATATACAGAAATAGGCAGTGGATCAACATAGTGTGCATGTATGCCAAGGTTTGATGAATATGAAAGATTACAAGTATAATATTTCCAATACTTCATGTATTTACTAATAAATATTATTTATTGCTAAAGTAAGAAAGGTTCCGGATCAATTCTGTTTCCTTCTCATTTTTATAAATATCAGAAATGAGAAGTGTTACTCGCAAGAGAGAAATAGGTGAGAAAGGAACGGGTTTTGTTATGGACACGTGACTCAGTTCTTGAAACCGTTATCTAGATACTTGCCTAAAATCTCATGTGGCTCTCTTGCCAAAACGTCTCTTTAATCTTCTCTCAGCTGATCATTCTTTTGGATCAGTTGTTTGAAAAGAACTGGAAACTACCCGACTGCAAAACGATTTATTTCCCAGCCACCAGAGACATTTATTTTCGACAACTGTACCAATATTTCATGGAGTGTCTCTGTACTCGAGGTTTTCTTTCCTGAGATTGAGAGTAAATGAGAGATTGGTCTTTCTCTTTGAGGGTGGCAGGTAGGGGTGTGTGTGTGGGGGGGGGGGCGCGCACGCACATGCATACAAATGCAATTGAGAAGGATTGCTGGCTCACAGGGGTTCTCAGTTTTAGAAAACACGCCCACACTATAAATGC
Source organism: Eptesicus fuscus (assembly GCF_027574615.1). Classification (NCBI taxonomy): domain Eukaryota; kingdom Metazoa; phylum Chordata; class Mammalia; order Chiroptera; family Vespertilionidae; genus Eptesicus; species Eptesicus fuscus. Next base: position 9,847,225 of record NC_072497.1, on the reverse strand, counting down.
TCCTCGGTGGGAGAATTGACAGCCAATCCATACCCATCTCATGCCTGTACGCTCATCGAAGTTTACACCAGCTCACTCGATTCCTCCACTTACTCTGCATCGTGTCTGTAAGCATCCCACAGGCAAACGCAAGAACCAGTGGGGAGGAATCTGTTCTTTACAATTTTGTATTAAATGTTCCTAAATTCCTGACTTCTGTTTTTTAAAACAAGAACCCAGGTACAATAGAACATTCTACTAGCTTCGATCACAAACATACCTTTCTTTAAAAAAAACATCATCTTTGGACAGAACTTAAATAAATTACGTCCCCTGTGTTTTCTTTATTCATAGAGAGGTTTTTCCCTTTCATTGTTTTTAAATTTATATATATGATACATGATCAAGATAAAATTTTGAAATATGCATAATAAAATAGGAGGTTGTTTTGTTGTTGTTTTTTTAAATCAGGGCTCACCATTACTCCCCTTTCTAGAGGAAACCACTGGTGTAATGTAATGCTATCTTTCTGGACCTTTTCCTGTGCACTCATAGAGTGATACGTTGTTGCCAGTGATACATCATTTACTTGCGTACACTTATAGAGTGATACATTATTGCCACTGACACATTATTTGCTTGTGTACACACACGTGTTTTTATGTGAATGAAAATGCTGATACAGATTTTGGATGTCTTGAGTTTTCATGTAACATCTCCTAGGCATATTCCCCATCACCACACGATATTCCTTTTAACTACCGCATCTGTGTTTAGTGACAAAGTGTTGCCCTTACAAACAATGAAATTACCATCTTCGACCAAGGATTTTTGCTTCCAGGAGCAAGCATTTTTGTAAGACTCTTAGAAATGAAATCGCTGGTTCAGAGGCCACTTCACATCCCCAGTGTGGGCAGATTCTGCCAAAGGTCCCTCAGACAAGGCTGCCTTAACCTGAGCAGCGGCATTTGAGAGTCACTCTTTCCTCACACGCTCTCCAGCACCAGATAGATGGTCTTTTCAACTTTTCTCACGTGACATTAACAAAAATGTGTCTCTTTGTTGCTGTGATTGGCATCTCTGCATGTGTTCGTGGCCATTTGTAGCTTTTTTGTGGGTTGTCTGCTCTCACTCTTTCCTCATTTTTTTTCCACTGGGTTGCTTTCTTAAACTAATGTAAAGGACCGCTTTATAATACATGGATTTTAATTCTCTGTCTGTTATATATGTATATATTGCAGATATTTTCTCTGTCATTTGTCTTTTAGCTATGTTTATTTTATATTGTTGCCATGCAAAGAAAGTATTTACTTGTACAAGTTGTATCTCCAAGTCCTAGTCTTTATGGCTTCTTGAACATGGGTCTTATTTAGGAAGGTCTTCCTCTCCTAAAGTTGTACAAATACTTTTCTTAAGTTTTCTTCTAATATTATTATTGTTTTGTGTTTTTTTTTATGTTTAGCTCTTTAATCCATCTGGAAATGATTTTTGTATATGGTGTGAGGTAGGTATCTAAGTGTACTTTTTCAATGAACAGTTCATTGTCCCAATGCTTTGCTTACTAACCCATCATTTCATATATTTGATGCCAATATTTATACATGGGTTTGCTTCTAGACTCTGTTTTGTTCCATTGATCCACGAAATTTGTCTGTTTCTACGCCAGTAACACAGTGTACGCATTGCTGTAGTTTGATAATATGTTCTGCTGTCTGATCAAGCAAATATCCCTTGTTGTTCTATTTTAAGCATATCCTAGTTTTTACCAGGCATTTCCTCCTCTAGACGGCTTTTGCTATCATTGTGTCAGTCCCCACACATCATTCCATTGGGATTTTTATTTGGATTGTGTGAGTTTTTAGATTAATTTGAATGAGGCATGGGAGATTTGGGAGATTTATGATACTGAGTCTTCCTATCCCAGGAAAAGACATGCCTCTCTAATGGTGTAGATCTTCTTTTATGTTTTTCAATACTTCTCTTCAGCTAGACCTTCTATATTTTCTGCTAAGGTTTAAGCCTAGAAATTTTAAATGTTTTGTTGCTATTGTTACAAGCAGTCTCATTTTCTACTGAATTGTGGAGTAAGTCCTTGCTATTGGTGTATATGAGAATGGTTTCATTTTTGGATGTTCATTTTACACCTGGGTAGCTTACTAAAGCATATAATTGTTCTGATAGCTTTTTAGTGAGTCGTCTTGAACAGCCATATCATATGCAGACAAAGGCAGTTTTGACTCTGCCTTTTTAAAAAAATACATACATATATATATATATATATATATATATATATATGTATATATATATATATATATATATATATATATATATATACACACACACACACACACACACATTGATTTCAAAGAGGAAGGGAGAGGGAGAGAGAGATCGAAACATCAATGATGAGAGAGAATCACCAATTGGCTGCCTCCTGCAAGCCCCCTACTGGGGATCAAGCCCACAACCCAGGCATGTGCCCCTGACCAGAATGGAACCTGGGACCCTTCAGCCCACAGGCCAATGCTCTATCCACTGAGCCAAACCGGCTAGGGCTTGACTCTGCCTTTTAAATATTCTCCCTTGTTCTAATTCTGCTTTATCACATTGGCTAGTACCTCACCTGAACAGTGTTGATAAAATCAGTGGTAGAAGATACCTCTACGGTTCTAATGTTGCACTAGTCAATATGATCTTTAGTGCGTTGCACAGAGGACATGACCTTCTGTTAGTAATGAACTAGAGCTTTGAATCAGGAAAGGTGTTGGAAAAGGATAGTTTTTCTCCTTTTATCTTTTACTTTAGTAAATTAAACAGATTTCTTTAAAAGACTGAGGCATTCTTTTATTTCTAGTACATAAAACGTGTTGAGTTACAATATGGAATTATTATAATCTATTGCTGATTCAATAAGATACTATTTTATTCAGGTTTTGAGACTATATTCATAACAGAGATGTTTTACACACATGCAGATAAGTTACCCAGACAGTGTCTGCGTTCATATGTTAAAGGCTGCTTGCTAAGCTTGATTGATAGGGTCAACAGGGAATTCAAGCCACAGAGTGTGGCTGGGGGAGTTCTTTTTACTTCCTGTTTTGGTTTTGGTTTGGAAAAGTATCAATAGGATAGAAAACTTTAATAGAAATCACCCATAAGACCATCTGGTCCTTGTACATATTTTTTTTTTTTTTTACTACAATTGTAATTGGTTTTGTATTTAAGTTTTTCTTCTTACCTTTTTTTAAATGAATATTTTTGAGTAACTCAATCATGGCATCTATACTTCAAATTTTATTGTTGCCTTGTCCTTAACATTTTTGCATTGTGTCCTTTGTGTCCTTATTAACCTTGCAAAAGGTCTATATTACTTTTGAAAGAGCTAATAATTGATTATGTAGATATAGTCTGTTTCCCTCTGCCCTTTTGATTGATAGTTTGTTTTGTTTTGTACTAATTCCTCGTTATATCTTTATTATTTATTTTTTTCCTGCTTTCTATAAATTTGCCTTGTACATCTTTGCTACCTTTTTAAAATAGAATTCTTATTTAATTAAAATCTATTTTAAATTATTTTAGAAATAAGTGCTTAAGTGCTATAAGTTTTTCCCCCAAATTACTTTAGCAATATTTCATAGCTCTCAATGAACAAGACGGTAGTTATTATTATGACAGTTTTAAATTTTATTTTCAATTGTTTTCTTTACCAAATGGTGTTCTTTTTAATCGACCAAAGAGCACCTTTTAAAAATTATCCTTTTGCTCTCCGTTTCTATTGTATTTTATTTGGTATAGTAAATGTTTCTTACTTCTACTTTATGTTGCTTACATTTGTGTCCCCTTGGCATTTTAGATTTCCTTCGAGGTGTAACATCGTGATTGGTGTTTACAAATGTTTTTTAATAAGATGCAACCTCTTAGGGAGGCCTGAAAACACACAACACTCACATCTTAGAGTGACAACTCATTGTTTGTACTTTAGAAACGCATCTCCACTTATGTTGTCTTTCTGATCTGTTAATTTGCCAAAGAAGGGTTTTGTTTTCCCATCCTAATTATAGGTGTCAGTTCCCTTTTATTTATAACCTGTTTCACTATTTATACGTTTTTGTTGCTATCTTAATTGGACCATAAAACTTTATAATTATCATAATGGTGGATTTACCATCTTTAAATATGCTATAAATCACTTTGTTGCCATATGCTTGAAATTTTTCATATATACATTTAATTTCAATATATTATTTATTTAATATATGTTACAATGTACATGGAATAGTCTATAGTCAACATATATTCATCTTTCCTTTTATTGTTTCTTGTATTTATGCATTCTTTCATCTTTAATATTTTCTGATACTTTCTCTTAGCTATGTCTTTTATAAAGAACATGCATTTGATTTTTAATATACTTTTTTTCTTATTTAACAGATAGTATTCATACTTATTGTCAATAGTGACATTACTTAAACTTTCTCATTTTGTGCTTTCTACTCACCATTATCCCATTCCTTTGTGTACTGATTTTGTTACTAATTAGAGGTTTTTTGGGTTATATTTTCCTAAACTGATTTGGAAGCTATATGTTCTATATCTATTCTTCTAGAAGCTACTTTAAAATTTTAGCAAGCTCATTGAAATTTAAGTCATTATAATCACCAGCTGATGACTGTCTGTGAACTCCCTTTCGGTCCCTTGTAAGGACAAAGACTTTATCAGGCTTTTAATTATTTCTCTACCTAATTTTCTATGCACTTATGGCTGAAATTATCTAGAAGTTTCATTCCAAATAAGTATTGCTAATAGTGGCAGTGGTAATACTGTTAACATTATTAGCATTATTATTTACTTTATGGCTTTGTTTAATAGAAGCCTTTATTAGTAATTGCACCCCATTTTGCTACCAAATTAGCAGCCATTATTTAGATTTAAATTGCATTTGTGTAGCTTATTTGCTTTGCACTGTTTGTTATGTCCCAAGTCTCAGTGTATATTCTAACATCTCCTTTCTGCTTCTCTGTAGTACATCCTCAATTAATTTCTGCGTCTTCATTTTTTGAAAGGCTGTGAGGGGTCAAGTTTCTGAGTCTTGGCTTGTCTGAAAGCAACATCACCTTCTGTCTTTACTCTTGTTACGGAGCAATCTTGATTATCAAATCCCAGGCCGAAAACATCTTCTGCAAATCCATATCATCATTTATCTTCTAAATCACTTCAAGTGGGCCAGGCAAACATGATTTCTCTTTTGAGAAGCGATATTGCCCATCTCCCCATAAGTCATCCTTCCTTAAATGCTCATCATTAGGATTCCTCCAGCCGGTCCACGCTGGCAGTGACTCTTCTGATTAATAGTTCATCAGGAATTCGCAGAGAGCTCTTTTATCAGCGGTAATCAGTTTCCTAACAACAAATTTCGTGTATCAGCCAGAAGTTCCCATTTCTAGGGCTGCCTTTACTAATGATGCACTTAGTCCCTGAGTTCTAAAACAGGCTCTGACTGTTACTTCACTTACGCTAATGCCAGTAACCTGCTGGGCCGTGAGGATCCCCCTAATGTTTTTCTCAGGGAGGGGCACCCCAATTTCAGTCACATCCTCTTGCCCTAGACGCTCAGATCCATAGTCCCCCCACCCCCATGGCTGATGTCCTCCTTGGGCTGTTTTGAGACTTTCTCCCTACTGGCCTTTGAGCTCTTGCTAAGAGCTGCTGCGCCTTCTCTTGAGGTCCCCGTGATTTCTTATCAGCGTGTGGTCTTCCTTACTTTTGAACTTCTCCATCCCCTTCCCTGGAAACACGGAGTCCTAAGTCGTGGTGAGAGAACATCAGGGTTGTCGTGTAGAAACTAAAGGCACATTTGCTGCACATGGACTGTATTGTGTCTTGAGCACCTTGGCCATGGATTCGAAACCGAGGCCTGCAAGTATTCCGATACCTGATGCTCGCTCAGTGACTCTGGGCTTCCTCTCGCCGTTAGGTGCCCTGTAGCCCCAGATCCTGACGCAGTCTCTCCTCCCGAAATCATCTGGTGACCTCTCCTTACCCTCCGCGCCAGGGGCCTCTCCTTCCTGGAGGTGCTTCCTCTCCGGCTCCTCTAGCCGCCTCCACGGCTGTAGGCCTCCTCTGGGAGGCTCTGCGCTGGCCTCCGCAACCAGTTGCACGAAGGGGCGTCTGTCTCAGGATAAAACGCATCGGGGCCCTCTCCGTGGGGAGCGTGCAGGGAGCCGGGACTGACTGGCCGTCGGCTAACCTCTCTGTGCCTCTGTCTCCCCCCTGCTAGGTCGGAGGTCACACCATGCTCCCCATCCGCTGGATGCCCCCTGAGAGCATCATGTACCGGAAGTTCACCACCGAGAGCGACGTGTGGAGCTTCGGGGTCATCCTCTGGGAGATCTTCACCTACGGCAAGCAGCCCTGGTTCCAGCTCTCCAACACGGAGGTACCGGGCGCGGGGCCTCGACGGGGGCGGGGGGCTGACAGGAGCGAGCTCAGGCCAGGACTCAGGGCATGAAGCAGGAGGTGGAGCCAGGAGAGCAGACAGGGGCCTAAGAAGGGGTGGGGGAGAGCTTCTGAGTAGGACGAGACGATAGCTTAGGAAATGAGGTCTAATTACCAAGAGAGCGTGAAATCAGATCTCCAGATTGAGAGGCAGGTCACGGTTCTCTTTGCTCTGCTGCTCTCAAAATCGCCAAGGTTTCGCTCAGAAACAAGGATGACAGAGCCACTGCGAGGTCTTCGATTGTGCCACTTGCGGGGACACCCCCGCTCAGGATGCCCAGTCGTCTGGGTCCCAAGGGCTCCGGGCCTGCCAGGCTGGGACATGCCGGCCGTGAGGCGGGAGGGCAGAGCCCAGGTTATTCACGGGACACAGGAACGCTAACGGTTAACGCAGTAACAATAAACACTGTGGATGCTTTTCATTGACACGAATCCTAAAGAATACAAATCCCATGTAATTCCCAAGCACCTTAGCTCTGTATGGACTCAGTGCTTTCCACACACACACACACACACACACATCTGGTGAGACGCAGGACAAAGAAGGCAGGGGGCTCGCGTGGGGTCCTGAGATGGACTGGCCCGGGTCTCAGAGGCGCATGCTTCTAGAACGTGGGGGAGGCTCAGGCCAAGGTCACCAGGCTCTTCTGCTCCCAAAGCCCGTCGGGGCGGTTCTGTGGTGCCTCCCCTGGAGCCGGGCCGACCCAGGAGTCAGTGCAGCTGGTAGGCAAGGAGGGGCTCCGTCCCCCAATGCAGTGAGCCCAGGCGAGGTGGGGTTCATCACCATGGCCTCTGCTTTCCGGAGAGACATGCGCACACAAGGCCTTTCAGATCGGAGTCGTGTCCGAATAGCCAGGAGATTATCTCTTCCTTGGGAGCTGTGTTCATCTGCGCTTCCTTAGGCCCTGGCCACGCAACCAAGGGCATCTCATCATTTATAAGCTGAGTGGGTCCTGAACGCATTTTCTAAAATGGGACAAAACAGTTTAATGACCTTTAAAAAAAATAAAAGTGTGTATGTCAGAACCCATTGTCATGATGTTTTAAAAAATTGCTGCTTTCTTCCTGGGGGTGGGACTGGGGGTGGGCACACACATGCACAGACATGTGCCCTGAGCACAGCTCGGGTCGTCTGGTGGCCCCGTAGAGACAGAACCTGGGCTGAGGGTACGAGGGGCGGCAGGTGCCCTGACATCCAGGCTGGCCTGGTAGCCAACAGTGTGTCTGGGGTCCTTCCTAACGGCTTGGTGCGGCCTCGGCCTTGAAGCAGGCGTCTCACCCCATCACCTCCCTCTCCACCGGCCCGGCAGCCAGGAGCCTCGGTCACTGGCAGTCGGGTTCTCTGCGGAGATTGACAGCCTGGTCAGCCCACTCTCGGGGGGACTCGGCCGAGGGCATAGGCGTCGGCCTTAGTTGAACTGGGTCCCTTTCCCGGGGCCGCGGGTGATGGTGGGTGGAAACGGGGCTCTCATGAGAGTAGGGGCATGAGCTGCTCACGTCCTCTCAGGAAGGCAGAGAAGTGAGCCATCGCAGACTCCGGTTCGACACGACCCGGAAGGAGACGTACAAGGGCTTGACAAGCCATCCAGGGTCATCAGAGTGACGCGGGGCAATAGGGCGATAGAAGGAGAAATAAAGACAGACCCTTCAGGTGCTCCCCGAGAGGTTCCCGTGTGTTTTGCCATCGCCACCTATCTTCAAGTGCGGGAACTGCGGCCTGGGGTAGGTGACATGCCCCAGGTGAGATGGCAGGAGAGTTAGTAGTTAGAGGGGTTAGAACTACCTGAGAACCCGCAGGTGAAACCTTGAAATTTCCCATGTTCAGCATCAGCAGAGAAGGTCCTTGAGGACTTGAAAATGGACCACAGATGGAAGGCTCGGTCCCCAAATGCCCAGCTAGGCTGGGGCCAGCCCTTTGTGCTGTGCGTCCCCGACTCCTCTTTACGGCTTTCCCTGCGTTATGGGGGCCATGCGGTCCCTCTTCTTGTTCTCCTGTGGCCCCTGCAGCACGGGTAGGAGGCGGTCAGAGCAGACAATGGATCCCCATCTCACAGGCGAGGATGCTGAGCTCCTGTGAGGTCGGGCGTGCACTGGCCGCCCGGCGGGGCGCTGAGTGTCCCCTCCTTGCGCTGGGGACTTTAAAATAAATGGCACACGCGGTTTAGTGCAGAGAGCGGGGAGCATGGGCCTTGCCGAGGCATGGCGGCACTCGTGGGGAGGGGCACAGCAGCTGGGACTGAGGGGAGCTCCCCAGGAAGTGGGACCCCAGAGGAGACGGCCACGGAGGGGCCAGGTGGCACCAGGCTCCCTCCCGGGGTTTCAGAGTCAGGCTGCTCATCAGAGGGGAGGGCAGGTCAGAGGCCAGTCCACTCCCGGGCAGTGAAGCAGCCGGTCATCCGGAGCAGCTTCAGGAGCGAGGTCGGAGGAGAGTCTGTCCAGGAAGGCCGGCCGGGAGGCGGAGCCCCAGGAACACCTGGGGGCACCCCTGCGATGCCACGCCAGCCCCTGTCCTGTCTCCCGCACACACAGGGCTCACGAGCGCCTCTGCTCTGTCTCCTGCCCCGCCCGCGGCCTGTGCCGTGGGTACCGGGCCCTGTGCTGCGCCCACCGGGGAAGCCGCGGCCTCCGGGGGGGCCGGCCGAGCTCCGATGTAACGTCCTCGTTCTCCCCGCTCTTTCAGGTCATTGAGTGCATCACCCAAGGCCGCGTGCTGGAGCGGCCCCGAGTCTGCCCCAAAGAGGTGTACGACGTGATGCTTGGCTGCTGGCAGAGGGAGCCGCAGCAGCGGTTAAACATCAAGGAAATCTACAAAATCCTCCACGCCTTGGGGAAGGCCACGCCCATCTACCTGGACATCCTCGGCTAGGCCCGCGGCGGCCGCGGTCACGGAGTCTTGCCTGTTGCCTCCTCTCTCCAGCCTCACACGCCCCCCTTCCACCTCACAGCCCCTTCCCCGCCCTTGACCGAAGCGAACATCTTCATATAAACTCAAGTGCCTGCTACACATACGACACTGAAAAAGGAAAGGAGAAACCCTGTAAGACAGTTGGCGTCTATATATATATATATAATATATATATAATATATATATTTATATACCTACTATCTATCTATATCTACAGAGAGACCCCTTCTCTAATCCCGAGAGAAGCTGCTAATACTGAAACCACGAGACTACAGCGACAGCTCAGAAAATCGTCACCGTTACGGACACAGACGAACGTTCCCTTTGACTTAAGCTGTGGCCCGTGCTTCCGCAGCGCTGGCTTTTCGGGCGGAAGACCTGGACGATGCACAGAGACGGGGGACGGGAGGAGCTGGGTGGACCCCGACCCCCTGCACAGGGGGCTGCCCTCCAGCCCTGCACAGGCTCCTGCGCCGATGGCAGGATGGCACCAGCCGTGCTCAGCAAGGACCTGCTCCCGACCGGGGAATCGATCTCCCCTGGCCACGCCCCCAAGCCTTCCCTCTTCCGGGGACCTTTGTCTCTTCCAAGACGGTTTTCTAACTCTTCTCCATCCCGGAAAGTGTCCTCCCGATGCCTCCGGGAGCCGGCGATGGATGGTGCCCACACACTGAGCAAAGAGCAGTCCTGGCGGCCACAGCGTCTCGCGTGTAACCCGCCCCCGAGGGCGGTGTCGTCTGCCCTGGGAGCATCAGGAACTGGTGGGCTTTCTGGACGGACAGACCCACCGAGGAACAAGCTGTGACCTGGGCCCAACTCCAGGCACTGCCCTGCCTTTCATCCCTGGAGGGATTCCTTGGCCCCGCCTCCCACACTCAGGCCTCCGGGGTGTTGGGGTCTCCACACGTGGACACAGAGGGCAGGAGACTTCGTCCTTGTTGTTCCTTATGGGAAGTGCCCCTCAGGGTCCGCTGCTTCCCCCGGATCCTGGCCCCACTTCCTGGGCGTCTCCTGAGCCCGCGGTGAACCCGCTGCACAGGCCCTCGGCTCGCTCCTCACATCCGGGCCGGGAAGAATTGATGCGTCTGCCTGCCTGGGAGCTGCTGTGGATGCGCAGGGCCTGAGAGATCGCTTTGGGGGTGGGGGCGGGGCTTCTCTGGAGAGGCCAGTGCGTGGCCAGTGCCGCAGGCCCCGCATCCCGATGAGGGCGAGCCCTGCCTGGGTAGGCGCCCGCTCCCCTGCCTGCCCTCCCGGCCGCTGCTGTCAAGGACTGAGGGCCACAGAGCCGGGACAACAGCCCCGCAGAGCCTCCTGCCGGGGAGGCCAGCGTGCACCCTCCGGGCCACCAGCCCCGCCAGCCACCTCCCCCCAAGCACAGAGCCACCTCATGGACTGGTCGCTGCCCGTCGGGGCCTCTGGGGGCCTCTGGCCTGCCCCCTGCCCTGTCCGCCGGAGGGACGTCCTCATCTGGGCGCCTGGTCACCTGCAGCGTGGGCCTCCCCGCGTGGAGCTCGGGACTGACTTCTGTGTTCGCGATTCCCCTTCTTTTTTTAGACCAACATGTTTGTATTCAAACAGACAAGAGCTGTGCTCCGACTGTAGGCTGCAGGGATGGGGAGGGGCTGCTCAGCTGGGCTGCGGGGGCGGGGGGTGCTGGAGCTTGCCGGGGGTTTCCTCGGTGCCCAGCCCTGAGGGCTTTTGAGGGGAGCGCTTTGGATTGACCCCCTTGCCGTCCTGTGGCAGTGACCCCCTCCACGGGAGGCCCTGAGCGCTGTGGGCTGGCGGGGCTGCACGCAGAGCGCAGACAGGGTTCGGGCTGGTGGCTCAGGGCGACGTGCCCCTGGACGGGTCACCGGGGGCCGAGGGGAAGTGTCAGCTGCCTGTGGGGAGAGCAGCGGGAAAGGGTGGCGGTCAGGGGCAGGGGCACCTCACGCTTACTGCCCTTGCAGGACTGTAGCGTCTGCTTTACATGGTGGCCTATGAGCCTTGGCAAGTGAAACCACCCAGGGGTTTGGATCGGGAAGGAGGTGGGGAGGGCGCTGGGAATGGAGGGGGCAGGGTCTCTGGAGGGGGAGGGGCGTGCGTACTCCTGTAGCGAGACAGGGCCGTGGACTCATCGTGCCGTGACTCAGTTTCCCCACCTGCAAGAGGAGGGGTGTGCTGGCTGACCCCTGGCCCCGTATACCTCTTAAACCATTGGATTCTAAGTGCTGTCACTGTGGCGTTTTTCTCAGTCCCTTTTGGAGTTCCAGGACGGCCCTCCCAGGCCTTGATGGGGGTGGGGGTGGGAGGGAGAATGAGTGGGGGGGCGGGGCGCGGTGCAGCTGCCTCTGAGGGTCCATCGGCCTGGGCAGGGCTGGGCTCCAAGGGGACGCCTTCTCTCCCTCGCACCGTCATCACTGAGCGATCCTAAGGCCCAAGTGCCCGGGGCTACTTCAGGCCCAGGCGCGTCTCTGGCCTCCTCGCCCCTCCCAGCCTCTCCACGCGCCCGAAAAGCACTGGCGCAGCTCCCCCTCTTTATTCACTTATTTATTTTTAAAGCGCCTGCTGTGGTTGAATGCGTCTTGGAATGACCCCCTCTTCGGCCCCCGTGGCCACAGCAGGCCACTGCATCCCGACATCCACAGCCCGACAGGCCGTGCCGAGGGGCTGCGAGGGTGTAGCCTCGTGTGAGCTGCGCCCCGCCAGCTGCCGGCTGCTCCTGTTCGCCCCGGCCAGGCCCCCTCCTGGACCGGGCAGGAGCGGCCTGCAGTTGGGTGCCCACCCGGGAGTAGGGTGCCATGGCCAAGGGTCATTCCAGGTCCTTGCGTTGGACTTGAACCACGCGCTGCCCTCTGATCGCAGCCCTGACCTGGGAGTGGGATTCGGAGGCTCACTGAGCCCCCTTCAGCGGAGAGACCGTGGACTTGCCGCTCCCTCCGCTCAGCAGAGATCACGCACAAATCACCCCAGACGAGGCTCCCCGAGCCTTGCAAGGCCCCCGGCCCCCCGGACTCCGCTGGGCGGTCCTCTTCCCCTCGCGATGCTCACTTGCGGACGACACCAGTGCAAATCTCTTTGGTGCTAAACCCTACAGAAACCAACACCAACAGGAGGGCTGGCAGCGTGTGGGGCTGCGCGAGGCTCGGCCTAGAAGCACAAGCGCGTCGGTCACGCCGAGAGCACAGGATGCGTGGGGGGAGTTAGGTGGGTGTGGAGGGGTGGAAAGGCCGCCAGAGTCCCGGCTCCCCTTTGAGTGACCCAGGGGACCCTGCCCAGTCAGCTAAGCTCTCCGAGGATCAGGTTTCTCATCTGAGACATGTGAGAGATTGTTCTAGGTATTCTTAGAGTCCCTTCCAGCTTAAAAAGAATTCTGCGTTTTGGTCTCACTTTTTTTTTTTTTTTAAGTTGTTAGAAATAAGAGAAAGTGAAAGATGGGTAAGGACGAGGAGGAGGAGGAAGAAAAGTTACCAACGGCAGGAAATTGATTGTAGAAGGCAAGTGAGGACGAGGAAGGCTCAGTGACTTCTTAGTCTTAAGGGATGTTGGCGGGGGGAGCCGGGCAGATAAGCCAGGGACTCCATTCTCCTGCTCTTTATTTTTTAAATATATTTTTATTGATGTCAGAGAGGCAGGGAGAGGGCGAGAGAGAGAAACATCAGTGATGAGAGAGAATCATCGATGGGCTGCCTCCTGCACACCCCACACTGGGGATCGAGCCTGCCACCCAGGCCTGTGCCCCAACCGGGAATCGAACCGTGACCTCCTGGTTCACGGGCTGACGCTCAACCACCGAGCCAGCCAGGCTCTCGTGCCCTTTAAGACAGGCTGCCAGCAGACCCTGGCTGCCCTGCCCATCCTGTTCCATTCAACACCCGCACCCCCCGTGTGGGCAGACACTGTTCCAAGAGCTGGAGACCGCCTCCCCACCCCTCACGCCGGCCACTGGCCGTCTGAACTCGGGGTCAGAACCCAAGGGGCTGTCACCTCTCCCTGCTGTTGTCATGAGAGGCGTGGCTACCCCCATCGTGCTTCTTCATGCAGGAATGGCGAATGGCTTCTCGGCCCGCTTTTCCAAACCGGCCAGCAGCGGTATCATCTTGATTTGAGCTGTCCTTGTTGCCAGGACGTTCCTGAGGCCGGGGTCTCCCCGGTGCGTTGTCCACAGCCGGGAACAAAGCAGCAGCTCAGGCCTGCTTGCTGAACGGGCCCCTGTGCCCACAGCGGCTGGGGGGCTGCCTCCACTGTCCCCGGGAGGCTACTGTCGGCCTAGGCGGAGGACCAGCCTGCCAGAACACCCTGGCACTCGCCTGAGCGCAAACTGGCACCTTTTACCCAGACCTTGGTGCAGTGTGCTTTGCCCGCTATGTTTTTTTGGTCCCTGGATCATCATCAATCTTTTTTTTTTAATACTAAATACTTTTTTTTTTTTTTGGCCAACATAATGGGTTTTAAGAAAAATTCCAAGGTTTTGTATCATTATTCTGATCTCTGTACCAGCTTCAGGAGATGTTCCGGGATTGCTTTGGAGCGCTCGCTAGGGAGAGTGTAGGCCTCCGTGCCTTGTCCGCTGTATCTGCGTATTCCATCGGAACGGCGTCCGTGAAGGTCTGCGTGCAGCCAGCAAACCCGTCCCCACAGTGCTTGGTCGGCTTGAGCCTGGCGCTTCCCGGGGTGGAGGCAGCCAGAGAGGACCTGGCCTCGGAGGCGTGCAGAAAGGCATGATGGGAAGTGTGCTCTCTTGTGTGGCCGGGTCATTCCTTGCTCCCTGAGTCAGATTATGCTGACGACAGCTTTCTGAGCGTCCAGAAGCCACTCTTGCCAGTTGTCTGATAGGTCACATGGGAGCCACATCCTGTCCCATTGGGGGTTGACATGTCAGTCACCGGCACTGCAGGGGGAACCGGGCTGGCAGGGACGGGCAGAGAGGCTGTGAGAGTTGGACCATTGCTTGCTGTTTCTGAAAGGCATTGCCGACTATGCTGACGTGTGTCTGTGCGTCACGGGGATGGGTGTTAGGACTTTTGCTGTGAGCATCAGCTCTTCCACACGCAGGCCTGCATCTTGGCTTCTGACGGCCTCTGTTTCTCTGGTGCATTCTCTGTATTAAAGGGTCGTGGCATTAGGAAGGTTGAGAACCACTGCTCTAGAGGATCGGCCCCTCGAGTGCCTGCACAAGAGCCATTCTTTGCACCCAGAGCTGTCTCAGCCCCAGTGTCAGTGTGCGAGCCCAGACACCTTTCTGTTTCGCAGGGAGATCCTGGAGCTTGGGGGACCAGGGGCTCCTCATCGTACTTGGAATTCCTGGTCCAAGTAAGAAAATGAGATTCCCATCCTCTTTAAGCAAGGTCCGAGCTTAAAACAAGGCGTGCTGTGCCATTTGCCACCGGGAAGGGGGTCTTCCCCCATGTGCTGGGCTGTCTCCCAGCGTACGGAGGCAGGACAGCAAGCTCCGCTAGTTCTCCCTCATCACCGCCGTGAACGTTGCTCTGTGCGCCGTGCCCGGCCCCAGCACGTAGCTCACGGGAGATACTTAGGGCCGACAAAGCCAGACGTTGCTAACAGAAGATGTGTCAAGATAACGGAAGTGACAAAACGCCGGTTGGACATCTGAGGGGCGCTTGGCACTCGGGTCTAGCTGTTCAGCTTAACATCTTACGGGAGCAATTGGTTTCCTCTCACTTTCGACAGTGACAGATTCCGACGTCGTCCTTGGAAGTCTGAGGGTAGATTGAGAGCCTGGATATCCACCGTGTCCGCGGACGTTCTTCCCGATGCAACATCCCCGAAGCCCGATGAGAAACGGGAGCGCCTGAGTCTAAGTCTGAAATTTATTCTTTCTTTTCTTTGAAAGATATATTTGTATTGATTTCAGAGAAGACCGGAGGGGGAGAGAGAGAGAAAAATCAATGCTGAGAGAGAATCATGGATCGGCTGCCTCCTGCACGCCTCCTACCGGGGATCGAACCCACAACCCGGGCATGTGCCCTGACTGGGACTCAAAACCATGACCTCCTGGTTCCTAGGTCGATGCTCAACCACTGAGCCGCTCCGGCGGGGCTGTTCCTTCATTTAAGAAGAGCACATGGGAGCCATAATAGCAACAGCAGCACAACAAATAAGTTACCACAGGGACACGCTCGAACGCACAGCTCCCTTCACTGTGTGGTTTTCCTTGGCCAAGTGTTCACGTCCTGGCTCCACTTACCAGCTCCCCGACCTTCATCCCCGCGCCCACCCCGGGGGCGGGGAAACCAACCTGGGCAGATTTTTGGACTTTTGCTTTCTGCCGCCGAAAAGTAAATCCCAGTAAAGAAGATTGTCTTCCATTTTTCTTCTTTTTCTTTTGGCTCCTATCCTCCTGCTTTCATGGGACTGACAACCTGGCCCTCGGACTCCGCGAAAGTCTGAACTGGGGGTGAAACCCAGGACTGCAAAGCGTGTGGGCCTGACACGGGGAGGAAATGGGTCCCGAGTGATCCAGCGCACGGGGCAGAAAGCTCTCATTTCCCACCGACGGCGGAATGGACGGCTGCACCAGGACTTCTGACGGCGCCTGCCCTGCGGTGGCTTCCGTGTGTCAGACAGCGCCCACCTCTCCATCAGCCTCCTGCCCGGCGCTGGCTGCAGAGCTCACTGAGATGCAGGCGCAGGGTCTGGGCGCCTCCCGCCTGAACCCCGGTGGCCGCCCTCGGCCGTGGCCTCTCCCTTCCCCACCCAGGTGCTCTGGGTCCGTGACCTGGGGCCGAGGAGCCCCGGTGGGGATGGGACTGTAGGAGGGGAGCACGGACCTCTGTCTGACCGCCGTGCTGGGCCAGGCTCTCCGCTCCGGGTGACAGTGGTTGTCATGGCATTGGCTTCCCCCGCAGGGACCGCACGGGAGGGCCCGGGAGCCACTCCACCGAGGACACACAGTTTGGCAGCGTATCTGGCGCCGCACAAAGTGAAATGGTTGATAAGGAATCCGTGAGCCCTGGGCGCCCAGGCCTTCAGCTTGTCCAGGTCCACGTGCCCCAGGTGACGGCTGCAGCCAGGGGCCAGGCGGGCGTCGGGTTCTGATGGACAGAGGCTTGCCCTGTGTCTGTGCAGGTGTTTCCTTCTAAGAAAGGCAGCCCAGCTCCTTTAAAAACTCTTACTGATTTCAGAGAGGAGGAGAGAGAGAGAGAGATGGAAGCTTCAGTGATGAGAGAGTCATGGATCGGCTGCCTCCTGCACGCCCCCTCCTGGGGGATCGAGCCCACAACCCGGGCATGCGCCCGGACAGGTTCATGGGTCAATGCTCAACCACTGAGCCACGCTGGCCGGGCCTGGCCTCTTCTGCTGGTTGGGACAGAGGATGCAGCTGTCCCTCAGGCCCCGCCGGTCAGCTCTCTCCTCGTGTGGGTGGTGGGCGCAGCCTCCCCAGATCTCTTTCTAACTCACTGGTGGTGCCACGTGGAGACACAGCGGCCAGGGGAAGCCTCAGAGCCGAGTCACAGCTTCTCTGCGAACGAGGGCCGTTCAGGACACCAGGAGTCTGAAGCGAGGCCCCTTCGCTTAGCCGCAGCTCCTCCGGCCCGTAGATCTGCCACGGTATCCGGCGTTTGGGGAAACGCGCCTCGGGGTTTCGGAATGCTTGCCCCTGAAGGCCCGGGCACAGATTTCTCTGTGGCTTTTCCGATTCTGATTCTCTGTGAAATTTTATTTCCCACTTGGCTTCTCGTCTTTGAGACGAGTAACAAGCATCTCTTTGTACAGCCTCAGCTCTTCCTTTCGGAGCAAGGGCAGCTTGCAGCCAAAGACACTGTGTTTATTGACTGGGAAACGGACGTCTGGGCCAAGCAATGTCGCAGCCGCACAGAAGCAAACCTGACCTTTCTTTCCCAGCAGCGATCAGCGGCGTGTTATGTTCTCGATGCTCATGCGCACACAGTGACACAGGACAAAGTCTGACACATGGGCATGCGCACACACACACACACACCCCTCCGCACTCCCGTTGGTCCAATACAGTCCAACAAGGCCATGTGCTGCACGTGTTTTCCCCACTGATCTTCGTGTGTGTTTGTGTGTGTGTGTGTGTGTTTATGCGCGCGCCCATGTGCGCTCACCAATAAGTGTGAATCGGGCCTGTGGTTTCTTAACTTGATCTATAGCTCACTGTTGTTTTTTTAATTATCATCACCCAGTCTTTGTGCATTTATAAAGTTAGGGCTTTTTCAAGGAAGACTGAATCCCGAGTTTCCAGAGCCTTCCTGTGTAAAGGCTGGATTCGTTTTCTTGGAGAAACACAAAACCCAACCGAACCCGGGTGCAGATTTTACGGGATTCATTCTCTGTGGCGGAGAGGGGTCGCACACAGTGAAATTAAACACAAGTTCACCTCAGTGTTCTAAGTAATGCCTAGTACAACTATACATGGGAGCTAGTTCAGGCAGATTGCGGGACCTATGTTGGGACTGAAACAATTCGATATAAAACTCAAACATTCGCATTGAGCTGGAACTTGGAGTGAAAGGGTTAGATTTCCTTGGGAAAGTTGAGGCACCACGGGACACGGGAAGTGAGCCCGCTGGCCTGGGTGCGGCTGGGTGGGTGCCTGATTGTAAGTCACCTCAATTGCGTGGGCACCGGGGAAATGTCTTTAGGATGAAGCGGGCAGCTGCCAGCTGGTAGCAGGCGTGCCCCTTCCCTGGTTCGGGTGAGGGGGCAAGCCGGTCTGTTTCTCACCCGCCGTGCAGATCAGTTACCGTCACAACTTCTCGGGCCTCACCTGGAGCAAGCGTGCAAACGCCCACCCTGCAGATGCAGCCCGTTTTCTTTCTGGTTTTTAAAAATATATATTTGTATTGATTTCAGAGAGGAAGGGGGAGGGAGACAGAGAGAGAAACAACAAT
The DNA here is from genome assembly GCF_027574615.1 of Eptesicus fuscus. Taxonomy (NCBI): domain Eukaryota; kingdom Metazoa; phylum Chordata; class Mammalia; order Chiroptera; family Vespertilionidae; genus Eptesicus; species Eptesicus fuscus. The sequence goes on along the minus strand of NC_072497.1, from coordinate 9,828,991 downwards.
GATGAGAGAGAATCATGGATCGGCTGCTTCCTGCATGCCCCGCACTGGGGATCAAGCCCGCAACCCGGGCCTGTGCCCCGACGGGGAATCGAACCGTGACCTCCCGTTCATAGGTTGACGCTCACTGAGCCACGCCGGCTGGGCGAGCCCCGTTTTCCTCTGTGCTCAGTGCAGCTCTCCTTTGAATGTCCCCCTGACTTCGAACCCTTCCTCTGTCTGCTGGCCCCAGCCCCACCCCTTGAGCTGGATCCTCTCGGCAGAGTCAGGGAGAGCCCACTGGCCAGTCCTCTTCCTGAGCCTGAGCCTCCCCGGCCTGTGGAGCCTGGATTTCCCCAGAGGAAAGCCTTGCTTTTCCAGCCCGAGTGTGTGTGTCAGTCTCTTTCCAGCCCCTCGGACCACGGGATTAGCTCCTCATTAGCACCTCACGGCAGCTTTCCCAGGAGCGACCCTGGGACAGGGAGCCCATTAGGGTGCCCAGTCTGTGTTTTTGAAGCCTTTTCTTCCTTCTGACTTGGTTAGAAAAGGGGAGCTGCCATAGACAGCTTTTCCTTTCAATGGCTCTGGCTTTCTCCCCCCCCCCCCCCCTTCCCGGCTGCTCCATGTGCTGATACTTTGTAAACCAGGCCTCTTTCCTCCCAGGCCCACGCCAAGGTGGGTGCGCCCTGTCCCTCAGAACTGGAGCGCCCGCCACGCGCCCGCCAAGTGTTTCTTTCGCGGAGGGGCTGTGGAATCCACACAGAGCTGCAGCAGCAGCCACATCCACAGGCGTGAGAGTCTTTTTCAGTCGAACGAGACCTTCACGGTGACAGCACAGAGAGGTCTATACCCCGAGCACAGAACTGAGCCTGGGAGCGTGCTTCCTTTTTTAGGGAAAATGAAGTGAAAGTTCAAAGTCACAGGAGGGGCTGCGAGACCAGACCCTGTAGCCCACAAATGGTTGTGTAGCAGGGATGCTCTAACTCTGTCCTCTCCTCGGCTGTGAGAAGCCCTGTGATGGGCTGTCCACGTTCATATTAGAAACACACTCATCACCTCCAGCCCAACCCCTGTTGCCTACAGATACTCTCTTTCTCTTAAGCCCGGGACGGTTCAATCTTGCTTCTTTTCCTTGGTCCCTTCGAATAGCTCCAAGGTGATTTCTAATGGTTTTCCGTCTCATTTCCTTAGGAAGGATGGAGACTCGGGAGGGGAGGGTCCATTTTAAATGCTGTCTCCGATAAGGTGGCGGGGAGTTTATGGGGGGAACGGCAGGGGATTTCTGAGCTCCGATTCCCTGCCGAGTGTCCGTGGCACCTCCACTTCTTCATCCACAAGAGAACCGTGCACAACTGCCCGTCTGCCCCGGAGGGTGCGTGTGAGCCCCCAGACGAGGTCACAGCTGCCCACGCGCTCTGCGGGCTCCCCGGGGCCTGGCATGCAGAGAGCCCTCCCTGGGCAGTGAGGGTGGCCGGCAGGCCGCTGTGTGCGGGGCGGGGAGCTGCTGCTGGGCTGTGCCTTGCTTTGAGGGCACCTCCCTTTAATTTCCCCAGAGTCTGGTATCTAGTATATCCTTGGCTTTCTCCTCTCTGAGGGATGGATGACACCTCGACAGAACTCCAGGCAGGAAGGGGCTGTGTCGCCGCTGGGCTCTGCCCCTGGAAAGGGGCTGCTGGTAGGTCTTGTTTGCAGGCCTGGGGTCCCAGACAAGTCGTAGCCAAATGGCATCTCCCGTTGCCTTGAGCTCCATGTCCCCCGTGGTTGCTGTCCTGAGGGTGTGCACCTCTAAATGTCTTGTTTCTTGGAAGTAAGACCACGTGAAGCCGCCTCTGTGAATCGGGTGGTGCACCTGATCTTGCGGAGAGCGCCCGAAGCGGTACCACGTGCCTTCCAGAGCCGTCAATAGCGGGGGGTCCAGGTGCTGAACCCCCTTCTAATAGCCCTGAGCACCAGCGAAGGTGTGAGCGGAATTCCCGCTGAGCAGTGCACCTGCCTGAACGTGAGCCCTGACCATCCGTCCTGAGGCCAGATTGCAGCCACAATGTCACCCGCCACTAATCTAAGCACCTGGCAGGGGTGGCTACTTGGCGAGTTAAATCTCTGGAATGTCATTTTCTTTAGCTCTTCAGGCAACAGTCAGGTGTGATGCAACTGACTCAATGCTGTGCATGACTTAAAAAAAAAGTGTTGTTGTTTTTTATTTTTTAATTTGATTTCAGAGAATAAGGGAGAGGGAGAGAGAGAAAAATCAAGATGAGAGAGAATCATCAATTGGCTGCCTCCTGTGCCCTTACCAGAAATCGAACTGTGACCTCCTGGTTCATAGGTCGAGGCTCCACCCCTGAGCCATGCTGCTGGGCGGGATATTTTCTTTTCAAGGCTGGGAAAGATTGACTGTAGTTCTTGCCTAAAAGTGGAGGCTCCTGCAAGCCCGTTACAGCTGGAGGCAACCCAGATGGCCCGCGTTCAGCTTCTGTTACCCGCAGAGGAGGACCTTCTTGGTTCTGTGTGTGGGCCCTGCGGGGGAGCTCAAGGGCATTGTCAAAAGGAAATGAAAGCAGGCAAGTCGGGGCAAGAGAACTCTCTCTCTGAATGTGAGAGAAAACAGCAGTACTGCGCTCTGGTGCTCTCTCTCTCTCTCTCTCTCTCTCTCTCTCTCTCTCAAGTTCCAGGTGCAGTTAGGGGAAGAGTCGAGTTCTTTCTCAAGTGGGTTCGATTTTCTCAGTTCTCGTATATATTGGCTGGGCGAGGTTGAGTGGGGGGGGGGGGCGTGTGGCAGGTAGGAAGGAATTGGTTATGAGGTTGGACTTTCCCTTGAGCATAGTAAGACCTCTGCTCCGTTTCTCAGAACGTGACAGTAAAATGGGGGCAGAGACGAAGTTAGAGGCCCGCATTTCGGGGTGTGGTCAGCAGCACAGCAGTCCTGCGTCTGCAGTGGGTGTCGGGAGCAGGTGTCGGTGGGCGGCGCCTGCAGACCCTGATGTGGAATCCGTCCACTTACAGGCTTCCTTCCTCGGGGCGTGGGGTCCTCGCCAGCAGGGCCGGAATGGGGAGGTGGCTGGAAGCGCTGCCCCATCCGCGTTAGGATGATGTGTTAACTCCGTCCCACGGGGAAACCGGGGTCGCTTCAGGGCTGCTTCCCATGGAAATGGCGCGGAAGTGAGGCTCCTCAAACATAGTACGAGGCCACTCCCCTAAAGTCAGCCTCTACTGAGTGCGCCTGGGTCTCTGTTTCAGCACCAGGGACAGCGAACACCCCTCCATTCACCCAGGGCTGGCTGTCCTGATGCACCTTCCTTCCTGTCCACGGGGTCCTCCTCCGAAAAGACTTTCTTCTTAAGTCCAAGTGCCTGCATCTCGTGTTCATTTCAAGCCTGGAGGCTCGGCTGTTTCTGTCACGTTCTTGGCCTCCTGAGGAAGAGGACAGGGTTTGGGCTCACACACCCCAACAATTCACTGCTAAGCTTTTCCCAAGCCACGCCACGTGGTCTCCTGGAAACAGACACTCAGACACCTGTGGGCACAGGCACCCCCTAAGTACAGTCTTCAGAAGGCACCTTCGGCTTGTCCACTCCCCAGTGGGGACCGCTTACTGGCACCCCTTTCTTGCACACGCCCACGACCACGTGCAGGTCTTTGTTCCGCTCTGTGCATCGGAGGCGCTGCCTCCCAGGCGTGAGCTGACGCTGTGAACTCCGAGGTCAGAAATGGGCCCGGTGCTGCTGCTGTGGGGCATTTGGGAGACTCAGGCTGGGCACTGCTTTGCATGCCAGCGGCCACCCCTTCATCACACGTGTGGTCCGGCAGCTAGCCATGCCTTGCACAATCCCGGGGAAAGCGCACATGGCCCCTCTTGGCCTCCATCGGGCCGGGCTGGCGGGCGCACTGAGGACGGGAGTGCAGCAGAAGCTCACGGCATCACACTGCTCCGTGCCGGCCCGGTTGTCACGCACATTCGTACGCAGCTCGTGTCAGGATGGCCCCGTGCGGGGAGGCGAGGCGGGCCCTGCACACTGCATCTTAAACGCTGTCTCCTGGTTTCCAGGTGGTAGGTAAATTCCACTGCCTCTGCCTCTGGCCCTCCAGGGCTCTGAACAGCCCCCACGCCCCGTGTGCAGGACCATGGGGGTGCTTTGTAAGGTGGAGACAGCAGGCCAGAGACCAAGGTCTGCGGGAGAGCGATGTTGAAACTTGGAGCGAGCGAGGGGACGGACGCCATTCTTCCTCCATCCCTCATCCTCTTGCGGGCATCCCGTTCCAGCGCTCACACCCGCCACGAGAAAAAGGCACGCGTCTCTCTGGATTATTGACGAGGGCAGGGTCAACAGTTCTCTCTGAGGATCCTTTAGAACAGGGGCTTTGCTTTCTATTGGATCTAAGGACAAAGCTAGGTTAGAATGAGTGTGCACAGGAAGGACCACGTAGAAATCCCCGTTAGAACAGAGGAGGAGGAGTCGGGAGTTGCCTGATGGGAATCCACCGGTCCACTGGCTGGGAAAGGTGGTCTGAGATGGGGCTGCATCCTTAGAAGGAGAGAGGGTGTCCGTAGGAGGCTCGGGAGGGAACAGGCTAGAGAATAAATTCCTGGAGAGGTTCTCAGTACCTTTTCTGGACAATTCCTAACATTTTCAAGGGCGCGTCCAGCCCTCTGCCTCCGTGGAGGTGAGCTCAGCGATACGTCTGGGTTCTTAAGGCAGATGCCCTACAGACACCAAAGTCTCGCATTTTCCACTCCCAGCCGTGGCTGGCTGGCCCGAGTGGAATTTTTTTTCCCCTTCCCTATGCGAAAGGGACTCGCTTTCAGGAGAAGTGTCCTTCAATCGTCCAGCACAGACTGGAGGTAATTTTTTGCATGAATGGCTTTTTACGGCTAGGTCTAAAAGCAGAAGAAAACTTGTATTTAAACTAAGTGCTACTTTACATATCTTATTTCGAGGGAAAGGAAGGATTTATTGCCTTGTAAATGCTGTACACAGACTCGTTTCCTACTGGACATTACGTGTCCCTTCGTCTTCAGGCTGATGTCCCAAGCAGCCTCCGGGCGTCTGGTAAATCAGCCGGCACCTGCTCCACGCTCCGGTCGGATGCTGTGTGCTCCGAGAGCAATTTTGCAAATGAAGTTCGGGTGCCGTCGTAGCTGATTTCCACCCCCACCCCCACCCCCGAAGCTTTCTGTACTAAATATATGTAACGTGACTCTATCTCGTCTGATCCTCTGTGTGTGTGTGTGTGTGTGTGTGTGTGTGTGTGTGTGTGTGTTTCCCCACGTTTGTATTCATATATTGGCCATCTGACCTTGAACATGGTGTGTATGGCATGTGGGCCTGGGACGCGTGCACACACTTGTTCTGAGGCCAAGGTTATCTTACAGAGTTCAGAAAGAAAGAAAGAAAGAAAAGCTACCACCACGTGGCGTCGCCTGGGAGAAGCTTAGCAGTGGACAGATACACGGTTGCCAAGCGGGCACTCGCTGGTGCAGACCTTGGCCGGGGCAGAGTCGAGGCGTGCTCAACTGCATTTATTTTCATCTCCATGGGCTGTTCCTCGGTTCTGTCTCATGACTTAGAAGTATCCCTCCACGATGCTGGTCTGTTGCCCTCACCCCCACCCCCACCCCCAGGCTGCTGGAAAGTGTTGGTCGTGCTGGCTTCCTAGCATTTGGATCCCAACGTCACTGCCTTACAATGGGCGGCTGAGGATTTTAGCAATCCTGGGACTCACCAATCGTGCCCCTCCTTTGATGAGGGCATGTCTTTCCTTTTTTTTTTTTTTTTTTTTTAAAGGACAACTAAACCCATTGGCTGTGCTCAGTTTCTTTGCATCCTGGTGAGTCTTGGAGAATCGCTTTCGTTAACATGATGACTGTATTTGCCTCTGGAGAAGAGGCTCATGAGCAACGTACGTCAAATTCTCGTGTAAAGGTGTTCTTTATGCAAAAAAATAAAGGAGTGGGTTTTGCCTTGGTCAGGGGGCCCCAGGGTAGGGGGGACGTGTTGTCAGTCCATATGGAGGGATGTGTTGAAAAGGCAAGAGCTCTCCCTTCTGGGTTCCCAGCCCCACCCTTCCTTCCTCCCCCAACCTCAAAAGAAAACAGAAAAATTATTTTTTTAAATCGCATTAATAACTTATGTTTAATACAAAAGGATGATGTAACCGGTGTCACCAAAGGTCATTCCTCCCACTGTGCATGTCCTTCGCTCTCGGCCCGGCCCTGTCACCCCGTCCTCCACCCTCAGGCTTCCACCCCGAGCCAACGTGGGTCGTGGGTCGTCATGGGAACCAGTCGGCGTTGGCGGGACATGTGGGGGCGGAGCCTAGCGCCATGACGCTCATGAAAACCCGCCATTCTTCACTTTCCAGTGGGTAATCGCTACCCGAAGGCACACCCTTCTCTTGGTTTCTGTCGAAAAGCATTTTATACATATATATGTATATATGTGTGTGTATGTATGGCCCTATGTATGTATATGCACATGTACATGTATATATGTATATACCCACTCCGGTATCAATGGAGCCTGCGCGAGCAAGCGTTGTAAATACCCCTTTGGCCATCTGTCCGTCCGTCTCCCTCATATCATATCTTCAGTGTCACGTTAACGACTCCATTTACTGAGTGATGAAATGGTGTGTAGACTGTATCCTCCTGACATAGTTTATGTAGGGTCTCTTCTCAAATAAAGTGATAAAACACCCGTGCTCTCGTTTGAACTGGATTCATTCCTCCTCTTTTTTATTTTTTTTTTTGCAATGACCACCACATTTTATTTTGCCAGGCTGCTCCCTAATTGCAATGAATGTTCAATCTTTAAATAATACAACCAGATAGCCATTCAGAGTAAGCACTGTCCTGCATTTGAGGCTATCAAGGAATTGCAATTAAACACGTGAGCAAAGATCACGTCACCTTCGCAGTCGGAAAGCGATGTGTCCACCCTCCTTGAAACCCCTCAGGTATAAGTCAGCAACACGCGTTCACGTCACCAGGGAAGGGTGCTGGATATAAAGGTCAAGGTTGAAGGTGGTCAAGCCCAATACTGTGCAGAGACCGTCGGATCCGATGTGATCTTGGGAGCCGGGCCGCGGGGTTTGCTGAGGGTAAACGCCGCCTGTGCGGCGCCCAAGGAGGCCCTGGGCTGGCTGCGGGGCCAGACGGTGTTCCCGGAAGAACATCCGCACGTCACGCGCACGTTTATCCTTTGAGGCGGGGCCCAGGGACAGGGTGGACCACCTCGGGCTGCGCGTCCTGATGCCGTCCCGTGGCCCCACAGGGATCCGCACTACACTCCCCCGTTCCAGTCATCGCAGGTGAGCTCTCCAGGTAGGATAACCACGCGCCCTCGGACACCCTTGTAGCCCGAAGGCACTGGGGTGCTTCGGCACACTCGCTTTAAAGCTCCCCCCCCCCTCTCTTCTCCAGTTTTCTTTCTCTATCTCCTTCTTCTTCACACAATACGTTTTCCTTTCATGAGATTCCAAGACTTGTTTCCCTTAATGTCTTTCAAAGGCATCAACGGGTGGTAAGGAAGAGGCATATGTTGTCATTCTCCTCTTGAGAGTCCCCCGAGGCGTAGAAGGGTTTAAATCGGGGTTGCCCCACCTCATCACCACTGATACTTTGGATCCGAGAATTCTTTTTTTGTATTTTTTAATATATTTTTGTTGATTTCAAAGAGGAAGGGAGAGGGAGACAGAGACAGAAACATCAATGATGAGAGAGCATCATCGACCGGCTGCCTCCTGCACGCCCCACACTGGGGATCGAGCCCGCAACCCAGGCATGTGCCCTGATCGGGAATCGAACCGTGACCTCCTGGTTCCTAGGTGGACGCTCAGCCACTGAGCCACGCCGGCCGGGCCCTGTCACTTTTTAAGAAGTGTGTCATTTCTGTGCCTCTGGGTGGCGAGACGCCTTCTCAAAGGTGATGTCCCCGTGAAAGCAGCCAGCCTAGCTAAGGGGCGGACGCTCGCCCTTTCCTTGTCCCTGGTAATAAATCATAGTTTCCATCTGGCCTTTGCCACCTGGTCACGTAAATGACAAGGCCATAATAAGGCCTGGGACAAAAAGTCCCCAGTGTCTGAACTCCTCTTGATGAGTGAGCGGAACGTGCCTTAAGTTCCCGTGTGGTGACATGCGTGTAACACGTCCTGAGGAGACATCTGTGGACTTGAACTGGATTTCTCATTCCCCAAGGGCCGGTCACTCAGGCAGCGTTCGCAGTGTGACGTGCACTCGAGCCTCCTTGTGAAAACAGACTCAGATTCCCACGCAGCCCGGCACCGTGGGAGCGAGGAGGCATGAGCTCCTCTCCAGCACGCGCTGCCTCTGCATCAGGGGCTTCCCGTGGCCACATCGCTGCAGAATTGAAGGCAAAAGGAGATGTTTCTCGAGGTAGGATTTTAGGTGCCTCGGGAGCCCAGGACTGGGGGCGTGGCCTTTCCACTGTCGTCCAGCGCTGGCCGTGGCTAAAGGGCAGGGAGAGTCAGTGGGCCCCGCCCGCGTACCGGAAGCCCTCCACCTCATCCTTCTCCTGGGAGCCCTTTCTACCACCTCCCCCCCCTCCCCGCAAAGGCCTAGGAGGCCCTTCAGTGTCCTCACACCCTCCTGACCCATTATTTGCCATTTGTCTTGGAAGACCATCGGAGAACAGGGTACGGGTATGGACTTCTAGGTCCGGAAGGTCCTTGATTGACAATCCCACTCATGCACTTGCCTGTGACCAGGCTTCCCAGGTCAATAACACCGGTACAGCCTCCCATGGTGGAGCATCGTCCTGTGCTGGAGGGCATGGCGATTGCTGCCTCTCACAATGGCAACATGCTCCTGCGAGATCATCACCTTCCTGGGGACACAGAGACGCAACAGTCTAACAGAGGGACCTCAGAAATGGCAGAGGGCCTTCAGGGACTGACCCAGGGCACCCGGACCAGCCCCCGCAGCAGAAGTAGGAGAAAGACACTCAGGCACATGGGAGGGATAGACTTATGGAAGCTGGTGTCCCAGAGGGGTGATTCTCAGCATGGACCATGCATATGTATGGGAGTGAGCTCCTGGAAATGCTTGAGCCTCTCAGACACATTCCTCTATGATTCCGGGTACAGTGGGGCCCCTCGGCCTGGGCCCCGCCCTTTGCCTTGCTCCTGTTGGGGTGTTTAAGGCTCCTGAGCTGTTACCCAGGGAGATGTTCGATATTTGCCTCTCTTTCCCCCATCCCCGAGGTTTGCAGTGTTCTCTATTATGAAAATCACCGTTATGCAGCATAAGTATTAGTAAACTATGCTATTACTACATATCCTCTCCCAGCCAACCAACTGCAATTCAGTTCAGGGAATGTCAACGTGTTCGCCGGCAACACATGCAGATGACTTCGCTGAGACATGAGGATTGGGAAAACCTGGAAGGCCTTGGTCCTTCCCTTCACCTCTAGGGGGTGGAGGGTGCAGGCTAATCATGACCCTGGGCAGAGGGGGGTCACATCCACAAGAAGCCATGCGGGAGTTGAGGAAGAACTGAATACCCACAGTTAGGGGGAGAGAAATTGAATGAATGGGCTTTGAAGGCAGAGGGTCTAGGGCGGGGTCTGGGGCAGGACAGAATGCCCAGCAGCAGGGAGGGGCGGGGCTACAGCAGAGGGCGGGGTCTGGGGCAGGCCAATGCCCAGCAGAGAGAAGGGGCGGGGCCACAGCAAAGGGCAGAGCATCTTTTTTTCAGGGACCCCCATTGGGGCTGCTGAAAGGAAGAACTACCATGTCACGACCTCCAGCTTCTCTCCAGCATGTCCACTGCAGCTTCTCCGGCCGTGGAGGGTACTCCCGCTCACTTGACCCTGGTAAGTGAGATTCCACGATCTGAGTTTTGTATCTTGTTTCTGTTCCCTGCGGACTGGCTGGCCCGGGCCTCAGTTTCCCCTCCTGTCACACATGCCTCATAGCACTTGCTGTGGTAGTCTATAATAATCTATAATAATAAAAGCATAATATGCTAATTAGACCGGACGGCCGAACGACCTTCGGGACGAAGCTGGGGCTGTGAGGGCCGAGGCAAGCCGCCATGGCTGCAAGGGCTGAGCCCCTTGCACGAATTCCGTGCATCGGGCCTCTAGTTAAATACGTAAAACATCACCACACCGGTTTTAAAACGCGGCGCCGATACAGTGTGTTCATTTCCTCGGAGGAGACCCAGGTGAGGGTCCCATTGCAGGCGGGTCTGGTTATATCAGGGTGACAGCCACAAGCTCTCTTCATTGCTCGTCCTGGAGTGATCTTTGCTGTTGGTTGGTGTTTGTCTCTCTCAGTTGACAGAGAAGCCCTTAGAAGGTGCAGCAGCTATTTGCAAAATGAATTTTGGGAGCTTGAACTTGTGGCCAAGGACAATAGAAATGGGGAGGTCTTTATTTTTAATTTTCCTTCTTGTGATGTTTTGGGGACAGTTTGCAATGGATGAGCGTTTTATTAAAAAAGGGAGCAGTTCCTTTGCTCTCATTTGCAAACTCTTCCTAGGTAGCAAAGAGGAAGCCCATTCCCACATGCAAACGCTGCAGGTCCCTTGCTCTCCAATTCCACACCCACCAGCCTCGTCTGATGAGGCCCTTCCCGCTGTGCAAGGGAGGACAGACAGGGCCCCACACTGGCTCCTGGCTCCTGGCCAGGGTATTCCGGCTCTTCCTCTGACATAGTTTGAGCGGGGTGTCTCATTCCCCCAGGGCTCGGAGCAGGGAAATTCCTGACCATGTAATTACGCGCTGACCTCCTGAAACGTACCCTGCTCTTGCACTTGGCATGGGCAGCGCTGTTCTCTCCGTCCTGACTGGGAGCCTTGTGCTGGATGGAGGGGAAAAGACGTCTCATTTTACCTCCCCCTGCCCCTCCCTGGTCAGCAACAATTGCAGGCAGCCCTCGCTGGCTTGCTAGGACTTGGGCATCTTCTGTGTCTGAACTTAACAAATTATAATGGAGCCTGGCCATGGTAGCTCAGTGGTTGAGCGTCGACCAGGAGGTCAGGGTTCGATTCCCAGTCAGGGCACATGCCCCCGGGTTGCTGGCTCCATCCCCAGTAGGGGGCATGCAGGAGGCAGCCGACCCATGATTCTCTCTCATCATGGATGTTTCTACCTCTCTCTCCCTCTCCCAGCCTCTCTGAAATCAATAATAAAAATATATTTTTAAAAAATTGTAATGGAGCAGAGCAACAAGGCCCTTGCCTGCCGGAAACGCAGGCTGGGAACCAGGGCCCCTGTGTGCGCGTCCCCAGGGCGATCTGGCCAGATGTAACACTTGCCATTTCTCGAGTCAGGTAGGCACTGGGCTGGGAAAAGAGGCAGGTGAACCCAACTCAGTCGAGGGTTCGCTGCCCTTGCACTGGACTGAACACTTCCTGTTCTTAAGGTAATTGCAGAGTTGGGCTGGAATTGTTTTGTGTTTTTTTTTTTTTTAATGCTTGGCTTTGTTTACATTAGTGCTGTGTGCGTTCTTTCCAAGTAGTGTTTTCAAAGGGCAGTTTATGTCTGCCGTCGCATCCTTCACAGAACTGGCTGATCACCCAATGAAAACAAACATTTCAAAAGTAGATGAAGTGAAAAATAGGTTGTTTTTCATCACGACCTCGGAGTGTTTGAACGTATTACACACCCACGACCTCCCTAAGGGGAAGCTGCTCCTTCCACGTGGGGATAGATCTCCAGCTGGGGTTTGGACGTCAGGACGTCTTCACGTTCTAGAAACCTTTTATTTACTTTAGGAGGTGGTTTCTCTGGCATTTTTCCTTTAAGTTTGTAATCTGTTCACAAACACACTTTAAAGTTGCACTGTCAGACCTCGTCGTTTGTCGAACGTCTCCCGTCTCAATTCGGTTCTCGACCAAGTTGTTCTCGGGGGTCTCGGTTGTCGAACCAAACTTCGGTTTCCGAACTGACCACCCTTTCAAGCTGCTACCTCAGCCCGACAAAAAGGATCTCTCAGGCAACAAACAAAGGAGAGGGTGCTTTTTGTTGCTGGAAAAATAAATGATTAGCACAATTTTACCATGTAAAGAAGCCATCAAGAGTGCTGATGTTGCTCAGGGTGCGAAAGCAATGATCGATGATCACGGCAACGGGAGAGGTGGAAAGGCTGCTGTTGATCTGGGTAAAGGCAGAGCAGTGAGCCCGGGTCAGCATTTGAGGGGCAGGGACATAAAAGCGGTTTCCTTTAAGGCTAGTAGGGGGTGGTCCGACAAATTTAAGAAAAGAAGTGTTTACTCCTAGATTAAACTACATTCGACGTGTCCTGTATTTAAGAAAGGTTAAAACGGGGAATCATTAGGGGGTCTGGAACAGACTGATTCAATTCACATTATTTCTACTGGGGGAAAATGATTCCGTTTTCGAACAAATCGCGACTCGAACAGAAAAGTCCTTGGGGACGAGTTAAGGCCGAGAACCCGGGTTCCACTGTGTTGCTAGACGAAGCCTCGGTGTGCCTTCTCTTCCGGTTTCTTCCCTTTCTTCTCCAATCAGAGTCCCCTCCTTAGAGGAAGGCACTCTGTGTAATCTAAGGACTGCCTTTTCAGACTTCACAGACAGGTAACGATTCAATCTAACTGTCCCTAACCCACAACTCGCTCTCTTCACTTTTGTATGTATGTGTAGGAGTTCTTCCCGTGGCAACACGTGGAAGGCTTACCTCCTCTAAGATCTAGTACATTGAGTTCCATGGCATGAATAGACCGGAGCTGGTCAAGCCATTTTCTTATTGATGGGCCTTTCTGATGATTCTAACCTTTTTCTACTATGACTATGCAATGAAAAGCTTTGTCTGTGCCATTCTGCATCTATGCCAAGGACTTGTCTAGGGTTAGGGACCGAGAAGTGAAACTTCCGGGTGCAAGGATATGCATATGTTAAATTCTGATAGAAACACCTCTGAGAATGTGGTACCACTCTGCACCCCCATCCACCGCGTCCGAGGACCCGTTTCCGCACACCCGAGCCAACGCTCGCTCCGATTCCTACCTTCACATTGTATAACCTCGCGAGTGGAAGCGATATCTCATTGTTCTTTTAATTTGCCTCTTCATTTGGTTACTAATGAGGTGGAGCCACGTTGCATTTGCCAGGATCTCTTTGAGGCTGAATTTTAAAATTGTATTTTACTTTAATAAATGAGCGCGTGTCCGGAGTCTAAGATGCCAACTAGTGCTGAAAGGGCTCTAATAAGGAGGGAACACTAGCGCCCTGCTTCCCTCTTTTTTATTCTGTTGTTTTTCTTACCAAAGACAAAGCCTTTCACATGTTAGGACTGTTTCTGCTGGGTTTTGCTTTCATATTTCTTTTTGTACAATATATTTTTATTGATTTCAGAGAGAGAGAGAAATCAACGATGAGAGAGAATCATGGATCGGCTGCCTCCTGCACGCCCCACACTGGGGATCAAGCCTGCCACCCGGGCATGTGCCCTGACCAGGACTCAAACCGTGACCTCCTGGTTCATGGGCTGATGCTCAACCACTGAGCCACACTGGCCGGCTGCTGTCCTATTTCTAAGTACTGTGCATGCAATGCTGTCTTTTGGTTCTTCCTCTTTATGTATTCCCTAGAGACCTCTGAGGCAGGAACTGCCAGTTTTCCAGCCTAAATGCACTCTTGCTTGCTCAGCAACAGGCCCCTGCATAGGAGGGTCCCGTGGTTCCAGCTGAAGGACCTTGTTTTCCTGGCTGAGGGGTTGACCACTTTCATGCGGAAGTTATTTAAAGGGGAAAGCTCGTGCCATTTTAACTGACCGCTCTCCCACCCTAACCGCGGAGCAAAAACGTTGTCTTACTTATCTTTCCGTGTCCTAGCATCTGGGCAATGTCTGGCACATAAAAGGCAGAATTAACTAGAACTGGGGCTTTTACACTTCAAAAAATCCCCAGTTCCCTATTCTGTCTATGCACATGGTTTTTCTTCCCTATTTTTTCCTTATGCTGATGGACCCAACATTAAAAAAAATTTTTTTTTAATATATTTTTATTCATTTCAGAGAGGAAGGGAGAGAGGGAGAGGGAGATAGAAACATCAATGATGATAGAGAATCATGGATCGGCTGTCTCCTGCACGCCCCCTCCTGGGGATTGAGCTGCAACCTGGACATGTGCCTTGACCGGGAATCGAACCCTGACCTCCTGGTTCATAGGTCGACGCTCAACCACGGAGCCACGCCTGCCCGGATGGGCCCAACATTTTATGTTACCTTTTGTTCCTCTTCTCTAGCCTTCCTGGCAGACTCCTGTTGTTTATAGCACCCCCGCCCCCCATTGTTGATCAGACACCCACTTCTGAAATGTTGGTGCTAGCCTTCAAGGCGGAGAGAGCCAGGAAAAGTTATTATTTTTCTAAACATGAGAGACAAGACTTGCGTATTAGGAAAGCCAGTGAGGAAAAGTTAATAAAATATCTGTCCCCCGTAAGGAGGGCAGCTCATTACAGAGCCCTAGGAAAGACCACAGGCCTCTGACTTACTTTTAGATTAACTTTTACTTTCAGAAAGCATTCCAGCTTTTTTTTTTTTTTTTTTTCAAGTAACCAGAGTGAGGGCCACACGCGAAATAAAGAGAGGAAAGTGTTTATTGAGGATTTCTTTAAGAAGAGGCATTTCCAACCAGCTACTTCTGATACATACACTTGAGATCCTACATTATTATATCTGCAAATGGTGGGAAAAATGAAATGGAAAGGTCCAGCCGAAACCGGTTTGGCTCAGTGGATAGAGCATCGGCCTGCGGACTGAAAGGTCCCGGGTTCGATTCCGGTCAAGGGCATGTACCTTGGTTGCGGGCACATCTGTGCAGGAGGCAGCTGATCGATGTTTCTCTCACATCGATGTTTCTAACTCTCTATCTCTCTCCCTTCCTCTCTGTAAAAAATCAATAAAAAATATTTTAAAAAAATAAAAATAAAAATCAATGGAGCCCTAACCGGTTTGGCTCAGTGGATAGAGCGTCGGCCTGCGGACTCAAGGGTCCCAGGTTCGATTCCGGTCAAGGGCATGTACCTTGGTTGCAGGCACATCCCCAGTGGGGGGTGTGCAGGAGGCAGCTGATTGATGTTTCTCTTTCATTGATGTTTCTAACTCTCTATCCCTCTCCCTTCCTCTCTGTAAAAAAAAAAAAAAAAGAAAAGAAAAGAAATGGAAAGGTCCAGCCCTGATTCAAGGGCATACACACACACACACACACACACACACACACATCTATATATATAAAAACCTAATATGCAAAGTGTCCCCTTGGGAGTTCAACTGACCTGGAGTTCGATCGCTCACTATGACATGCGCTGATCACCAGGGGACGGCGTGGAACAAAGGAAGGTCCTGGCCGGCAGCCGCTAGGGACCCTACCCATGCACGAATTTCATGCACTGGGCCTCTAGTATATACTAGTGTGTGTGTGTATTCATATATATATATATATATATATATATATATATATATATATATATATATATATATGGAGAGAGAGAGAGATGCTAGCTGGCATAGGTGTGTCTAAAGAAGGCATCATAGATTGGGTCAAAATAAAGAATTTAAACCAAATGATTATCACCTCCAGCCAGTGCCATTTGAGCTGGGTATTGCACGGAGTCTGACTTGTTTTGGAATTTGACCAGAGGGCCCTGGCTGGACTCTGATACTGTCAATCTTTCCTCCTGGGGGGCAGGGTGGGCGGGCAGGTGGCTGGCTCGGTGGCTGCCGTGGGAGATGGAGGAGGGACAGGGGTGCCCACATGCAGGGGGCACTGCAGACGGAGTGCAGAATCGGGTCTCCGCTAGAGCCAAGGTCCGTAACCCTGAATGTGAACGTGGAAAAAAAAAAAATAGCAAAAGCACCCACATCTCGTAGCAGTCATTCTGAACGCTGGTCACAGAAGCCATTTTTACTTCCCAGTGTCCGTTGTCTACGTTCATCTCCAGGGGCTGGGTATGGCCGTATCGACAAGAATAAGCGAAACACTTTTTGTGTTTGTTTGTTTTTAAATAAAAGAGGAAATGTTTTGATCATTTGCACATAGGGCCAGGCACAGAAAGTGTAGCTCTGAAAACTGGTTTTCAGAAGAAGTTTCTAGGCAACAGAGAGGAGGAAAGGAAAATTGTTCAGGCTGTGAACCGTCACTGGTTGTCTGCGCGCTCTTAATGCTTTGCTTCCAAAGAATGGGAACTATTTGTGTCCTGCTAATGGCTCACTTGTGATTATGGGCCTGAAGCATTATTTCCTTGGAAAGATCTTAAAGTTGGTTTTTTTTTTTTAATGTTTATTGTTGAAAGTATTGCAGATGTCCCCTTTATTCCCCATTGACCTCTTCTAGCCCGCACCTGCCCCCCACCCCAGCCCCAGGCCTTCACCCCACTATTGTCTGTGTCCATGGGTTACGCATCCACGCATCCAAGTCCCCCCGCTTTGTCAGTCCCCTCGCATCCACCCACCTTCCCCCGCCTTCCCTCCGAGGACCCTCCGTCTGCTCCTTGCCTCTGTGCCTCTGCATCTTGCTTGTTCAATGCCTTTTTGTCCGAGTGGGGGCGGGCAGGAGGTGGAGGAACGGGAGGAGGAGGTCATCTGTGCTTAGGGCGGATGCGCTCCCAGGACATGACCCTCAGGTGCATTTCCGCGCCTGCCCGGAGGCCTGCACGGACCCGGGCTCACGGATACACTGTCTGCACAGGAACCAAGAGCAGCAGGTAAACCCTCGGGCCCTCGGGCTGACGCGAACACAGACACACACGTGGGGCGCAGACGCCGTTTGCAATGCGGTCCCAGGCAGCCGCCTCCGCGGGGCCGGATTCCGGGGCTTGGCCAGGAGCCTCAGTTCAGAGCAGTGACCGAGCCATCCCTCGGGCATCCATCCTGGCTCTCCAGGCACCCCGTCGGCTGCTTGTTCGTCTGTGGCTGTTGTTCTTGTTTTAGGGGGAGCTGTGTATCTCCTTGGGGCTCTGGGGTACCCCACAGAGGGGGAAGTGGGTCAGTCCGCAGCCCAGAGGACACATGGCGCCGGGGGTCCAGCCCCCCTTCCTGGTTCCTTCCTTGTGGGCAGGAAACCGCTCTTACCAGGACGCATAGCAGATGGGCGCGCACCCATCCCCAAGCTCATCCTCTGAACGAAGGGCGTGGAGTTAGCAGGGGCGGCTCCAAATGGCCCCCTCACCCAGGGACAGGCAGCTCCGAAGGTGCAAAGGCCTGCCCCCAGGAACCTCACTTGCCAACTTCCCATTCCGAGGCCGGTCACCGCCCAGGGTGAGGTGGGAGACGCCGCCCCGACATTCCCCATCCGCAGGAAGGCAGGGGCCTGGCCGGGGCCCGGAGCCCTGCCTGCAGGCCCAGGAGTGTTTTCACAGCTGCAGGCGGAGGGCTCCCCCCAGCTTTTTGCACACAGTTGGCCTGCGGTCCGGCAGCTGCGCACACCCCGGCGTGACCCGGTCCCCGCGGGGAGTGGGGGGCCCTGGCCGGCAAGCCCCGACTGGAACGGAGCACCCCGCCAGGGTGGGCTGCGCCGGCGCTCCTGACCCGCTCGGGGAAGGTGACCATTCAGTGTCTCTCACGTGGCCTCCTGGTTCCTATGAACTCCCCAGGCAGCGCGGTGCCTTATTAAGTGTAAATGGCTGCTTGTGGCAGTGTTCCATTTCTAATGTTAATAATCAGCGTTTAATAAAAACAAAGAAGAGGAAAGCACACTCAGAAAAAACGGACCGCTTTGTGCCTCTCCCATTTATCACTCTGCTGGGAGCCCATGGACAATGCCAGCGGTGCACAGAGGGCACCCAGGCCAAAGACGCAGGCACGTGCATGCACACGTGGGCAAGGCACACACATGCACACTCTCTCGCACACGCACATGAACATGCACACACTTGCATGCACACACACACACATGCATACTTGCACATGCACACACACACACACGCACACTCATACACACACATGCACACGCACACGCACACACATGCACACACAGGCATACTCGCCCACACACACTCACATGCACACTTATGCACACTCACATGCTCACTCATGCATGCACATACTCATGCACACGCGCAGTCTTCATGTGGCCAAAGTCAGACTTAGATCCCCCTCCTTCTCCCCACCCTCCTCACCCTCCAGGTCCCCCATCCAGCCGCTGACATCCATGAGGTGGGGAAGATGAGGGCGGGCTGCTGGCTCCGGCGTGTCTCTTCCTTCTCCCTTTCCATCAGCCCGTCATCCCTAAGACAAATGGCTCCCGCCTGCCAAGGCCAAGGAGAGCGGAGTTAAAGATGTAGTCAATTACATTTACTCCAAAAAGATCAACTCTCCAGATTAGGATCTGAGTTTCGCGCCACTAAAAATAAACAGGGCAGGGCGGACAGGATGGAGCAGCTGGGAGCAGGCAGGTGGGCGGGGGCCGGGAGGGACGTGGGCTGTGGGTCCTTGGACGCTGGGCTGATATTTAAAGACCTTTTACTTTGTGAGCGATCTCAGCGAGCAGCTGACGTCTCCTGGGGCCCCGGGGAGGTTTTACGATAACAAACTGTCCCACTCGGAGGGTGAGGGACTGTTCCGTGCAGAAGCCGGAAGGAAAGGGAGCTCTTTGTTTGTGCTGAGGAGGTCGGGTTTTCCATACCCTCCTTGACCCCCACCCTGTTCTCTTCTTCTACCTAAACCATAAACAGAAAGCTGGGTGCACCCTGGCCGGTGTTGCCCAGTGGTTAGAGCGTCGGCCCAAACACCACGGGATCGCTGGTTCGATTCCCAGTCAAGGGCACGAACCTGGGTTGCAGGTTGGATGCCCAGCCTTGGTTTGGACACTTGCAGGAGGCAAACCAATGGATTTGTTTCTCCCACATCGATGTTTCTCTCTCTCCCTCCCTCCCACTTTCTCTAAAAATCAATGGGGGGGAAATGTCCTCAGGTGAGGATTTACAAAATAGCCGTGTGCATACGGCACACGGGCAGGCAGCTGTCCTGGAGGGGTCATCTCCACAGGCCCTTCCTTCTCCACACAGAGCAGACCCCACATTGCCCGGACACCCTCTCTCCGCCTCTTAGGGCGGAGAAGTCTCCCGGCTAGGGTCACCTGGCAAAGGCCGTGTGGAGGCCTTTCGGGAGTCACTCCACCAGGCTCATTGAGCTGAAATCTGGAGCCCGAGGGAGGGCCCCAGACGCACTGAATCGCCCAGGAATCAGTGACCTGATGGTACATGACCTTGTTCAGGCTCCTCTGCTGCTGCAAGACTCCTATGCCATCTTCAAAACCCTACCCAGGTGTCCCTTCCCCTGACCTTTCTTCCCCAGTTCCCCAGGCACCGCTGATCGAATTCAATGCTCAGCCTTTCTCTTGCACCCTTTGCCTTCTTGCCTGCTCTCCACGAAACCATGGACCACATACGTGCCTCTTGGTCTTGCTCTTCGAGCTCCAATGCTGGGCTATGGTTAGAGGAGCCAGGGCTTTGGGGTGCGGAGGGGAGACGGTGGGCAGCCTCCGTCAAACGGGTTTCCATTCTAGTCCAGCCGTGGGAGCCCTGACACCGAGAGCCCTTGAGGGCATCTGCGTGTCAGCGACTGTCGCCAGAGGGCTCCCGGCCTGACTGATGGCTGTCAGCCTGCTGTCCTGAGCTCTGCCTTGCAAACATCCAGAGCGCAAAGTCAGTGCCTCTCAGCTTCATTTACTCAACAGAACGTCACTGGGCGGAAGCTCTTGGCTCGCTCTGAGCCTCTCTAAGTTTGCCTGTTTGGAGCAAGAGGTCTCCCCCTGCCTGCCGAGTGTAAACATGTGGGGTTGCTGGGCGTGGGCCTGTGCTGGGGGCTCAGCATCCTGGAGACAGAAGGCGCCCCTTCATCAAAGCTCAGGCTCCCCAGAGTGTTGCCATCAAGACATCCATTTGTCATGCACATCCCCTACCTTCTCGACCATAGCAGGCAGGGAGAGGAAAAAAGGCAGAAAAATAAACTGATGGGAATAAAGACAAGGGGGAGAAAAGCGTCATTGCTAAGCAGAAGAGTGCACAGCACTTGCAAGGTGTGCTTTCTCCAAGAGACACACAGGAGCTCTAAACGTCATCTTCTGCCCGGCTGGGGTGGCTCAGTGGTTGAGCATCGACCCAGGAACCAGGAAGTCACTGTTCGATCCCCAGTCAGGGCACACGCCTGGGTTTCAGCTCAATCCCCAGTGGAGGGTGTGCAGGAGGCAGCCGATCCATGATTCTCTCTCATCATGGATGTTTTTCTCTCTCTCTCTCCCTCTCCCTTCCTCTCTGAAATCAAAACAAACATATTAAAAAAAAACAAGTTATCTTCTACCAGGATATTAATGTCATTCCCTTTAAATTTCTCACATTTAACGTCCAGGGAGAGCCGAGGGTGTCCTAGCAACACCAGCCCCAGGAGCCGGCAGGAGCAGAGATTCTGAGCCACAGCTGGCCCCTCACTGTCTGACTCCCAGTCACAGGCACGCACCGAAGGGCAGCGTCTCCTCGGCCCTTGTCGGCTGTTCTGCAAAAATGAAAAAGAGCGAGAACCAACGTCAATCTTTACCCTGACTCGGAGCCACTGGTCCCGCCTCCTGGGGAGCGTGCCAGGCAGTGAGCACACAGCGGAACCGGCTTCTGAGGAGGCCCCATGCCTTCTAGACCCGGAGAGCTTGCCCACCCTGGTTGGCATGTTCTCTTCAATCTCTGGGTAGGAATTTGGGCCTAATATTGACGCTGAAATGAGGGCCTGGTCCCCTGCTCTCTTGGCTCCAGATCAGGGGTGGGGAAGGTCCGGCCCGTGGGCCATATAAGGCCCAGGAAATCATCTGGCCTGGCCCTGCCAAGGCATTAGGGGTGAGTTAGTGACATGTTTGACCCATCAGAGCAGGCTAATTTTTTTAAAATATATTTTTATTGATTTCAGAGAGGAAGGGAGAGGGAAAGAGAAATCAAAACATCAGATGATGATGAGAGAATCATGGATTGGCTGCCTCCTGCATGCCCCCTACTGGGGATCGAGCCTGTAACCCTGGGCTTGCGCCCTGACCAGGGATCGAACCGTGACCTCCTAGTTTATAGGTTGACGCTCAACCAGGCCAGGCTAATTTTTAAGTGGATAATTTTGTATGGCCCACGAATGATGTGCTAAATATCCAAATGGCCCTTCGCAGAAAAAAGGTTCCCCACCCCGGCTCTCGAGATACTTGCTCCCCATTTAGGGGCGACACCTTCTGCGTGGCCCAGACTTTGCATCAGGCGAGATTTATTCTCTACACGCGTGCGCGCTGATGTGTGTGTGTTGAGCATGCAGAGGACGGCGTGTGCTTTGGAAGACCCCGGAAGACAACAGCAATCGATAGGCCTGTCTAAACAATTAGAAAGAGATGTTTCCAGTTTCCTAACTCTCTCCGGCATGTGTCAGATGCCTGCTGTCAGCTGGCTGCCGTTAAACAGCTCCTAAATAATGCGGAGACAATCAGAGGTACAACTGAGCCATTCAATTGGGGTGATTGATTATTGGGATAATGCTCATTAGGCAGTAATGATCTTCCCACCTCCGCCCGTGGCAAGTGGTCTCCGGGCTGGGGGCGGGGGGTGCAGGGGCTGGTACTCTTGGGTTCCGTGACCGGCTGCGCACCTTGCTCGAATGTTCCTCGGACACATGGAATAGGCATGTGTCCTTTGCTTCCGCCCTACAGTGGGGAAATGCCCCCAACTTTGGGTGACATTCTCCCAAACGAACGTAGGACGTGTGTTCAGGAATCTCTAGAGGTCGAAGGTCTGGGGATGACCTTAATATATTGGGTTTGGCTCTCCCACTTTCTGTCCGAGTTCTTTCAGCGTTCACAGCTCCCAAATCTCTCCGGTGTTCCGAAGGCCCTTACTATTTGTAGTTGTATTTTATTTACTTATTTAATATATTTGTAGTTGTATTTTATTTATTTGTAGTTGTATTTTATTTATTCATTTAATATATTTGTAGTTGTATTTTATTTATTTATTTAATATGTTTTTATTGATTTCAGAGAGGAAGCGAGAGGGGGAGAGAGAGAGAACCATCAAGGATGCGAGAGAATCACGGATTGGCTGCCTCCTGCACGCCCCCGAGCCTGTAACCCGGGCATGTGCCCTGACCGGGAATCGAACCGTGACCTCCTGGTTCATAGGTGGGCACTCAACCACTGAGCCACGGCAGCTGGGCTGCAGTTTAGATTTTTTCAGTGCTAATACAGTACAGGGATCTCCATAGAATGTTCTCTGAACCTGAGGTGGCGATGAAACAAGCTGTTGTCATCACCGCTGAATGCAGAGACGCTGGTCTGAGCTTCTGCAAACCTGGGGACCTGACCCCTGCCTTCTGGCACCTGTGCCAATGGCTGAAGCTACTTCCTGGAAGAGGGTTGGAAGGACTCCCCTCCCCCCACCCCCTTGCAGGTTTCAAGCGGGGTATTCATAGGAGTTGGTTCTGAGTGTGACAATGAGGTCTCTCCTCACAGCATGGCTCTCTGGCTCAGGGAGTCTGGCGTTTGCCCTTGGCAAGGGTCAGTGGATGTGGAAAAGGCATCCGAACCAATTGGGTACCCTGGTTTCCCAGCCTAAGGAAGCGGAATTCTGTAGTATGCCAGCCTTAACGGAGTTTCCCGCAGGGCCAGGAAGCGTTGGTCTAGATTAGCACCTCACTGATCAGCGGGTAGTCCGGGGCCAGCAGTATGGGCCTCACCCAGGAGACGATCTCAGGCTGCTCCCCAGGTTAACTGGCAGATGAACGGGTTTGTTTATTTTTTTAAATCTTTGTTGTTGAAAGTATTATATATGTCTCCTTCCCCCCCTCCCCCCAATGACCCCTTCTAGCGGCTCCCCCACTCCCCGCCCCTCACCCCAGACCCTCACCACCCTATTGCCTGTGTCCCTGGGTTACGCAGCTATGCGTACACATTCTTTGGTTGATCTCTTCCACCCACCCACCCTCCCCCGCCTTCCATCTGAGATTCCGCACTCTGTTCCTTGCTTCTGTGTCTCTGGGTCTATTTTGTTCATCAGTTTATTTTGTTCATTAGATTCCACCTATGAATACAAGTGTGCGACTCGTCTTTCTCTGACTGGCTTATTTTGCTTAGCATGATACTCTCCAGGTCCCTCCATGCCGTCTCCCAGGGCAAGAGACCCGGCCTTTTTACCGCCATGCAGGGTTCCAGGGTGCGCATGGACCACGGCTGTTTACCCGCTCCTCTCCGGATGGGCACTCGCGCTGTTCCCAGATCTCAGCTCCTTGTAAATCGCGCTGCTCTGCACACAGGGGTGCCTATGTTCTCTCTGGTTGGTGCTCCGGGTCTCTTCGGACATGTTCCTAGAAGTGGGATCCCCCGGTCACACGGCAGTCCCATTTTTACTTTTTTGGAGGATGCGTTTTAAATTGCGAGCCAGCCGTTCTGAGTGTTGACAGTGAAGTCTCGCGAGACTGTGCCGGGCCAGCACGTGTGAACGAGACGTGCAGGCGTCCACCACGCATAGTGAAGTCTCGCGAGACTGTGCCCGGCCAGCACGTGTGGACTAGACGTGCAGGCGTCCACCACACAGTCGCAGCCGCCATCTTGGTGGTCAGAGCGGCTGTCCCCTCTGACGGTGTCTCGCTGGTGCTGGCGTTCAGGGGACCCTTGTTTTACTTCCTGATGGCCCCCAAGTGCAAGAGTGGCGGCGGCGGCGACTCGGATATGCCGAGGAGAAGCCTTCGAGCGCTTTTGTGAGTGTCGCCAGGAGGCCAGGAGCCGCCCAACGCTGCCTCACGGCGCCGCGTCCCGGGCCTCACTTCCTGTCGTCCCGGAGGAGGCCTTTGGTCACCTCCCCGCGTCGCCAGAAGGTGAGTCCTGTACGGTGATCTCATTGCGAGAGAAGGAGCACGTGCGTGTGACGTTTACGGCCGCCTGTGGCCCTGTGTTGCCATTGGCCCCTGTTCCTCTCCGGCGGGGCCTCGCGTGTAAGTCAAACGTCACCGCAGGAAGTGGGCGCGGAGGAGAAAGCATGGGGCACGCGGGGTCGGGCACTGTCTGTGGTTCGAGGCATCACTGGGAGTCTTGGAAGATGTCTCCTCCCCCGCCCCCCCAGCCCCACCATATAAGTTGAATTATTGTATCGATAGAAGAGGTTAATTGATGCCAAATAGCAATGCTCAGTCTACCAGGTGGTGTGTGAGTCTTGTCTCCCCTTTCCCCCAACGAGAAATGGCGCATGTGGGCTTAGAACGGTGCTCGCAGCCCTAACCCCGTGGTCGGCAAACTGCGGCTCGCGAGCCACCTGCGGCTCTTTGGCCCCTTGAGTGTGGCTCTTCCACAAAATGCCACGGCCTGGGCAAGTCTATTTTGAAGAAGTGGCTTTAGAAGAAGTTTCAGTTTAAAAAATGTGGCTCTCAGAAGAAATTTCAATCGTTGTACTGTTGATATTTGGCTCTGTGGACTAATGAGTTTGCCGACCACTGCCCTAGCCGGTGTGGCTCAGTGGATAGAGCGTCGGCCTGCGGACTCAAGGGTCCCAGGTTCGATTCCGGTCAAGGGCACGGACCTTGGTTGCGGGCACATCCCCAGTCGGGGGCGTGCAGGAGGCAGCTGATCGATGTTTCTCTCTCATCAATGATGTTTGTAACTCGCTATCCCTCTCCCTTCCTCTCTGTAAAAAAAAATAAAAAAAAATCAAAAAGTAAAAATAAATAAATACAAAGAACGGTGCTCGAAGACAGAGGAAACACTCACAAACGGGGCTTGTGCGCATGCATAACCCAGGGACACAGACAACAGGGCGGTGAAGGCCTGGAGGTGGGAGAGGGCGAGGTGGGGGTGGGACTGTTACTTGTCATTCAGGCAAAATCTCTTGAAAGTCTCCACCCTCGGCTTGTGCTGGGTTTTGGGGTTGCTCATGCGTGGGTGGACCCTGATGCTGTCCCCAAGCAGGCGAGTTCCCACACCGAGACATCTCTCCAGGTGGTTTAATCCCAAGGCCCCTTGGCGCCAGCCTGGGAGCAGGGGCCTCCGTCGCTGCTGCCAGGTACGCACACGGGTATCTCAGCGTGTGCCGGCCCCATCCCCTCTGGGCTGGATGCCCGTCCACCCCCCCTGGTGGCATGCTTTCAAGGCTCTTGACGTGTCCAAGTCAGGTTCTGCAAAACTCAGCTCAGGCACCGCCGCCGCCTCCTCTGGGCAGCCTTCCGGGGTCCGCTCCCCAGCTCAGCCAGGCGCTCCTCCTCTGCCGTTGTCCTGTTTTATTATGATTTATTATCGTCCACCTCTCACTGTGCCTACTTTGTAAATTACACTTCATCATGGGAATGTGCGTGGAGGGAAATACATAGTGCACATCCGGGCTTGGTACTAGCTGGGGTTGCTTTTGCTCCGCTCTGAGCCAAGTCGTCATCTCTGGCTCGTCCACTAGAGTGAGGAGCCCTCGGGATCCATGTGTCGGTCACTCGCTCTCCCACCCGGTGCCTGAACAGCTCAGCCACAGAAAGGCAACGGCAGGCTGGCCCCGTACTCCCACCCCCGTCCCCAATAAAGGCTGCTGATGGCTGTCCTCGGTCGGTACCGGTGCCAGGATTCTCGGTGTGTAAGGCAGTTTGTTTCTGCTGCTGCGTGAGGAAAACATGATGTACATTTATTGGGGAGAACATAATACCCACCTTGCTCTTCTCGGGGCGACTCCCGGGACTCCTGGGGCCATCTAGTTTTCTCACCGGCTCCTCAGCTCCAAGCAACACCTTCTCTCCTCTTTCCCCTGGCCTCGGCTTCTCTCCCCAGAATTCTTCAGACAGAAGCCAAAACGTATCAAACTACCACCGAGGGCAAGTTGCATAAGTAGGAGTGAAGTCTCCAGCCAGAGGGAAAGGACTTCTCACAAATTCTTCATCACGGCAGCCCTGCTGCGCGCACACCGTAGTAAACACGATGCTGTTCTTGCTCTCGTGGGACTTACGTTCTGGTGGGGGAAGCAGGAACAAACGCGCCTGAGGCCGACACTGGGAAAAGCGTCTGAAGGAAATAGATGGGGTGATGGGGCAGAGGGTATCCTGGCAGGCCTCCCGGAGGAGGGGGCATCTGAGCCGAGGCTAGACGGGTAAGCCGGGTATGTGACAAATTTGAATTTAAAAACTATCCCGCCGAATGAGTCCATTTCTAAAAGGTGTCCTTGACCCAGAGAATGCGGTGCCCTCATCACACCGTTTCCTCTCCTTGGATACCCTAGAACAGTGGTCGGCAAACTCATGAGTCAACAGAGCCAAATATCAACAGGACAACGATTGAAATTTCTTTGGAGAGCCAAATTTTTTAAACGTAAACTTCTTCTAACGCCACTTCTTCAAAATAGACTCGCCCAGGCCGTGGTATTTTGTGGAAGAGCCACACTCAAGGGGCCAAAGAGCCGCATGTGGCTCGCGAGCCGCAGTTTGCCGACCACGGCCCTAGAAGATATTTCCTGACCACACTTGTGGTTAGGTGGGGACCAATGGGAACTCGAGCAGATGGGTGGGTTACTGCTGAGCGGGGTGAGCAGGTGTGTGCTGTTATGTGAGCCGTATCACCATTTCCAAGGCTGGGAATAGAGGACACTGAAACAGTTGTGTATTGGAAGGCTCTGGGGTCCCCGAGTCAATATTGGGGAAGGGGAGGTGCCAAGCAGGGTGATCTGCCCGGCGGTGGGCCGGGAGGTGGAGGGGCACTGAGCCGTCGTCGTCGCGGGGATGTTGGACTCTGTGTTGCTGAGTCCCGTGCAGCTGGGGCTCCTAGAGCCCTTTGCAGACACGGGCACCTGGGCCCTAAGAGGCACCTGGGCCCAGGGTCGCCACCACCATCGCTGGAGCTCTGTGACAGCAAGAACGTCAACACTGGTTCAGTCAGGGCAGTGTATCTGTGGGGTGCGAATTATCCTGCCACCACCAGGGGCTCCATAAATTACCCGGGCAGGCGGGAAACCCGGAGGTCAGAGGGTTTCCCTGGCCATCTGTGTGTGAACAGGACAGACTTCTGTTGGAGCAGCTGCTGAATCTTAGGCTTATGTGCCACTCAGTACTCTTTAAAAAATATATATATATATATATTTTGATTTCAGAGAGGAAGGGAGAGAAACATCCATGATGAGAATCATGGATTGGCTGCCTCCTGTACACCCCACACGGGATCTAGCCCACAACCCGGACATGTGCCCTGACTGGGAATCGCACCGTGACCTCCTGGTTCCTAGGTTGACGCTCAACCCCTGAGCCACATTGGCCAGGCTGTGCCAGTCAGTGGTCTTAAATTTGTCATTTTGATGACTGAAATGGGGACAATACTAGGACGTACCTACCTGGGCCTTGTGAGAATGGAAGGTAAGGGAGCTGGCTTAGGTGACGTGTTGGCACCTGGACCCACCCCCCCAGGCACACAAGCCTCAGAGCTCACGCCCTTCGTAATTTCACAGCAGGGGTGGTGGGGAAGCTCGTTGAAGTAGAGGGTCTCTTTGGGAGGGAATGTCAGAATCTGGCAGGAATTTGGTGGCTCCAGTTTGAATCCAGTGTATGCCACTTAGAACCCCTTGAATTTCTTTTCCAACCACGTGTAGACGTTTTGTAGTTGCAAACATAAATACATTGTTTTTTAAGGAGCTGAGATACTAGAAAATCCCCCTAATTTTAACATCCTGCCTGCTGTCTTCTGGACCCATTGAAAAAAGCAAAATGACATCTAGGAGCCCGAGCCGGGGTGTCCCAGCGGAGAGAGGGTCCTGGGTTTGATTCCGGTCAAGGGCATGTACCTCGGTTGCAGGCTCCCAGCCCGGGTCAGGGGCATACGGGAGACAACCAATAGACCGTTGTAAGATGTTTGTTTCTCTCTGTCTCTCCCGCTCCATTCCACTGTCTCTAAAAATCAACGGAAAGAATATCCTCAGGTGAGGATTAAGGAATAAACAAATAAATAAAATGAGCTAAGTATCTAGGCAAAATAACTTAATGTGTGTGTTGTTGTTGTTCAAATTGACCTCTAGGAGGACGAGAGAGGCTTGCATGAGGCCGAAAATCCCTTATCCTCTCTGAGGCCCTGGTTTCTCCCTGTCCTCCTCCGCCCACTCCCCAGGCCCCGGAGACGGAGAGAGGAACACTGCGCCACTGTCTGAGAATCCAGTCCTTAGTTCACAGAGAGGTTTGCACCCTCGTAGATTTTTGACTTTTGCAATTATGTCATTAAAAGCGTTCTGAACTCCAGACTCGACGTGAACTCCAGAAAGAGTCTGCCCTTTCAGCTCTCGGCCTTTACGTAATTTATGCTTTTGCGTCTTAACTGAGAAATGCAACAGGGATTTGGGAAAGGGTCCAGGGGGCCCACATTCCTCTGTCCCTCCCAGCAGAGTCTCTATAACAGTTCCCCCCCCACCCCCCGTGGTGCAGGGGGCATGATCTTGAGGCTTAGAGGGTCTTAATCTGGGTCATGGGCTGCGTAGAAACCTGTGGAAATGGGATCCAGGGCCCCGCAGCCCTGACTTGCACATCTGTGTGACTTGCACATCTGGGACCCAGGCCTAATGGCTGCATCTGTCTCTTAGCTGTCTGGGTGGCTCCACAGGGATTCTGGGTCCTACCTCTCTGGCCCTCACCCCTCAGGAGTCACGGGTTCAGGTTGGGGTGACTGTTGTCTAGGGTGGCCTCCTGGGCCTTTCTACAGATGGCCAGGACCAGAGCCCCAGGGGTCACGCCCGCCTTCCTGTGGGCTCGCTTGCTCCTTCGCTTCGGCATCCCTCCTCTTATCCTGTCCCACCATCCCTGCTGGGGAAGGCTGGCGTGCTGTTCTCGGCGTTTCACGTAAACTGTGGTCAAGGGAGGCGAGTAATTGTGGGGCACACTGCCCAGCAGCCCCAGAGCTGTCTCACCCTGGCTACTGACAAGGGCACCCAGCATGCAAAGAGTGGCGTGATACTGGCCCCGATTATGGCTCAACCCTGGCCTCACTCGCCCCACACTCAGTCGTTGGGGGGACATCTCACGGTGCCATGAATGACCAGAGCTGACTCCCAACAGGCCGAGAGGAGGCTGGCAGATGCCGCCACGGTGACCTTCAGTGACCTTCAGAGCCTATGATGACAGGTGGGGGACCTGGAGTGGGGACAGCATCTCAGTGCTGGGCTGGTCTTGTGCATTCGTGTCGGTGCCCAGAGGCCCTGGGGGCTGGTGGGGGCTGGCCTGGTGTTTCCATGCTTTTCTATCAGCCACAAATCCCTGTCTCTGAAAATGAAATTAAGAAGAGCAGCTGGGAGATAATGCATTCAGTAGATCCCCACGTGAAACGCCTCCCCGTCCCTCTGATAAGGTCGCTCCTAGGACAAGCAACAGGGATTATGCAGTAATCTCATTACAGAGGGTCTGCCAGGGAGAGAACGGGTCCTCTCTGAGCCTGGTGACACCAGCCCGGGCCTGCCTTCTCTGAGCCGCCCTCCAGGTCCCTGCAGGGCTGCGCACCCTCGGAGGAGGCGTCTGGTGTCCTCCCTGTGTGGGGATGGTTCACCTCCACCCCCAGCCTCACAGACTCTCCTGCAGCGTGGACCCGCTGCTGGAGTGGGGATCGGAAGCCAGAGAGCAAGGTCAAGTGCACCAGGACCAAACAGTCCATGTGTCTGGCCCATCCAGGGGTCAGTCCCATAGCAGAGGGGGCTACTTTCTCTCTTTGGGGACACCCTGACTCAGCAAAGGGCCTTGAAGGGCTTCTGTCGAAAGATGCAGCATTAGGCCCTGGCTGGTTTGGCTCAGTGGATAGAGTGAGACCACGGACCGAAGGGTCCTGGGTTTGATTCTGGTCAAGGGCAAGTACCTCGGTTGCAGGCTCGGTCCAGGCTCGTGGAGGAGGCAACCAATTGATGTGTCTCTCTCACATCCATGTTTCTCTCTCTCTCTCTCTCTGTCTCTCCCCCTGCCTTCCACTCTCTCTAGAAAATAAATAAGTCAATAAATACAGACACAGCATCAGGAGGAGGAATGTGGCAGAGAGTCGGAGCTGGTTTCTTGTCTGCGTCACTGGGTGTTAGGAAACCATGCCTGGTGCCTGCCCAGCTCCCTGCTCCTTTGCTGTCAGTGAAGTCACCCCATCCTTTACCTGGAGCAGAACCTTGGAGGAGCCTGTGTGGCTGGGGGCTAGGGGGGGCCGGGGGAGAGGGAGGGAGATGGATAGATGTGGCCAGCTGGCGTTGTAAGTTACCTAAGGACGGGAAGACACACAGATCTTGGCCAGTGAACAGTAATAAGAGCTGGTGTTTACATGGACTTTTACAGGCAAACCCCAGGGCAGTCTGCACTATTGCCCTCCACTCTGTTCTGTGCCAGGGAGCGGGAGGAAACGGGACAATTTAAGAGAAGGATAAAACCCTTGTTTCGAGTTTCACCCATATTTCATTTATATGTGAGGCCACAATACAGGTCTGGGCTGACATTAGGTGAAGTAATGTTTAACATGTTCCCATTACACACAGCCGCCTCCAGCTGCGGCACCGTCCCCTGAACGTAGCAGGGGCGCTACTGGGACTCGCTGAGTGAATGAGTGCGCAGCTGTCCTCCCGTAACTCTCGAACCCACAGGGGCACAGGGACTTCCCCCTCTGCTGAAATCCTTTGAGGTTAAACATCATGTGGACAAGGAAGGATGGTAACTTCCTCAGACTCTAAACCAGTCAGCATACTTTTTCTGTAAAGGCCTCCTTCACTGCTTCATCTATTTATTTATTCATCCATCCATCCATCCATCCATCCATCCATCCACCCACCCACCCACCCACCCATCCACCCATCCACCCATCCACCCATCCACTCATCTATCCATCCACCTACTCATCCATCCATCTGTCCGTCCATCCAACTATCTGTCCGTCCATCCATCCACCCACCCACCCATCCATCTACTCATCCATCCATCCATCCATCCACTTACCCTCCCATCCATCCATCCATCCACTCATCCATCCATCCATCCATCCATCCATCCATCCATCCATCTGTCCATCCATCCATCCATCCATCCATCCATCCATCCATTCATTCATCTACTTACCCTCCCATCTATCCATCCCATCCATCCATCCCATCTGTCCGTCCGCCTGTCCATCCGCCTGTCCATCCCATTCAAATATCCATCCATCCATCCATCCATCCATCATTCATTCATCCATCCATTCACTCATCTAACCATTTACTAGAGGCACGGTGCACGAAATTCATGCACGGGGTGGGGGGGGGGGGGGGCGGTGTCCCTCAGCCCAGCCTGCACCCTCTCCAATCTGGGACCCCGGTAGGATCAGGCCTAAACGGGCAGTCTGACATCCCTCTCACAATCCAGGACTGCTGGCTCCCAACTGCTTTCCTGCCTGCCTTCCTGATTGCCCCAACCGCTTCTGCCTGCCAGCCTGATCACCCCCTAACCACTCCCCTGCCAGCCTGATTGATGCCTAACTGCTCCCCTGCCAGCCCAATTGCCCCTAACTGCTCTCCCCTGCCAGCCTGGTCACCCCTAACTGCCCTCCCCTGCCAGCCTGGTCACCCCTAACTGCCCTCCCCAGCCAGCCTGGTCACCCACAACTGCCCTCCCTTGCAGGCCTAGTCCCTCCCAACTTCCCTCCCCTGCTGGCCTAGTCACCCCTAACTGCCCTCCCCAGCCAGCCTGGTCACCCACAACTGCCCTCCCTTGCAGGCCTGGTCCCTCCCAACTACCCTCCCTTGCAGGCCTGGTCCCTTCCAACTGCCCTCCCCTGCTGGCCTAATCGCCCACAACTGCCCTCCCTTGCTGGCCATCTTGTGGTGGCCATCTTGTGTCCACATGGGGGCAGCCATCTTGTGTGTTGGAGTGATGGTCAATTTGCATATTACTCTTTTATTAGATAGCATTCCACCAACAAATATCTATCACCTTCTGTGCATTCCGCATGGCATAGGGTACTAGCCAAGTGAGCAAGGCTAAAGTATCTTACACCTTATGGGCAGGACAGACACACACTTGTACAGCTAATTATGTAATTGCACCTTTTATAAGAACCATGGCGAAGTTTAGGGTGTTTTTATCGGTAGTAGAGGGAGGCCAAGGCATGCTCTTCTACCTTCCCCAGTCTGTGAGGAGGAGTAAAGAAAGTCTCGCCAAGGAAGAAGTAACATTTGAGGTTTGAGCTGAAGGATGTGGGTGTGAACGAGTTAAAGCGGGCAATGGAATGTGTGAAGGGCCTTCTGTGGCTCCCTTCTGACAGCTTTTCTTTTGTTCTTCATCTAAGCCTACACCTAGTTCTGACCTTCCAGAGGTTTCTGAATGGCCCACGCCTCCGGAGCCTATCGGGACTTTGGCTTAGCTCAGTGATGGCGAACCTATGACACGCGTGTCAGCACTGACACGTGTAGCCATTTCTGATGACACACGGCCGCTGAGGCGGCCGCATGCCGAGGATGAAACATTTGCTGCTCCTGAGGATGAAACATTTGCGAAATAATGTTTTTTCCTCCAAGTGACACACTACCCGAGTGATGCTCAGTTTTTTGGCGAAGTTTGACACACCAAGCTCAAAAGGTTGCCCATCACTGGCTTAGCTCATTGGGCATGGCTGGACCCCACGCTCGGATCAAGGTGCCTGTAAAAACTCACCATTTCTGAGTTTATTACCCACCCAGATGTCTGGAGTTCTCTTCTCTTTGGGTCCAGGTTCTGGTCATCCCAATGCTCATGTCTCACTACCGCTAGAAACAGGAAAAAGTAATGAAACCCGAGTCCTGCGGCTCTTGTCAGGATTGCATGCGTCTGGATGACCTGTGGACGCCGTTCTCTGCCCTCTCTTTCTTTCTCATTACCCGTGAATAATTGGGGCTGCCTGTCACGATCAAATCGATAACAATGATTGGCAATCCCTTAGAAAATGTCAAATACTAAGTATGATGATAAATTTTAGCCGTGGGAATTGTGAGGGAAGTCTGAACTGTGCTCTCTAGTCCTTACAGAAAACTTCAGAAAAACCCCATAAGCGGTCCAAGCAAAGATCCGAACGCACCATGTCCTTTTCACCTTGAGGCCCACAGTGTTTTTTACTTTCCCTCCACGAGGACAAGCATGATGTTGGAACAAGAGCAGCGCACGGCTGCCTCTGAAGGGCACACAAGGAAAAACATAGCCCACAGGCAGAGGAGGTACGGAATGAGCAAGTGAGCTAAGATGTTCCCCAAAGTCCAGAGGAGCAAAGCAAACACCCCACCCCCAGCTCAGCCGCCCTGTATCATTGCACTGCATGACACCAACCATGAGCCACATACTCACCAATTAGGCTTTTCCTCTCTCTTCCCCCCCCCCCGCTCCCCCCCCCCCCATGCCTCTTGTTGGAATGGGAACCTCTGGGGTTGGGAATCAATTGTCTGGAACTAACGCTGTGCCAATTAATATTCACTCAAATAGCATTGCACAAGGTGTCCCTTCTGGCACCTGGATTCTGGCTGGACCCGTGCTCGCCAGGCACTGTGTCCCTCTTAGTAGGCTCCCGGTTGGCCCGTCTATGGGGGAGGGTGCCTAGGTGGGCGATGAGAGCCCCCAGCATGCCCTGCTGCTGAATCGATGCGCAGCCCACTGCACACAGTGCTGGAAACAGCTCGGCAAGTAGGCAGGTGCCGTGAGCAGGCCGCCTCCCCACTCTCAGGTGAGGCTCATCCTGTCAGCCAAGGGAAGATTGAGGCCCTTCCTTGAACTGCAGACTATTCTGCCTTAGCAACAATTTGTCTTTTTTTAAAAATATATTTTTATTGATTTCAGAGAGGAAGGGAGAGGGGGAGAGAGAAACATCCATGATGAGAGAGAATCATGGATCGGCTTGCCTCCTGCACGCCCCCTACTGTGGATGGAGCCTGCAACCCGGGCAAGTGCCCTGACTAGGAATCGAACTGTGACCTCCTGGTTCCTAGGTTGATGCTTAACCACTGAGCCACGCCAGCCGGGCACCTGTGTTGTTTTTCAGTAGATGGTTAAGAATCCCAGTGTGGACGAGGTCTTGAGGGCTCTAGGAGCTCTCCATCGTGGTATTGGCACTTGACGATTTTATATCTCTGCCGAATTATCTACCGTAGGCATCTGCTAGCGCCTTGGCATGGCCACCTTTGGAGGAAGCACTGCCACCATGTCAGTGAGGAGCTTCCCAGTTGGTTTAGAATCACACCAAAGCCGGCCAGGATTATTCCAGTTGTTTGGACAAAAGAGGAAAGGGCAGAGATAGATAAAGCATGAAAGATGTTTCTGTCCAATTGGTGTCACTGCACCCTGACCAGGGATGGCGTGGCAGTGATTTTCAGAGAAGAAGAAAAATAAGTAATGGGAGGATGGAGCCATCACAGAGCCCGTGTCAGTCTCAGCGAGCTAAGTTCAACACACTTCATTCCACAGCGTCTGCGTCACCCTCACAGCGTGAACTGAAATTTAGCTCTGGCCAAAGAGCCATCACCGTCACGTTAAATTAATGTGGTTAATTTTAATGTTATTGGCTTCGCTTGTATTTAAGGTGTCACTTGGTTTTCATTTTATAGTTGTATAAGAGTTACAAGAATCAGAAAGGTAGGCCTGGCCGGCATGGCTCAGTGGTTGAGCATCAACCTATGAACCAGGAGGTCACGGTTCGATTCCTGGTCAGGACACATGCCCAGTGTGGGGAGTGTAGGAGGCAGCCAAGCAATGACTCTCATCATTGATGTTTCTATTTCTTTCCCTCTCTCTTCCTCTTGGAAATCAATACAAATATATTTAAGAAAAAAAAGAATGCCAACATGGACAAATTCTTGAGGGCTCTATGAGCTCTCCATCATGATACTTAAACTTGCTGGAGAGGTGTCACTCATTTTCCAGGTGAGAGGCTCAGAGACATTAACCTGGGGTGGGGGGAGGATTTCATCAGAGATGGGGTTTGCTCCAAAGCTCAGGTAGCCCCTCCCTCTGTGAGTGCCCAGGGTGCTCCTGAGGAAGGCTGCAGGCGGGGCTCCAGCAGTGAGAGCAGTGGGCCTGTCCCACTCCAGCCACACAGGGGGTGCCCCACCCAGGCAGGCTTTCAGGAGCTGTGAGCCAGGCACCCGGGGGCCTGCACCTTCACTCCCAGGCTGACCTCGCCATCCTTTCCGGATTCCCCTGAAACCTGAATGCCTCTCTCAAGCGCTACGTGTCTCTGGATGTTGGCCAAACCTCCTTCCACGTGTCGTATTTGAGTTGTGGCTGATAAAACCTTCCTCCCTCAGCGAATGAGGTGGCCTGCTCTCCTGGAAGGACATTCGGGGGAGTCATGCCCCTGAGACTATCTTTTGTCTTGTCAGGTCCACTGGTGGATTTGTCTCCCCTGAGCCCCCAGATCTGTGGAGGTCATATCGCTCACGTAAACTTACAGCCATTCCCTATCAGGTTCCAGACAAAAGTCTCACTGCCCTATTTTTAAAAAGCCCCAAAAGGTACATCATTGTTGCAGAAAAAAAGAAAAGAATGTCCTGCGATTAAT
Source organism: Eptesicus fuscus (assembly GCF_027574615.1). Classification (NCBI taxonomy): domain Eukaryota; kingdom Metazoa; phylum Chordata; class Mammalia; order Chiroptera; family Vespertilionidae; genus Eptesicus; species Eptesicus fuscus. The sequence goes on along the minus strand of NC_072497.1, from coordinate 9,793,575 downwards.
TGTTGAAATTCCCCCGATGATAATATATTCTCATCTCATTTTCCAATCTACTTGAGGCTGAATTCTCTTCACCCAAAACGATGGCATAAAACTGAACCATGGTGGTGAGGCGAGTGATTTCCTCAGTGGCCCTGTTTCCGTGGGTTCTGCCCACTGATTGCCCACCTCTCCGTCCCCCCGGCCTCAGGCCAGCTTCCCAGCTCTCCGGGGTTTTTAATGATTTCTAACTCCCATCACTCTAAGCGGTCCAGTGAGGGAACCCATTTCGTTAATATCAGGAGCCCAGCCAGCCGTTGGGACCTACTGCCTTGTATACATCCATATTCCCTACGCTCTTCTCATTTAGCTCCAGACAATAGCTGTTTGGGTACGGATTTCATTACGCCCTAATTGCACCTATATCTTTTCTCTATTTTCTCTCATTAAAGACAAACATAGAAAATGAGTTCTTCTGAGCTTTGTAGTCTCGCCCTTCATTCCTCAGTCCTTATTCCCTTCTGAGTCCTCTGGGCCAGGGCCTCTGCCCTAGCCAGTTCACTCACTGCTCACTCCCTTTCGAAGGTAGAGAAAGTTGGTCCTGCCTTTTAAACTTTATTGTTTTTAAACATATTTTTATTGATTTCAGAGAGGAAGGGAGAGGGGGAGAGAGAAACAGTAGTGATGAGAGAGAATCATGGATTGGCTGCCTCCTGCATGCCCCCTACTGGGGATTAAGCTCGAAACCTGGGCATGTGCCCTGATCGGGAATCCTGGTTCATAAGTCGACACTCAACCACTGACCCACACAAGCTGGGCTGAAATTCTTAGTTTTTGAGCAAGGAACCCCACACGTTCATTTCGCATCAGGCCCTGCAAACTATGTAGCCTGTCGGCTCTGCATGAACACACGAAACTCAGATCAGATCCAGGGAGGGAAGGAGAAGTTATTCTGTGACTGGACCGAGAAGACTTCAAATGGACTTATGGCACTGTTTGCCATAAATTGCCAGAGTTTATATCTTTGCCGAGAATCAGATTGGTGAAGCTCTAGGAAAATAAAGAACATTGCTGTTTTTTGCCGGTCTGCACTCTGGGCCAAGATTCCTGGTCTCTACTGATGGGCAGAAAGAGAGCTAAGGGAAGATGGTTAGATTAACTGGAAGTCCCTGTTGGGTTTTCATTCTTTGTGAAAATATTAGGAAACCAAATTCTCATTCTCTGAGAATCTTGTCCAGATTTATCCGGCTGTAGCGTGAGGCATCAGGGTCGTTGTGAGCACAGAGGAAATGTCCTCATTCTTATTCATCACATAGTCCTTATGAATTAAGCAAAAGCCTTTTTTCCCCCTCCAAGAACTCGGAGCTTTAGGTCTAAGATCAAAAGCTGGTTTGTGTTAAGTAGGCAAGCTGCGCAGTGCAAGCTGCCTCCCAAGAGAGAGGAAATGAGACGGGTCTGGGAGCATCAGAAGCATGTAGGATACGGGGACAGGACCAGCGGCAGCTAGCAGACCATCTGACGTGGAAAATACAGGTCACTGATGTCCGTTCTGGCTGAGACAGACATCATCACTCTAGGGACTGGGAAATGGGCACAAGGGTAACGCCAGGCCTTGTAGGCTGCTGTTTTCATGAGGCTGTGGAGTCTCCCTGGTCATGGGGCTCAGGTCTACTTAACAGCACTCAGCCCGGCCATCCTGGGCCATCACAATGCATCATCCAAGCTTTGTTTTTTTAATTTTTTTTATTGATTTCAGAGATGAAGGGGGAGGGAGAGAGAGAGAAACATTAATGATGAGAGAGAAGCATGGATCAGCTGCCTCCCGCATGCCCCCTACTGGGGACTGAGCCCACAACCTGGGCATATGCCCTGATGAGGAATTGAACCGTGACCTCCTGGTTCATAGGTTGATGCTCAACCATGGAGCCATACGGGCTGGGCTCGGCATTTCTTAATGCATCATGGACTTTTAATTGCCTAAAATTAGATTTAGTATGGGTAGGGTGATTATGTATCCTGTTAGCCAGGGACGGAATTGGTTAATGCCTGTTGTCTTGGAGTAATTATTGGTTAATTCCCTGTTAGCTCCCCAAGTGTCCTAGTTTAGAAGACAAATGATATGGCCACCTTAGTTTCGTGCTGCGTGATATGCATACATTATAGGTCTCACGTTGTCCCTGTCTACACAAAACCCAGAATGTGATGCCCCCCGAAAAAGCTTGTATTGAGGTAAGAAGGGTGAGAAAAAAGCTTACGAATTGAAATGTATTGAAGATCACCAGGTGAGCAAAGAGGTCACACATTAAGTGTGTCCACGCATGCGAGGGTCCAGGAAAGGCTGCAGGGAGAACGTGGCATGGGGCCCTGCTTTCAGCAATCCTCTTACAGTTTCCCGGAAGCCTGGAGAGCAAGCTGGCCCTTGCTCGCGCTGGTATTCCAGCTGGATCTTTTCTCCTATGTTTGTTTGTGGTGTCCACACCCTCTAAAATCTCTTTCCCCCCTTTGCCAACTTAACCTGAATGGTACTCTTAGCCCGTGACCCAGGTTGAGCCCCCAGCTCAGGGCCTCCTCTGCTCACAGTGATTCTGCTATGTAAACTCTTGTATCTCTTAGCCTGGCTGGTGTGGCTCAGTGGTTGAGTGTGGGCCCAGGAACCAAGAGGTCGCTGGTTCAATTCTCGGTCAGGGCATGTGGGCTCAATCCCCAGTGTGGGGCGTGCAGGAGGCAGCCGATCAATGATTCTCTCTCACCATTGATGTTTCTATCTCTCTCTCTCTCTCTCTCCTTCTCTCTCTAAAAATCAATAAAAACATATTTTTAAAAAATAAAACAAACTCTTGTACCTCTTAAAGCCTCCTCAACGCGTTTGTCAGTCACCAAGGGGCCTTGGGTCTTCCTTTCCATGTGGTGCCTCCCCTTTGCTCCAAGTAGAAAGCAAGTGAGCTGGTGAGACTCGGAAGATTTGGCTGGAGGGACTGAGACTGGAGACCCGTCACCCTGGAATTACTGGCGGATGGAGGGATAAGGGTCTGAGTTCTAGGACCAGGCATCAGCCAGAGAGGAGGAGACGTTAAGTGTGAGAAAACACCTGTCCCCAGCCCACAGCAGGGTGAATGGCTCTGAGCTGGTGACGTGGGACACAGGGCTTCCCACAGATAGAACGGGACAAGGGGAGGAGCCGCAGTGGCCCAAAGGTAGACTTCTGTGGTCCCTGGGGGCACGGTGAGCGGGTGGCCCCAAGTGTGGTGGTGGGGCAGGCGTGTTGCTGCTGGTGACATAAGAAGGTACCGGCTTCTTTCAGCTTCTGCCTGGGCCTAAGCTCTGCCCAGGGGAAGGCACAGGTGCAGTCCAGAGGGGCAGCAGGGAGAGCTTTCCAGAATGTCCTTCCTCCTCTGAGCAACCTATCCAGTGCCCACCATCTCTTCAGAAGCACCTTGCTGAGAAGTCACCTCCTCTGGGAAGCCTTTCGTGATTTCCCCAGTCACAGGTCGGCGCTGCCTGTGGGAGTTCCCCAGATTACTTTCTCCATGGCTCCACCTTAGTTCTTCATTCAGTAATTTTTTAAAGGTGATTGCCACATGACAGGCATTCTGTTAGGAACTGGGCGAAACAGAAATCAAATGAGACAGAATCTTGGCATCAGGGTTCTGAGAGTCTGTCTCTGCTCCCACTGGTGAGATGAGCACTTGCGTATTTGTTTTGTGCGTCAGAGAAGCGTGCCTTCTGGAGTCAGGTTGCCCGGGCTCTACAGTTACCTGTGCTGGGCAGCTGGAAATCACGCTCTCAACTGTCTGTGCCTCGGTTTCCTAATCTGTAAAATAGGCATATTAATATCACCTCATAGGGTTGTCAGGAGTCAGCGAATTAACGTTTGCCACATGCCTGAATGCGGTGAGCTCTCCTTAAAGATTAGTTTATTTCCCTGTACGTTCTTCCCTCCGGAGCAGGTCCCCGGTTTAGTTTATTGTGGTTTCCAAACACTTGATGTAGTATGCGGCCTGCAATAAGTGCTTAATAAATATTTGTGAAACGAACGAGCAGTGTACGGCAGATTAGTTTTAAAAAAGAAAACGCTCTGATTCATACATCGTTTGTAAGGCGGGAACTCACTCTCTGTTCCCTTAAGACATTCAGCTCCGACCGGCACGCATGAAACCGTATTAAGCCTGAAGAATTTCCCACCCGCTCGGGTGGCCTCTATTGATTTTACCTACTGAGATATTTGGCTCCTTCGTGAAATGAAAAATTATTCACAAACGCAACAGGGAAGCCGTCGTTAAATGCTTCTATCTGCAATGCGCGTGTGATTTACCATCTTTTTGCTTTGGGATGGGCATGAGAAATCGCTCTGTGTTCTGCATGAGAGTGAAAAACGGCTCCAAATCAATCGGTTATTTGGACTGTAGTCATTTCGGGAGAATTATGGGAAACAGAAAATAATTTCGTAAAGTGATTTTGCTTGGAAACAGCAGACGATCAGATTTCTTCCCTGGCTCAGGCAGAAGTGGAGATTTTATGCGTCGGGTTTGTTGTGACAGAAATTGCCAGTTAACCGGGTCAAACGTTGCATTTGAGTCATCTCTCTACTCTGCCTGATGATGACTTACACTAACTTGATTGTGCTTTTTGGAACGGGAAGAGAGTTTGGGTATGAATGCAACACTGTCGCCCATTGCAGGGGCCTAAGAGCAGTCTATGCCTTTTTACTCGATAATCTATCCTTGCGGGCATCGAAGTCTTTTGGTAACACTGTCCGCCGGCCCCTGTTCCACGTCTTCCCCAAGGCTCATGTAGGCCCCGCCTTGAGGCCTAACAGACTGGTTGTGCCCTCGTGTTTTTCTTTTTTAAATTGGTTAATCCTCACGGAGGGTATTTTTTTCCCATTGATTATTAGAGAGAGTGGAATGGAGGGAGGGGGGGAAAGAAGAAGGGGAGGAAGAGAGAGAGAGAGAGAGGTGAGAGAGAGAGACACACACACACATCAACTGCTGCCTTCTGCACTTACCCCAACCAGCTCCGGGGATTGAACCTGCAACCCAGATATGTGCCTTTGACCAGGAATCAAACTCGTGACTCTTCAGTGTTAAGGCTGATGTTCTAACCACTAAGCAACACTGGCAAGGGCTCCCTTGTTTCTTTATTAACATCCTAATCGGTGGCTGGTCACACTGATGCGTTATGTCCTCACTCATGGCACCATTCCGTCCCATGTGTCTAGGGAGGCCTTCCCCGTAGTCATTTAGGGACCCAGGCTCCTCCCACCTAGGGACTCCGGCCTCCCCTGGGATGTGGGCCGGCTCCACAGGAGCCTCCCCATCCAGGGAGAGACTGGAAAAGAGAACAGTGGGTTGAACTGTGTCCTCCAACAAGACATGTTCCAGTCCTAACCCTTGGACCTGAACATGTGGCCTTATTTGCCAACAGGCTCTGTGTAGATACAATAAAGCTGTACGTTAAGATGAGGTCATACCAGAGTAAGGTGGGTCCTAAATCCAATGACTAGTGTCCCTGTGAGGAAAGAAAGATACTTTTAAAATATATTTTTATTGATTTTAGAGAGGAGGGGAGAGGGGAGAGAGAGAGAAACATCCCTGATGAGAGAGAATCATGGATCGGCTGCCTCCTGCACGCCCCACACTGGGGATGAAACCTGCAACCCGGGCACGTGCCCTGACTGGGAAGTGAACCCTGACCTCCACCCTGGAAAGGAAAGAGGGCATTTTCTTGGGCTCTCATCTCCCCTGCCCCGCACATCACGGCATCAACTTGCTCTCCTCTGGGAACCCTGACTTAGCGCCCTGGAAATCCAGGAGCTTCTGGGGTGGCGGAGCGGCCTCTGTTGTCAGACATTGACCCTCAAATTGGGGTTCAAGTGCTGCGGGGGCCAGAGCCACCGTAAGGAATTCCTCCGACAGGCAATTATCTGCTTTGCACGCCGGGGCCAGGCGGTGCTTCCCGGAAGGCTGAGACTCAAGCGCTGTGCACACGCCCATAGCCTCTGATTTAACGGCGGTGTCTGCGTTCAGATGAGAGAGAGGTTAGAAAGAGAGAGAGAGAGAGAGCTACAGCCAGCCGGTGTCATTACGGGCAGCTCCGTGAAGACATCTGCCATCTGCCCCCTGCCTGGCGGCACTCGGAGCTGCCACCAGACACAGGGCTGTGTGAGGGGTGGAGATGAGATGCAGAATATTATTATCCATTCTGTACATCAGCGACTCCTCCTCCTCCTGGGCACAGCTGCCGAGGCCAGGTCCCATCTCAACGAGGAGATAAATGATGGGGCGAAAGGCCAGGGGAGGGCCTGTGGGCTGATTAGAGGCGTCAGGAAAGGGGGGGGGGGGCAGAGACGTGAGGCTGGCTCTCGCTGGCAGAGAGAATGAGGGTGATCAGAGGTTTATATTTTGAGGACACCTGGCATGGCTAGAGTCCAGGGAGGTAAATGAAGTGATGAAGGGCTCCCCGGAGGCCACGTGGGTGTTGCTATGTACTCTGCCCCGTGAAGTTACATACCAACAGGTTTGACAGGGACAAAAGGACATCTCTCCTGAAGCACAAGGTGCCTGGTTGTCAGGGCAGTGGATGGGGGTGGCCTGCACATTGAAGAGAGTGCAAGGGAGTTGAGGCTGGGGGCGGGGAAGCGCGTCTCCCTCCCCGGGGCGGGGTGTCTGGTCCAGTTGCTTCTGCCTGGGCCTCAGGTTCTGCCTCTGTAGCTCAGAGAGATGGGAGCACCATTTTTCTCTGAAGATCCTGGTTCCTCACTTCTGCCTGGTGTCAATCCCTTCCCTCCTCCACTCCCTACCCCTACAGGGAAAGGATAGGAACCGGCAGCTGAGAACCGCCTACAGCCCGGCCGGCGGGGCACAGTGGTTGAGTGTCGACCTAGGAACCAGGAGGTCACAGTTGGATTCCCAGTCTGGGCACATGCCCGGGTTGGGGGCTGGATCCCCAGTGCGGGGCATGCAGGTGGCAGCTAGGCCATGATAGATTCTCATCATTGATGTTTCTCTCTCTCTCTCCCTCTCCCTTTCTCTCTGAAGTCAATAACAGTATATAGGGAGAAAGGGAGGGAGGGAGGGAGGGGCCTACAGTCAGTAGAAGCTGGGCAGGTAGGGGTCTCCATAGCACCTGCTTGCACAGGCTCCGAAGGCCACTGGGATAGGGTGTTTCGAAGTGTAAACGCACGGCTCCCCGAGATAAGTCTCTTTCGAATGGGGACCCCACAATTGCCTCCCTTGCAGATAACACATTTAAGGCACGTAGCCACCCAGGCTGTGTTCAGTCATTGGAAGTCATTACTAAAGCTGCCATTACGAAGGTTGGCACACGCCCATCTGTATGTAATCTGCTCAGTGTAACTGGTAATTAGCGGCGGATTTGGGATTCCGACACCAGCCCCTCATCGTGGGAAGTATGTGCCCTTCCTGTGGGGTCACACTGCCTGTAGCTCAGGGCAAAGGCTGCTCAGTCCACGGCAGGGTTGGACTCATGCCCCATGCACCCTGAGAAATCAGGGAGGGGGAAGCTGACTAAGATGGTCTCAGGCAGTCCTGGAAGGCTTCGTGGAGGAGGGGGCATTTGAATTGGGTCTTAGTGAAGAAGAAGACTAAAGTGGAGGCCACGGGGCATTCACAGTAGGAGACACTGTGAGCGATTCCGAGAGGCCGCCCGGGCCCTGGAAACACACCTGCCTTGTTGGAGTCGAGGACTCCAGTCGTCGAGGGCGATGACAGCGGAAGGTGGCAGATGACAGAGGGCTTCGGAGGGCAGGCTCAGGTTGCAGATTTTCCACAGGAAAGTGACTGTGAATTAGAAGGGGCGCAATCTTCTCAAGAACCACCAAAATATGTGAGATGATGCATCCAGCAGCTGCACTCAGAAAGGAGGGAGGAGATCGGACCCGGGGCTATCAGCTGAGGTCAGACACCTCTGGGCAGGAAGCTGTGAGTGGCAGGAGAAGGACAGTGGCAGTTGGGTCGGAGGCAGGCGCTGGGATATGTGGCATAAAGGAAAGATGGCCTGGCCGGTGTGGCTCGGTGCTTGAGCGTCGACCTATGAGCCAGGAGGTCACGGTTTGATTCCTGCTCAGGGCACATGCCCTGGTTGTGGGCTCAGTCCCCAGTGTAGGGTGTGCAGGAGGCAGCTGATCCATGATTCTCTCTCATCATTGATGTTTCTATCTCTCTCCCCCTCTTGCTTCCTCTCTGAAATCAATAAAGAATACTTTTTTAGGAAAGGAAAATGAAGTAGCAGCAATAACAAATGCCTCCCCAGGGCCTGCTGTGTGCCGGTCCCTTCCGGGCACTGGCCCCCACCAGCTCGAAGATGCTCTCTGTGCTTTGGAGCAATAGACAGCTCTACTACAGCACCTGCTAAACCAGCAGCCAGGCCAGTCCCCACCCCAGCTCTCAGTTTCCCTACCTTTGAAATGGGATAATACTGTCCACACTACAGAGATGCTGTGAAGGCTTAAGAGAAAGCATGAGAAGCATCTCACAGTGCGAGCCTGCCTCGCAGGGAGCACGCACAGCACAGACGCTGTTGTTGTCATGTCTGTTTTTGAAGGACAGCGCAGGAGAACCATAGGCCAGGGTGTAAGTCAGTGGTGCGAAGCTTCCAGGGTCAGAGATGACTCCAGCGTTCCACGGTCAGCGCCAAAAAAAGGGCTGTCACCACAAAAGAAGTGAGAAAATCGGTGTTTGGGGAAAGGCGATAGGCTTGGTTTGGTTTTGGAGGGGCTGGCCGGGCACCCACCCAAGCAGAAAGATGTGACAGGCCATTGGAAGCATCAAGTCAGATCTCGGGCAAAACCCCAATAGTCGAGAGGAGAATTGAGCCATTTATCAAGAGTCTAAATATCTTGCCCACATTATGACAAACACCCAGATTTTTGGAACCCGCTGGACACGGGTTTAAATTTCGCCTCGGCGTCTCAATACTCGGTTGTGTTGATGTGAGACAAAGACCTCTTGTATTTCTCTGGGCTGTGCACCCGCCGTTTCTGCCAAGATCCACACGCCCCAGATCACCATGCGTGTCGCTGCCCTCTGCCAGGAAACGGCCCAGAGGGGTTCAACAAGAAGTTCCCTTCGTCTCCGCTCTTGGCGTCTCCATTATTCACACCTCGACAAACCTCCCTTCATTACTTTTTGGAAATTGCAATATGATTTTGGCGATTAAGTTTAAATTGGGGATAATCCGCTGACAGGCATTAACATCCTGTCCAAACATTTCCTTTACAATTATTTCTTAACCTCCATCACACCGCTCTCTCCCCGCGGACCCTTATTAATATCACACGGACAGCACACCAGGACGCCGAGGGGAGGGGAGGGAACGGGATTGCCTGGAGGGCTCATCAGAGTTGATCAAGGCCTGTAAGAGACAGCCACGCAGACCGCGCTGGGCGGCTGCAAGTCCCAGGTCTGGGGAAGACGTGAGGAGGCGCCTTCTGGAAGCGTCTCCTGGGGTGTTTGGTGAGAGCGTGGCGGGTAGAAGTTGTGTCCCCAGCTTCACCTCTGTCACTGTTACCCGAAGCGAGAGGGTATTCTGGTGAGACGGGGAAACAGCTTGGCAGGCCCAAAATAGGTGCCCAGCCCCACGCGGGGAGACTCGCAAGCCAGACAGCATAGCGCCTGAGGGAAGCAGAGGTGGCTGTAACGATAGATACAGCAAGGGGGTCTTAGGAGTTTTCAAAACATGGTCCGCTGTGCCTGGCCGGCGTGGCTCAGCGGTTTAGCATCGACCCATGAACCAGGAGGTCACCGTTCGATTCCCGGTCAGGGCACATGCCTGGGTTGCGGGCTCCATCCTCAGTGTCGGGCGTGCAGGAGGCAGCCGATCCATGATTCTCTTTCATCGTTGATGCTTCTCTCTCTGTCCCTCTCCCTTCCTCTCTGACATCAGTAAAAATTTATGAAAAACGAAAGCCACGATCACTTGTATTATCCATGTGGGAGCCCCCGCCAGTTGGCGGAAGCCGGAGAGGTCAGTATGGACCGTCCCCGTTTCTGGGAAGTGCAGACACGTTCCGCCGCCTGCCTCCGATCCTACGGGGAATAGGAAGTGGGTTTAGCTGGGAGTCAGGCAGGACTGGGTCCCACTGGGCCAGGAAAGTAATTCACTCTTCCCGGGTTTCGGTTTCCTCGTCGGTGACATGAAGCTGAGAGCAGTGCCTGCGTTGCGCACAGAAGGGTGAGAGCACCGAAGGCTCCGTGTGGGCTGCTGTCGGTGCTGTCATTCGCAGCACAGCAGTCTGCTAGACCGGGAGCTGCCCCTGGGCTGGAGGTGTGAGCGGGGCACGAGGCGCACTTGGTAGGCGGCTGTGAAGAGGACTTTCATGGGGGGTGCACGCCCTGCAGGATGGTGTGAGGAGTGGCTTTGATGGCGGGGTACAGACCTGCCAGGAGGTATACCCCTAATCCGCAGAGCTGTTGCCTTGGCAGCCCTGGCTTATAGCACCCGCACGATGGCGAGCAGGCGCACCCCCGTGAGTCCCCAAGTGTGAGCAGTAAATGAATTTTAAAAAGATTAGAACGATGAATGGAAATGTGCTCACACACAGCTTCTGTGCTAAGGAAAGATTTTATGATTCTGAGCGGCTGACAAGATAGCCCGGTGCTTGATCAGCTTAATCAAACAGCGGAGTCTATTGATGTTGCTGTACCACTAAGCACAAGGCCCCCAGGGCCCACGGCGGGGAATAAAGGTAAGAGGCCGGGCCCGGGAGCGGACACAAACAAGCAGGGCCATTCCACTGGCGTGGCGGGCACATTCCACGCCGGCACCTGGATGCACACCTCTGTGGAGGGCTTGTTCCCAGGGGGTGAGGCGTCCTGGCATGTGAGTCAAGCCCTGGGCGAGGAGGGGAGTTATGACTGCGTTTTGTTTTTGTTGTGTGTTTTTTAAACCACATCCTTTTCGGGAAAGTTCAGGAAGATCGCATTACCCCCCTTTATCTGAGGGCAAGTGGGAGCTTAGGAGGGAGAGGAACGTGCCCATGCGCGTGCCTCGGGCAAGCTGGAAAGAGAGCCCTTTGCTCAGTGCACTTTATTTTTCTCTTTTAAACATTGCGTTTGGAAAACTTTCAAACTAGTTGAAAGTCGAGAGATTAGTGCAGGGAAACTTCATGTATACCCAGCCACAATTCTTAGGATTTCAGTCAGTCCTTTTTTTTTTTGCCCTGTAATAATTTGAAGCAAATATCAAACTCTGCATCTTTTTGACTGATGCAATTCATTATTTTAAAAATATATATTTTTATTGATTTCAGAGAGGAAGGGAGAGGGAGAGAGAGACAGAAACATCAATGGTGGGAATCATGGATGGGATGCCTCCTGCAAGCCCCCTACTGGGGGATGGAGCCCGAAACCCAGGCATATGGCCCTGATGGGGACTCAAACTGTGACCTCCTGGCCAAAGAGATGATTTTTATTCCTCTCACCTTCACATCTCTCCCATGTTTCATGATGACCCACGCTTTACCCTGCTTTGCCCCTGCAAACGATTTCTTCCTTTGAATACGTACCATCTCTGTAGGATTCTTCTCCTCCCTTGCTTTTCAAGTGGATATATTGGATTGGAGCCGGGAGAGTCTCTTCGGGAAGAGCTCATGTGCCTCGAGGTTTCTGCTGCCCTCCCTTCCTTCCCCCCCCCTTGCTGCCTTGAAATAGTTTGTAAATAAGTAGATTGATCCACTCACTTGATACCATTCTAATGACTTATGTGGAGTAAGTCGAAAACTAATAAAAATGGAGATCACAAGCATGTGAGCCTATGGAAGGAGGGCTGATTATTTTTAACAGTTTCTGCTTACTCTTCACACCTAGTTATGCCTCTCCGTCATAATCGAAACATCGGTGTTGGGGGTAAAAACCACCCTTATGGTTTGCTGTCGTGTTCACGCCTACCCTCCCCTCCCCCCCGCCCAGCCATCTCTGCTAACATTCCCCTCCCTCACCCGCTGCACCAGGTGACTGGAAACACTCTTGAAAGCACCTACTTGAAAACACAGAAGGGGAGAGGAGGTTTGCACCATTCCCCACACCATGTTTTCTATCGCTGGAATAGAAAATACACTTTATGGGCCCGGCCGGCGTGGCTCAGTGCTTGAACCATCGTAAGTCGGACACTGTTTATAAAGAATGGGCCACCTGCGTGAGATGCAGTAAGGACCTCAGTTAGGAAGAAAAATGAACACTTTTAATAGAAATTGTGTATTTGTTCTCGTGGTGTTAGTATCTGGTTAAAACGCTCTTGTCTTCCTGCATAAAGTCAGGCTTTGGAAATGTTCCTCTGCATTCCCGGTTTAGCAGGAACTTCCGAATAAATCCTGCTCCTTCCTGGTCCTCAGTTCCCAGGTTTCCCGTCCTCACCCAGTCCCGGCCGGGCTGGATTTCCTTGGGGCTGAGGAAGCCTATTGCCATCTCCTCCTTGGCTGCTTTCAGACCCTCCTGCTCCCTCATGACTGTGTAATAGTAGATGAAAGCTGGTTTGGTGTCTCAGAGGCAATAGACACGGGGCAGAATCAAAAAAGAGAACCACTGGCCCAAGCTGGTTTGGCTCAGTGGACAGAGCATCGGCCTGCGGACTGAAGGGTCCCGGGTTCGAGTCCAGCCGGAGCCAGGGCCGGGAGAGGCCTCAGTTGCAGGCTTGTTCCCCAGTAGGAGCCAAGCAGGAGGCAGCCCGTCGGTGATGTTCCTCTCTCTTCACTGTTTCTATCCCTCTCCCTTCCTCTCTGTCTAAAAAATCAATAAAAACTTTTTTTTACAAAAGAGAAACACTGCTTGTTTACATATTACTGTTATTGGTTATAATAGTAAGAGTAAACAAACTAACTCTGGCTGTTTTGGCTCAGTGGATAGAGCGTTGGCCAGCGAACTGAAGGGTCCCAGGTTCAATTCACGGTCCGGGCACATGCCCGGGTAGTAGGCTCAAGCCCCAGCAGGGGGTGTGCAGGAGGCAGCCCATCAATGATGCCCTCTCATCACTGATGTTTCTCTCTCTCTCCCTCTCCCTCTCAAATATATATTTTTAATAATACAACATAAATTAGGGAAGGAAGCTCAGGCCAGGCTCTCCAGTCAGGCTCGGGGAGTCGTGTCCGGGACACAGGACGGCATTTCCACGGCTCTCGTCGGTTTGCTGGTTCATTCTTAGAGAGGAAGGGAGGCCGGATAGGAAGGGCCTGGTACTGCTTTTGCGTGAACTCGATTTTCAGGGCCTGAAGGGCCTGTAGAGCTGATCCAGTCTCAGCCTGTCCCCCAAACTCCCAACCCCATTGCTCGCCCCCGTCCCAGACCCTTCTGCAAATCAGGGAGCCGAGGTGGCAGCAGGGGCGGGAGAGGGGACTGCGGATACTCCAGAGGCTTCTGGGGAAGCAGCTCAGAGCAGGAAATACTTCGCAGTCAGTGATGATCCAAAGGTCAGGCCTGGCCTGAGCCTCGGTGTGCGCCGTAGGCCGGTTGAGACAAGTCGCCTGGATCTCCCCACGACCTTTCCAAAGCACAGCCTTCCCCTCGGGGATACCGCAAAGTCTTTTTTGGCCATCGGGGCTAACACAGCCAAAATAACTCAGTGGGGTTGCTGGCTTCTGTTTCCTGTCTCCTTTCGGTCTTTGTTTCAAACACCACAATTTCATGCTCGGAAAAGCAGTTCCGGCAAAGCGCGAGCGGGTCATGGAATGTTCTTCTCTGCCTGTGTTTGCTCATTCTCTCGTCCGTCACCCGTTTGTGGAGTGAGAAGTTCTCCCTGGCAAGAAACCAGAGGCCTTAGCGTTAACTCCAGAGCTTACAAAACAGCGAGGGAGGGAACACCTTCAGGGCAGCGCCCGGTAAATTCTACAGAAGGCTGAGGGCCGGAATCGCCGTGAAACGTGTACAGGAACTGTGCTGCGTGTTTCATGTACACTGGCTATTTTTGCAAGATATATTTTTATTGATTTCAGAGGAGAAGAGAGAGAGAGAAACATCAATGATGAGAGAGAATCATGGATCGGCTGCCTCCTGCACGCCCCCACACTGGGGATCCAGCCCACAACCCGGGCATGTGCCCCGACCGGGAATCGAACCGTGACCTCCTGGTTCATAGGTTGACACTCAACCACTGAGCCACACCAGCTAGGCTAAGCTAGGTTATTTAATCTCCCCTACAACCTGGTGGAATAAATAGAACAGACAAGGGTCTAGAATGTCTTAGGGGCCCTGAGGCTTAGACAAGTTAACAAAACTCCTCTCGGTCACAGAGCCAGTGAGCGACATGTCTGTGTTATGTCCGCCCCACCACGAGCTGCCAGGCACTCAGGTGTGTGCGTTGGCAGGTAGATACTAACATACATACCCATGTATGCATGTATGTTCCAGAGATGGTGTTCTGACGGGGTGCCTGGTGCAGGGATCACAGAAGGGAGGATGTTTGTAGATCCACAGAGAGATGGGCCTTCCAGGTGGGAAAATAAAAAGAACAGCCTGGCAGGCGTGGCTCCGTGGTTGAGCGTTGACCTATGAACCAGGAGGTCATGGTTCAATTCCTGGTCAGGGCACATGCCCGGGTTTCAGGCAGGGTCTCCAATAGGGGGCGTGCAGGAGGCAGCCACTTAATGTTTCTCTCATCATTGATGTTTCTCTCTCTCGCCCTCCCCTGTCTCTCTCTCCCTCCCTTTCCCTCTCCCTCCCTAACCCTCTCTGGTTTCCATCCTCTTTAGAAATTAAAGAAACAACAAACTGACTAGAAGGCCCGGAGTAACAGGGCACTATTTCCACTGCAGAACTCGACATTGTTGACGGCCAAATTCTGTGCGACGTCTCCTTCCCCCTCGACTAGCGGGGCTGCCCTCTGCTGCTCTGCAGACACTGCCCACGCCCTCGCTGGTTCCTTAATTGCACCTCGCTGGGACCTGTGGCACTGCTCGCTCTTTTCTCCGCACCCGCCTCTCTCTGACAGGCGTCACCACGACAGCCGTCACCTCCTCCTTACCCGTTTGAGGTCAGGTGCTTACCCGACACCATCATGTATTTACACAGCACGCCTTTGTTCTCGGCTCTTATGAGAAAGGCTCTGAGCAAGGCAGTGAAACAGGACAACCCAGAAGTGATATCCAACTGTCCCTGCTCCCCCAAATAACATTGGTTATTTAGCCGTGAAAATGAGTTGGTTTCTGCCCTGGCTGGTGTGACTCAATGGTTGGGGTCTAGCCCGGCACACCAAAGGGTTGTTTGTGGGTTGGATTCCTGGTCAAGGGCTCGTACCTGGGTTATAGGTTCAATCCCGGTCTAGTCAGGGTGCCTGGGGGAGGTAATCAATTGATGTGTCTCTCACAGCATTGTCTTTTTCTCTCTCCCTTCCCTCCCTCCCTTCTACTCTCTCTAAAAAAAAATAGATGGAAAAATATCCTTGGGTGAGGATTAACAAAAAAATAAATGTAACCATTGTTAAATACTTTTACAGTTAGCTCTCACCCCCCTCCCTCTCCTTCCCTCCCTTCCTCTCCCCCTCATCCCTCCTTTATGCTCATTGGCGTAAAGTCTACCTTGTGTGCTTCAAGGGCTAGCTGAGCTACAAGGCTGCTTCTGAAAACTAAGGCACCAGGTAACCCTCCTCGGACTTCTGGCTCCACGGCCCTCATCCCAGCCCCCCCCCCCCCCTTCAGAGACTGACCTGTCAGCTTTCACTAACCTCTGCTGAGACCTTCACACCTCACAGGCTCCGTCCTTCTTGTCGGGCAGGCCCCCGTCCCCAGAAGCGGCCTCCCACCTCCACGGAATAGTAACAGCCATGCCCCTGGCTGGTTTATGACACAATAGCTTCCTTGGAGCATGCTTATAAATATTTATAGCGCAGAGTGGGCAGTAATGGGCTGCTATTCACACACACCTACAGGGGAAGAAAGAAGTAAAAAAGGAAAGGAAAAAACACACACATACTCATGGCCACGATAGGAAGGTCACTTCGGCATTGAGGCCCAGAAAGCATCGGTACAGAACCTAAGAACCAGGAGGTCACAGTTCAATTCCCGGTCAGGGCACATGCCCGGGTTTCGGGCTTGATCTCCAGCAGGGGGTGTGTAGGAGGCAGCTGATCAGTGATTCTCTCTCATCATTGAAGTTTCTCTCTCCCTTCATCTCTGAAATCAATAAAAATATATTAAATTTTTAAAAATCTTAAATAGAAGGAAAAGGCAATGGCCCTGATGATGATGTACGGTTTCAGAAGCCTCAGGCCTCCCACGCCAGCTTTGCTCTTGGTGAGGTGAGAGAAGAATGGAAAGCAGACCATTAATTCAGTTTCCTGTTGCCATGTCCTTGGTTTTATTTTGCAGTGATCCCTCAAAATCATAGCCGAAAGGGGTGTGTTTACTGTAAGTTCTATGCAAATTAAGAAGGAAAGGTCAGTGGGTCCCTCTCTTTGTCTTATCAGACCCTCTTTGCGTCCCCTGGGTGCTCCTGGCTACCCAAGCCCTCCCATCCTGGTCCCTTTTATTTATTTTTAATCAAAACAATTTTTTTATTGTTGTTCATCCTCACCGGAGGATATTTTTTCCATTGATTTTTAGAAAGAGTGGAAGGCACGAGGAGAGACAGAGAGACACATGAATTGGCTGTCTCCTGCACAGCAGCCCGGGATCAAGCCTGCAACCAAGGTACATGCCCTTGACTGGAATCGAACCCGGGACCCTTCAGTCTGTGAGCTGATGCTCTATCCACTGAACCACACCGGCTAGGACTCTTGGTTGCTTTTTAGCTCTCCAGCGTGTGCACCTGGCATGCTCCTGTGCCTGGCATTGGCTCATGGTATTCGACATTCCAAATGCTCTGACAGCTGTCATTCCCAGTGTCCCAGTGAGACAAACAGGGCGGTGTTAGCTCCTCCTCCTCCTCATTCATCTCAGTCCTTTTCCAGTTACGCAAACTGAAACCCACGTAATTTCCATGAATTAAACCTAATGCAGATTCAGACTTCTGATCCAGAATTTCCCATCACCGAGTGCCTTGGTCGTTCATGCTGAATGCAGGGTCAGCAAATACATGGCACTCTTGTGCCCACTGTCCACTAGAGTGCCCATCCTGCGTGTCCCAGTTCACCTCCTTCCCGAAGGGTCTAGAATGTCTTAGGGGCCCTTGGGATAGTGCTCTGGGCAGTCACTGCCCATCGGGTGTCGTTGGCAAGTGAATGAACACACAGTTTCTTTCTGTTGGTTTGTTTTTGTTAACCCTCACCCGAGGATATTTTCCCATTGACTTTTTAGGGAGAGTGGAAGAGAGAGGGAAAGACAGAGAGAGACATTATGTGAGAGAAACACATCGATTAGTTGCCTCCTGCACAAGCCCCAACCAGGGCCCAGACCAGGGAGGAGCCTGCAACCGAGGGACGTGCCCTTGACCAGAATTGAACCCAGGACCCTTTGGGCTGCAGGCTGATGCTCTAACCATTGTACAACACCGGCCAGGGCTGTGAACACACAATTCCCATTCCTGGCATATAGGTAGCCACGTCCCAAGTGATACTGGAAGGGAAAATCCCAGCAGCACAGAGGCCTTTGCTGTTTTGTGGGCTGACTCTTGGTTGGAGGAGTTTCAGAGGCAAATGCAAGGGAACGCATTTTCACGCCTGCCTGCGATCTGCCAGGCTGCGAGTTAATCCACGTGGCAACCCCTGGAGGCCTGCGGTGCCATTCCCAATTTCCAGTCAGGGGCACCGAGTCTCCACACGGAAGCCCCTTTCTGAAACAGGCATTAGTGCCCGAGACGGTGTGGGGCCAGTCGCTCTGCCACAGACCCCCCCTCACACACACACCCGCCCGCCTGCCCTCCGACTGAGTAGCTTCTCACCATTAAAAGAGAACGGCTCTTGGGGCAGAGAGAGAGGTAAGTAGAGGCATGATGCCAAGCTTTGCTGTGTGCACGGGGAGGAGCCAGCAATCAGTCCCCTCTTCACTAACTGTGCATATTTCACTGTATTCAGCACAAGTGTGTAAAGTTCAAAACCCGTTTCTCAACTGTCTGTTTCTTGGATGGTATCCGAGAGGGTGTGTATAAGTTCCGTCTTTGCCACTCTGCACTCAGTGGATTGGGATCAGTGATCAAGGAGGAGGAATAGGCCTGGTGGCGTGGCTCAGTGGTTGAGCACCGACCTATGAACTGGCAGGTCATGGTTCGATCTCCGTTCGGGGCACATGCCCAGGTTGCGGGCTCCATCCCCAGTGTGGGGCACACAGGAGGCAGCCAATCCATGATTCTCTCTCACATTGATGTTTCTCCCTCTCGTCCTCTCCCTTCCTCTCTGAAATCAATAAAAATATATTTTTTTAAAAGGAGAGGGAATAAAAGGAATACCAAAGGCTCTGTGAGCCAGGGGGTATTGATGGAACATTTTCTGTGTGTGTATCTTCCATTCTAGGGACTGCGGGGACCACAGACAGCATAAGAGAGAGTGGTTCTTACGGAGACATTATAATTAGCTTAAAGACCTTAACATCTGATAGAAAAAATTCATACCTGCCTTAGGAAGGTAACAGAATTACAGAAAGTTAGGATTTGAAAGGAACCTTGTATTACTTGCTGCTTGTGTCCCTGCTGAGAGGTTAGGAGGTAAACAAGGTAGTTGTTACAGAGCCCCACCAACAGGGGGCGCGCGCTGCCTTGTGGTGGCTGGCCTTTTCTAGGTTACTTCTCCCCCATGGTCCAATTTCTGCCTTCAGAAAAACTCTCTTCCTTCTCACAGGAGCTCCTGATATACCTGAGGGCAGCTACCATGTCTTCCCTAAGCTATCTTTTCCCCATCAAAACCTCCACCCTTCCTCCCATCCTTTGTGTGGTCATGTGTCCAGAGCCTTCCCCATCCCTGGCCAGGATGCCCTCTGCGTAGCCAGAGCCCCCTGTCAGGGTGATTGGCACAAGCAAGCACAGCTTCCTCAGGGTGACTGGCCAGGGCCATGCATTTCCGCTCTGGACACGGTGCCTCTTTCAATGCAGAGTTTGTGTGTATATTTTAGCAGCTGCACACTGCTAGTGGCACCTGAGCTAAATCAGAATATTTTTTTTAGGAATGGATGCCGAGTGAAAGGCACTCGAGGCAATTTTGAAGTCTTTTAAAGGCGTTCATCACGAGACTCCAGTGCTAATTCCGATTCCACTGCCATTTGGCCATGAATCCTTGAAGAAGTCCATTTTCAAAGAGAACTACTGCTTTTTTTTTTTTAAAAAAAATGTTTTTATTGATTTTTAGAGAGAGAAGAAAGGAGAGGGAGAGGGAGGGAGAGACAGAAACATCAATGATGAGAGAAACATCAGTCACTGATCGGCTGCTTCCTATACATGCCCCACACTGGGGATTGAGCCCGCAAACTGGGCATGTGCCCTGACCAGGAATCGAACCGTGGCCTGCCAGTTCATAGGTCAACGCTTAACCACTGAGCCACACCAGCCGGGCATAATCTCTGACCTCTTGAGGGTGAGACCACATCTCGGGAACCACTGTTCCATGGCTAGGTACCTAGTGCTGATCCCAAAAGGGATGTTCAATCACCATTTGAACGCATGAGGGTATCACTCAGCCAGGGAAGAGAAGGTGAATTATACGTATAGGAATCACATGCACTAACACGAGTATGAGAACAGAGGGTGCTAAGGGCGCGGGAGCCAGGAGTCAGGGCCAGAGAATGGCGCCCTGGCCTCGGCAACAAGCCAGACTTCTGTGGCCGCAGAGGGTGCCGGTGTCACAGGGCTCTTGGCCACCACCCACGCCATCCGCTGGCTGCCCATCCATATCACCAAATAGCTTTTCTCCTGAAAGCTTCGTACTCCAGCCTGAAAACCGAAAGGAGGAGGCGGGAGTGATGAGGGGGCAGGCTGTTGGGGAGCCACGTGCCTATCTGCCTGAGCCAGCAAGAGGCCTCCCCCCTGCGAACCACACACCTTCCCCTGAAACTGTATGCTCATGCTCCAACGGCCCCTCTGTCACCCCATGACATCCCCAGTGCCAGGAGTGAGCAATGAGCGGGACCCGTGCCTGCGACAGCCGCGTGCACACAAGCACATATGCACGCACACACGCACACACGCACATGCACCCAGGGAAGGTAAATGATTGCACACAGGACATTTATCTCTGAGGTTGTTCCCCCAGCAAAACCAATTACTGGCCTTTTCCTGGCGAACGTGGGCTGAGTGTCAATGCGGCAGGGGCTGGCATGGAAGGAGGCTGCGAGGACTCTTTGTGATACTCATGGGCCTGCCAAGAGGCCTACAGCGAAGAATGGTAGTGTTTCTGGGCTCCTGCAGGAGGGCAGGGTGTGCAAGGCATTGAAGAGGGGCTCTATGCCCGGCCAGTGTTGCTCAGTGGTTTGATTCCTGGTCAGGGCACATGCTCGGGTTATGGGCTTGATCCCCAGTAGGGACATGTAGGAGGCACCTGATCAATGATTTTCTCTCCCTTTTCCTTCCTCTTAGCAGTAAAAAAAAAATACATATATATATATATTTATATGAATATATGTATATATACACACATATATATATATATACAGTGTGTGTATATATACTGTATACACTGAGTGGCCAGATTATTATGATCTCTGAACGCATAATAATCTGGCCACTCAGTGTGTGTGTGTGTGTGTGTGTGTGTGTGTGTGTGTGTGTGTGAGGCCCGGTACATGAATTTGCGTATGGGTGGGGTCTGGCCAGGAGGAGGGGACATGGGCGGTTGGCTGGCCTGCCTGCTGGTCGAACTCCTGGTCAAGGGGACAATTTGCATATTAGCCTTTTATTATATAGGATATACACTGAGTGGCCAGATTGTTATGCGTTCAGAGATCATAGTAATCTGGCCACTCAGTGTATATCTCCTATATAATAAAAGCCTAAAATGCAAATTGACTGAATGGTGGAACAACTGGTCGAACTACTGATCGCTATGATGCGCACTGACCACCAGGGGAAGACACTCAATGCAGGAGCTGCCCCCAGGCCGCAGGCCCCAGGTCAGCCAAGACAGGTGTCAGCAGGGGCCCCTGATCGCCCTGCCAGTCACCTCACAGATTGGCCCTGATTACGGACCAGGGTTAGGGACCCTACCCGTGCATGAATTTCATGCACTCGGGGGGTCCCTCAGCCCGGCCTGTGCCCTCTCACAGTCCAGGAGGCCTTGGGGGCTATCTGACTGATGGCTTAGGCCTGCTCCTGCAGACTAAAGCTGTCAGTCGGACATTCTTAGCGTTCCCATGGAGGCAGGAGGGGCTCCTGCTACCACTGCTGGGCTCACCAGCTGTGAGCCTGGCTCAGGGCTTCTGGCTGAGTGGCACTCCCCCTGTGGGGGCACACTGACCATGAGGGGGCAGCTCCTGTGTTGAGTGTCTGTCCTTTGGTGGTCATTGCTTGTCATTGTGACCGGTCGTTCCGCCGTTTGGTCGATTTGCATATTAGCCTTTTATTATATAGGACTAGTGGCCCGGTGCACGAAATTCATGCACTTTAAAAGGGAATTAATTAGAGGAAATACTTTAATATTGCTATTTACCCTTTCTCTATAATAGAAGTGTCAAGAGATGAAAGAAAATTAGTAAAATGTATATGAAAATCTTCCTCCTGTCAGAGTCTGAGGCGTGCCGTGAGACCCAGAGTCAAGTCCCCTCCCACCCGTGCACACCTCGAAATCACGCAAGACCCAGACCCGGCTAGCCCCACCCCCACTGGGTGAGATCCGGACCTCAGGTCCCCTGGCCCGGCGCTAGGCGGGGGGCACAGCCTCAGGTCCCCTGCCCCGGCCTGGTGCCATGCAGCCTCAGGTCCCTGCTGATAGGTCGTTAAGGCTCGTTAAGGGAACCCTGTCTCCACTGTGGGCACAGCCATCTTGTGACAGCATGAGCGTCAATTTGCATATTACCTCTTTATTATATAGGATTATATAGGATATGTATATATACATACATATAAAGGAGCTCTAAGGAACGGGGCATTGAAGTGGCCCTTTTGAAACAGACGCACTTAGGAATTGCAGGAGGGAGCCAGTCAGTGTGGGATGCTTCTGGTGATAATTAAATGAAGGGCTGCGTGTACAGAGGCTGGACGGGTACTTGGCACATAGTCAGTGCTAAGTGTCCCTAGTTCCTGATGTTGCTGTTTTGATCTCTTAGCTTCATTTTGGGTCAGTGGGCCTCAGGACTGCAGCCCGGCCTCCTGCTACTCATCCCCACGGTATACGCCTATACCTACCCACCCCACCTGGCAGCACACTCTCTCTTCTCCCCAAGCTCTAGGCCACTGGAGTCAGGGTCCCTCCCCAAGAATATTAGTACCGTTTGGCCAAATGACCATCCGCTTTCTTCCACACTTGAGCCATCGTCTCATCGTCATAGTGGTCTCATTCTGGCTTCGGCAGGTCAGAGAGTTCCCCCCCTCTCTCTCTGCTCTGAAATAATTGGACAGGAATGTTGTAGGATCCGCATGTATTTTATTCTACAAATGGCTGAGTTAAAGAGTCAGAAAACCCTCAGCCCTGCTCATTAAAACTGTAAAATAAGTAGGGATTTGGGCACACCCAAGGACGGAGATGAAGCAGATCCAGTGTGTACCCAGGAAATCAGGTTAATCAGAACAGATTCTCTCCTTTTGGCCTTCCTTTTTTAAAAATATATTTTTATTGATTTCAGAGAGGAAGGGAGAAGCCTCAATGATGAGAGGGAGTCCTTGCACGCCCCTACTGAGAATCGAGCCCACAACCCTGGCATGTGCCTGTGACCTCCTGGTTCATAGGTTAATGCTCAATCAATGAGCCACACAGGCCGGGCTCCTTTTGACCTTTCACCCAGGGACTGTGTATGACAATCATGTTCAACAGAAACATTATTTGCTGCCGTCACCTTGCCTGGTAGAGAAAGCCTGGCGTTGAACTTTTACATGTTAAAAGGGTCAGCCGTCATTAACTCCAATGCCAGGAATTTTTTTATGGGAATGTCACAAGCTCTCAGCGTCCCTGACCTCCTCCCCCTATATCCACAAACCCCGAGGCTCACAGCGGGCAGCCCCAGAAGGGGCCCCACGGGGCCGGCGGTAACCTCTCCTTTACACCGTGGCCGCCTTGCCGTGGGGCATTGCAGGACGTGCATTGTGGGCTCGCAACACTGGGCCATTGTGGGCACTGCCCTGGGCCCGCCGCTGGGATCCAGAGGTCAGTGCTGAAGGGCAGGGGGCCCTCTTCTCACACTCCAGGACTCCCAACACCCATGCCGCTCCCGTGCCTGGAGTCTCACTCCCGCTCCAGCTCCTCTTCCAAATGCTCCTCCTTGCACTGCGGTGCTAGTGAAACTTGCTCACGTGTTTGAACGTGACAGTGCCCAGAGCAGCGTGGGCAGTCGCCTAGTCCAGGTTCCCCATCCTGAGGAAGTAGAGGGCTTCATTTCTCTTTGAGTAAATGGATGGGGGAAACACCCTCTCGCACCATTACAACATGACAGCTCTGCAGCAAATCACAGATCTTATTTTTAAAATTTTTTAAATTGATTTCAGAGAGGAAGTGAGAGGGAGAGAGATAAAAACATCAATGATGAGAGAGAATCATCGATTGGCTGCCTCCTGCATGCCCCTCACTGGGGATCGAGCCTGCAGCCTGGGCACATGTCCTGACCGTGAATCAAATCCTGACCTCTTGGTTCTTGGGTCGATGCTCAACCACTGAGCTACACCGGCCAGGCGAAATTGTTATTTTAATAAATTGAAACATGTAATTCATTGTAGAAGCTTTTGAAAAAACAAATAATCATTCATAATTCTTCCACTCACTGCTTAAATTTTATCATATGCACGTTCAACCTTTTCATCATGCATGATTTTATATATTCAAATACCATAGGGGTATTTTTTTTTTCCAATCAAAATATCATCACATTGTAAACATCTTTTTACAACCTAAAAGATCAACTATTCATGACATTAAATAATCTTTTAAAACATGATTTTCATGATTGCAGGCTAGTCAACTTTCTAGAAAGCTTATTAAGCCAGATTCCAGTTGTATATTTAAATTGTTCTCAGGATTTTCTTCTTCATTTCATTTTATAAATACATATTCAAATTTCATGTCCCCTCAGGATAAATATCTTAACAGTGGATATACTGGTCAAAATATTTGCTTATTTTATTTTATTTTTTTCTTCATCCTCACCCAAGGATATTTTTCCTTTGAGTTTTAGAGAGAGTGGAAGGGAGGGAGGGAGGGAGGAAGAGAGAGAAACATCGATATGTGACACATTGGTTGCCTCCCACTGGAGCCCTGACTGGGGTGGAGAATGAACCTGCAACCCAGGTACGTGCCCTTGATGGAGAATCGAACCCGAGACCCTTTGTTGCTCGGGCGGCGATGCTCTAACCACTGAGTACACTGGCCAGGGCTCTGCTAATTTTTTTAAGCTTCTGATAAATATTACCCAATAATTCCCAAAGAGCTTCAGATTCTCCCAAGTTACACATCAGCAGCAAATGAAAATTTTCATTCACCCTCATCCACACTGCACAGTACAATGGAGGCTTTTAACAACCATAGGAATCTTCAAAAATTCCGTCACATCGGCAGGGCTCTGTATCACACACTAAGAAAATTGATTCCCATCTACCATGAAAAATGCAATGCATGCTGCAAAAGACAGGGGTGCCTGGTTAGGGAATAAAAAGCCTTTTTCAATCATTCATTCCATCAATATTTACTGAGTGCCAGGCTCTGTTGTAGCCACTGGAGACATAACAAGGGAGGAGACCGCTACAACACGCATAGGGTATTTTAAGAAGAAAATTCGGGCCCAGGGAAATCAAGCATGGGTACAGGGGGGAGGTGCTCGGAGGGCCACTCGAGAATGGCTGGTCAGGGAGGGCCTCTTTTAAAAAAAATGTTTTTATCGATTTTGAGAGAGAGAGGAAGGGAGAGGGAAAGAGAGATAGAAACAGCTATGATGAGAGAGAATCATGGATCGACTGCCTCCTGCACGCCTCCAACAGGGGATCCAGCCTGTAACCTGGGCATGTGCCCTGACCAGGAATTGAACCAGTGACCTCTTGGTTCCTGGGTCGATGCTCAACTGCTGAGCCATATGGCCGGGCTGAGAAGATTCTGAGGTCAGGGAAGTGAAGACCCAGGAGAAGCACATTCTAGAAGAAGGGGTGGGAAACCCAAAGGCCTGAGGTCCCAGGAAGAGCTCCTAATGTTTGGAGGCCCAGGAAAAAAGGTCCTTGTGTCTATAGCAACGTGAGTGAGGCAGGTCTGATTGAAAGTGAGGTTGGTGTGCTGGGCAGAGAAGATGGTAAGGGGCTTTGTCAGGAGTGGAGATTTCATTCTAAGTGTAACAGGAACCTCCTGACAGGTTTCATACATGCTGTGTTGTGTTGTATTTAAAAATATAAATAAGCCTGGCCCGTATAGTTCAGAGGTTGAGTGTCGACCTATGAACCAAGAGGCCACCAGTTCAATTCCTGGTCGGGGCACGTGCCTGGGTTGCGGGCTCGATCCCCAGGAGCGGGTGTGCAGGAGGCAGCCCATCAATGATTCTCTCTTGCTCCCTCTCCCTTCTCTCTGAAATCAATAAAAATATTTTGTTAAAAATTGCTCCAAACTGGTGGAGAAGCGCACACCTGGGGCCCACATCTTCCCAGTCCCTGTGACTCTCCCTCAGATGAGCAAAGGGGCACTGAGGATGTCTCACGTGGGAAGGGGCCGCCGCCGGGGCCGCTTGGGCCTGGACCCCATGGGGAACCCTGTATCTCAGACGTGGGCAGCCCCTCCACAGAGACCAGCTCCACAGTCACTCCTGGCCGCACCGGCAAAGTCAAGACAAACACGACGCCGAGGCTGTCACCTTAGCAAAACTGACAGGCTTCCCTTTTCCTTCCTGTTACAAGGGTGCTTGAAGATGCCGACGGCAGGAGAGGGAAGAGGCCCGCTTAGCTGTCGACCGTTATCAGCAGGCGTGGGTCAAAGGTAAGTCCACGCAGGAGGTGCGGGAGGGATGCCTGCGCCAGCTCTGTGGGCGGCCTGGGCCGCTCACCTGCTCACCTTTGAATCACCAGTTTCCTCCCACTGCCCAAGCACCGCCTGCCATTCAGACCCGGGCGCTGCACCCGGCCTGTCACTGGGCTGGGAACGGATACATAGTGATGGGTGGTGATCCATTTCTTCCAGTGCATTTATTTACTCGCAATGCAATTTTCCATCGAATGCATTTTATTCACATCGCTGCCTGGTGACGGCATCGGAATAATATCTTTCCTGATTATTCATTCCTGAAATAATATATCGGTGCCAAGCAGCAGCTTTTAAGTGGCTTCCGATTTTCCCCCCTTTACATTGAACGTATTATTAAGACACAGACAGGCTAATCCCATTTTCCCCACTAACGGGAGACAACAGCCTTCCAGGAGGCTCCTTCAAAAAGCCTCGTGCAGCCCGGCCGGCGTGGCTCAGTGGTGAGCATCGACCTAGGAACCAGGAGGTCTCCGCTCCATTCCAGTCAGGGCACACGTCCAGGTTGCGGGCTTGATCTCCAATCGGGTGTGCAGGAGGCAGCAGATGAATGATTCGCTCTCATCATTGAGGTTTCTCTCTCTCCCTCCCTCTCTCTGAAATCAGTAAAAATATATTTAAAAAAAATACAGATGCTGGGGAGTCAATCCAGGAGATAGGACCCCAAGGTGTTGGTATTGTTTAACATGACCCGAGTGATTTTAATATTCTGCTGTTCCACAGGGCTGATGACCACTGGTCTGTAAAAGGATTGAGTTGATAGAGGGGAAGTTCAACAAGGTGGACCTTAGGGACTGATGTCCAAAGGGGGTGGGAAGCTGAGCAGAGCCCCAAGTCCAGCTTTTGCCCAGGTGGCCCCGAGTCCCCGATCCAGGGTCCAGACCAGGGCCCGAGACCTGGACAGAGTCACGAACTGTCCAGAGTTGCCAGGAGGGAGCCCAAGACCAGCAGGATTGGGAATCCGCTTCTTCTCAGTCTCAGGGGAGTGAGGGGGGGTGGGAAGTATCCAGCCTTTCACCAACAAGTATGATGATGGTTGTAGGCTTTGCGTAGATGCTTTTCTTGGCTTGCAGAGGTTGCCTTCCACTCCTAGTCTGGGTAGGATTTTTGTCTCCTCCGTTTTCTGGGATGGGTGGTGCAGACAGGATATTCTTTTTTTTTATTTTTTTTATTGATTTTTTACAGAGAGAAAGGGAGAGGGATAGAGAGTTAGAAACATCAATGAGAGAGATACATCGACCAGCTGCCTCCTGCACATCCCCCACTGGGGACGTGCCCGCAACCAATGTACATGCCCTTGACCGGAATTGAACCTGGGACCCTTCAGTCCGCAGACCGACGCTCTATCCACTGAGCCAAACCGGTTTTGGCTAGACAGGGTATTCTTATTTTGTGTCCTAATGCGGTCTCGCTCTGAGACTGGTCTAGGGGCACCTGAAAAGAATGTAGCTTTTGCTGCTTTGGGATGACATGTTTTGTAAATATTAGTTAAGTTCATCTGATCCCGTGGGTCGGTTAAGGCCATTGTTCCCTCATTGATTTTTTTATCTGGAAGTTCTATCCATTGAAGTCAGTGGGGTACCAGAGCCGCCCACTAGAACTGTGGCTGCCCATCTCTCCCTTACAGCCTGCCAAGAGTTTTTATTGTTGTTGTGTTTTCTTTTCATCTGGGCGCTCTGTAGTGGGTGCATATATATCTACAAGGGTTATATCCTCTTGTTGGATCGATCGCTTTAGTATTATGTAGTGACCTTGCGTTTGATTAACAAATTTTTTTTTTTTTTGCCTTTTCTACATCCATTGATATGACCTTGTGGTTCATCTTCTTTAGACTGTAAATAGTGAATTACATTCATCGGTTTCAGAATATTGATCTAGCCTTGCATTCCTGGCATAAACACTGCTTGTTGTGATACATTGTTTGTATATGTTGATTATTGATTTGCTTGTATTTTATTGACAGGTTTTGTGGTTTTTTTTCTCCATGAGGGGTATTGATTCGCATATTTCATTTCTGGCTCCGCCTTTGTTTTTTGTTTCACAGTAACACTTGCCTTACAAACTGAGACCGGCAATGTTCTCTATTTTATGGAATAGATGGTGTAGACCTGGTATTCTATTGTCTTTACATATTTGGTAGAATTTTCCAGTATCTATCTGAGCCTGGAGATTTCTTTCTTGGAAGGCTTTTAACAACAGATCCAAGTTGTTTAAGAGTCATATAAATATTCACGTTACCTATTTCATCTCGGGTGAGTTTTGGTATTTTATCCTTTTTGACAAATCGGCCCATTTTGTCTTAGTTGTCAAATTTATGCACATGGAGTTGATTATAGGTTATGATTTCCTTTTACTCTGCAGTGTTGTAGCAATGTCTATTCTTTCAAATTCAGTGGTAATTTTTGTGGGTTTTTTTTTTTCTTCTTTGTAAATCTTGCTAGAATTTTCTCAGTTTCATTGATCTTTCAAAGAAACCAGCTTTTGGCTTCATTTATATTCTTTGTTGTTCTTATGTTTTCAATTTCATTTCTTTCTGCTTTTGCCTTTATGACTTTCTCCTTTCTGCTTGCTTGGGTTTAATTGTCTCTTCTTTCTCCGGTTTTGTAATGTGAAAGCTTAGCTTATCGATTGGAGGCCAGTCCTCCTTTTCAATGTAAGTATCTCGTGCTGTACATTTCCTGTAAGCATCACATTAGGGGAATCCTGCATATTTTGACAATGTAGCCTTTTCAGTTTTGTTCTTTGTAGTTTTTCATGTCCTGTTTTCCACAGGCGATTACATTCTAAACTATGAGGTTCCACAATGGAGTTTGAAACTGATTGTGCCGGTGTAGATGATATTAGCATCAATGCCTAAAGGCAAGTCTGACCGTGCCATTCACTCCCGTCATGGCTGCTGCTTGAGCGTTTACTATGGCTCAGGCACTGTTCTGCGCACCTCAGATGCAGCCCTGAGCACAAATTATGAGAATCCCTGCCTCTTGGGAGCTTCCCTCTTACAGGGAAGATAGATAACAAATAAAGATGCAATTCTATTTTAGATAGTAATTCATGATACAAAGAAACCCGTTAAATTCCACCCTTTCCTTTAGCAGGAGTGTTGTATTAGAAAGGGAGACCAGGACAGATTCTGAGGAGGTGTCATTTAAAGAAAGACCTGAGCCTTACTAGTAGTAGGTTTTTCTCAGTGGTTAGAGCATTGGCCTGCGGACTAAAGGGTTGTGGGTTCGATTCCAGTCAAACGCACATACCTCAGTTGCAGGCTTGATCCCCCACCCAACTGGGGAGCGCATGAGAGGCAACTAATCGATATGTCTCTCTTACATCAGTGTTTCTCTCCCACTCCTGCTCCCGCTCCCTCTCCCTCTCATTCCCTTTAAAAATCAGTGGGAAAAATATCCTTGGGTGAGGATTGATAAAAAACAAAACAAAAAAACAAAATGAAAGAAAGTCCTGAGTGAAGTTTGGGGGCCACACTTGGTCACGTGGAGAAGAGCCCTCAAGGCATGGCCCTTGCTGGGGGATGTGCTTGGGAATCGTTCCGTCCAGCCACCAGCAACGAATTCCCACCCAGCCTCATCCGTCTGGGCCTTAATCTATCTGGGAGCTCATTAAAAGCTGCCGAGTTCCATCCCTAATGATCCCGACTCACGCAGGAGGTCCCCTCGGAATCTAGTCGTATGCGTCTCCAGCCAGGGCTGGTACAGGGGGGTCCTTGGCCCGCACTGGCCACACCCCAGCTTCTCAGCGCTACACTGTCACTTGGAATTTCTGAAGGCACCGAGACGTGATCACAAGGCTGGGACAACAGGACCATGTCATCTAGACAGACAGACGGACAGGCAGGCCCATAGCACTCTCCCGCCTCCCCGTGAGAAGGTCGAACCTCACTATTGTGTCAGCTGTCAGCAAGTCTCCTGGGGGTGGCGGAGGTGAGACTGAAACCACCCTTAGGGCTTTTCACACTCTGGAAGCACTGACTGTTTGAATCACAGGCTCTTCTTATCTTTTTAAAATATATTTGTATTGATTTCAGAGAGGAAGGGCGAGGGTGAGAGAGAGAAACATCAATGATGAGAGAGAATCACTGATCTGCGCCTCTTACATGCCTCATACTGGGGATCGAGTCCGCAACCCCGGCATGTGCCCTGACCGGGAATCGAACCCGGGACCCTTCAGTCTGCATGCTGATGCTATATCCACTGAGCCAAACCAGGTAGGGCCACAGGCTATTCTTAGAAAGAAAAGAAATAGGGAAGATAGATAAATAAATAAAAACACAGACACGTAAATAAACAGACAAGTTCACATTTTAATTAGTTAGCAACCATATAGTCAGTAACAAACCCACTTCCGGGCAGGAGGCGGAGCAAACCTCCCCACTCCCGTGTCGAGGCTCCGGCCCCCCTAACGCTGCTTATCCTGGGATCCCACACCCTCACTGGTGCTGCACCACCCAGACCTCTGTCCTCACCATTACAGAGAGCGTGGAGCCCGTTGCTGGGAGATTAATTAACTTGTCAAACAATTAAGCAGACAGGCTGCCATCGGAGTTTCCATTTCATAATTGATTTATCACTTGGGAGCCTCTTGAATCCCAGGGCTCAGCATGGAGGGCTGCCCTGCAGGCTAACACTCTGGGGCAGTGGCGGGAGGCTGTGGGGAGGACAGGAGGCGCCGTGCAGTACCCCCGCCTCAGCCCAGCCTTCAGGCACAGTGACAGTTTCTACCTTCCAGTAGCCCTGGCCACACAGCCCTGCGGGTCCTCAGAGCCTTGTCCAGTCTCCTCGTGGTGTTTGGAGAGGCGACACCAGGGCGTGTCCACGGAGAACACCTACTGTTCCCGGGCCTCCCTCCTTTAAAAGAACATGTCACACATTGTTTATATACATATATATATACATATATATGTATATTTCAGAGAGGAAGGGAGAGGAGAGGGAGAGAGAGAAACGTCAGTGATGAGAGAGAATCACTGATCAGCTGCCTCCTGCACACCCCCTACTGCAGATCGAGCCCGCAACCCAGGCATGTGCCCTGACTGGGAATCAAACTGTGACCTCCTGGTTCATAGGTTGATGCTCAACCACTGAAGCTTCCCGGCCAGGCTGGCATGCATTTCTGTTTCATGCATTATTCCCCTACGTCTCATAAATTACTTTCTCAGACAAGGCATTCTATAAGTACCCTTTCCATCCCACTGTGCCCTCCTGTCACCTCTGGCTCTCAGCGACATCCCGAGAATTCCTGAGCCAGTGTGTTGTGGCACCAGCTCTCTGAAGTCTCACCGAGTGTCATCGAGATGACACCGAGACCTCCAGCTTCGATAAATGAGCTCAGAAAGGTGGGCTTCCTTTAGGGAGCGATCCCTCCTACCTAGTGGATTCAAAACCACGTACCGAGTTTGGAATAATGTCTTTCTGCTCCCCATGACAAGAATGACTTTTATTCCTTCGCCTCAGAGCACATGGCTTTTGGACAAAGCATTTCCGATGGGTTGGATGAAGCCTTCTTCTCCACCCACATCTGTCTCCTCTCCCTCTCCCTCTCCCCTGCAGCCACCATTATCCCCAGCTGTTGTCCCAACCTCGGTTTTATTGTAATGTTTGCCTTCTGTGTATATGTATCCATAACAACGCATCCTCTTGTTTTTCTAAAACATTGTTTCTAATTTACACTAATGACATTCTTTGCTGATCATTCTGCAATGTTAACAATTACTCTTCAACTTGCTTTCTGCACTAAATATTGTATTTTCAAGAGCTTTGTTTTTCTTTTGCCCTGGCTGGTGTGGCTCAGTGGATAGTGTCAGCATGCAGACTGAAGGGTCCTGGGTTCAATTCCAGTCAAGGGCAGGCACCTCGGTTGCAGGCTCTATCCCTGGCCCCAGTCGGAGCTTGTGCAGGAGGCAGCCAGCCGAGGTTTCTCTCTCCTCGCTCTTCCTCCTCCCTTCTACTCTCTCTAAAAATCAATGGAAAAATATCCTCAAGTGTGGATTAACAAAAAACAAACAACAACAAAAAAAAGGATTTTTTTTGCCTTTTGTAGGTCGAGGCCAATCATTTCACTGCTGTAGAGTATCCCTCCTCTGCACCTGGCCTTCCCCTTCATGTCCTTCATGTAATGGACTTTCTCCACTGTTCACTGTTTTACCCACGGACCACTGCCTCTCCCGACTCCCCTGTCACAGTTGCAAGGGGTGCTTTTGGGCAAACACCAGGAGGAGAGGTTGTGAGTCCAGAGCGCGTGTGTTTTGAATTTCATTGGAGCACAGAATTTTCATGGGACGGCTTGGGCTCAAACGGACAACCCGCAGAGTGAGGGACTGGGATGGATTTAAACGTAGGGAACTCAGCTCAGAGCCTAAAAACAGAAACAGAATAAAAGCTCACTTACTGAGTTCTCCTTAAAAAAGTGTACAAAGCAGTGAAAAAAAATGCAAGAGAAAAATAGAGTTTCTTTTCAGTCGCAGCTGTTTGAACCAAAGGCAAGTGGATATAAATGACAGGCTGCGGGGTCTCACCTCTCCCCAGTCTGTTTTTTTAAACTTTATTGTGGAAAGTGTTATATAGGTTCCCCTTTCCCCCATTGGCCTCTCCCACCCTGCGCCCCCCCCCAACCCCAGGCTTTCACCACCTTTGTCTGTGTCCATGGGTTCTGCATATAACCTTATGAGCTCATTGGTTGATCTCTTTCCAGCACCCCTCCCCTCCCCTGTCTGCCCTCTGAGGTTTGACAGTCTGCTCCATGCTTCTATGTCTCTGGGTCTATTTTTGTTCAGCAGTTTATGTTGTTCATTATATCCCACCTATGAGTGAGATCCTGTGATACTTACCTTTCTCCGACTGGCTTATTTCGCTCAGCATAATGCTCCCCAGGTCCATCCATACTCAGAAAAAAATGGTAAGAGTTCTTTCTTTTTTTATAGCAGCGTAGTATTCCATTGTGTAGATGGACCACAGTTTTTTAACCCACTCATCTGCTGATGGGCACTTAGGCTGTTTCCAAATCTTAGCTATTGTAAGTTGCGCTGCTGTGAACATTGGGGTGCATGTATTCTTCCTGATGAGTGTTGCACGTTTCTTAGCATATATTCCTAGGAGTGGGATGACTGGGTCAAATGGGAGTTTGGTTTTTAATTTCTTGAGGTCCCCAGTCTTTTGATCGTGTGGCACCAGGACAGGCATCACAGTGAAGTGCGGGCAGTGGCACTCGGCCCTTTCCTTCCTGGGCGATGCTGAATTGCAAGCACACAATCCCATAGCCAGCCTCTCCATTCTCACCTTCCGGGGGCTCAGCCAACATCCCCCAGGACTCTCCCTCCCACCCGCTGTGTTTTCCCTCACTGAACACGCAGAGATGAACCGGAGGCCGGGACCGCATGTGAATGATGGCGCTGCCTGCACTCGAGGAGCCCGTGTTAACGAGGACCCGCAGAAACTGAATAATTGATGCAAGCGTATCTTCAGGCTTAATTATCCGCAAACATCTCTCTTCTCTCTCCGCTTTGTATTTGCACACATTGCCTTGGCAGCCGTGGCTCTGAAGGTCACACAGCCAGACTAGCGGCAGGAGAGGGGTTGCCCCGGTCGCCTTGTCCCCCAAAGTTAGCTGACACTGTCCAGATGTGTATCTGGGTAATATTCAATTAGCTATTGACATTATTTATTGATTGATAGATCGATCCATGTTGTTAATTCTCACCTGAGGATATTTTTCCATTGATTTTTAGAGAGAATGAAATTGAAGGAGAGAGAGAGAAACATCGATGTGAGAGAGAGACACACATTGAAGTGAGAGAGAGACACACGTTGATGTGAGAGAGAGACACATCCATCAGTTGCCTCCTGCATGCACCCCAACCAGGACCAGGGATGGCGCCTGCAACTGAGGTATGTGCCGTGGACCCTTTAGTCTGTGGGCTGATGCTCCATCCACTAAGCCAAACTGGCTAAGGCTCTTGTGGTTTCTTTTTATAAAAAATATCTTTATTGATTTCAGAGACCAAAGGAGAGGGGGAGAGAGAGAGAAACATCAATGATGAGAGAGAAAATCATGGATTGGCTGCCTCCTGCACTTCCCCCACTGGGGATCGAGCCCACAACCCGGGCTTGGGCTCTGCCCTGGAATCAAACCATGACCTCCTGGTTCATAGGTCGACATTCAGCCACTGAGCCACCCCAGGTGGGCAGGAAGCTTTTCTTATACCCTGACCACCAGACAATGCTGCCCTATGTCTGTTTAACAGGCATGACCCCGGGTTAACCTCTGGGGAAAGAGGTCACCCCACTGGGCCCACACCTCTCCCCAGCCCTCACCCCCTTGGGCTCTGCCCTGATTTCTGGCTGAATTCTTCTTCAACTTGAATCTCCTTCAAGAACCCCAAGGCAGTGTATGTGTGAGCAGGACTCCCCACGTCTGCCAAGATGACCGCGTGGTAAACGGGCGGACGAGCCAATGCCCAGAGGGGGTCTCTCCAGCTGCAGTGTGTCCTGGAAACTGTTCTCGGAAAAAAGCAAAGTCAGACCGCTAAAGAGTCCTTGCTGACCTTGAACCCTGCCCTTGTGCTGACCTTGACCCCCAATCACCCCATTTTCTCCAGGATACATGTTCTCCCTGAGGTGGCATCTTGCAACTCTCTCTGGTGTTCTGGGGTTCTCTGGGCCCACCACGCAGCTCACAGAGACCACATCTGGCCGGCGTGTGCTTGGCCAATGTGCCAGCCCCCTGCCAGCGGGGGAGGGCGCAGGCCCAATTTTCATTGTGTCCTGGCAAACAGCGGGACATGCGCGTGCCTGGGAGCCCGATGTCCACCCTCGAGGGGAGCCAGGCTGGCCCCAGCCTTGCGTGCCCTGCAAATGGCCCCGTGCGTGCCAGCTGTGTGCAGCATCTCGGGAAAGCAAGCAACGCCCATAGGACAAAGCCCACCCCAAAGGCAGCGCTCAGATTCTGTCTTCTTAAACCGGAGCTCCTATCAGCATTCTGTGGGGTTTACCTAAATGTGCACAAAAGCGCTCCAGCTCCCCGGCCCAGCTGTCCGCCGTGACCCCGTGATGTGTGGGCCGAAAGTTGGTCCATCCAACCAGCTGCTATTCATCGCCTCTCACACTGCCTCTGGGGTCGGGCCTGAGGACCCGGAGATGGGACTACAGGCCGCCCAGTCCATGGGCCTCACCACGGCCATCGTCCTGCCACCTGTGACCGTCGTCCCTATCTGCCAGGCTCAGCCACACTTTCCAGTCTGGGCCACCTCAGCCTCCCCCCCTCATCCCCTTGACTGTCATTTTGGTGTCGTAGACAGAGAGAGCACAAGAATTTGAGGATGGGCCCGGCCAGCATGGCTCAGTGGTGGAGCATCGACCTAGGAACCAGGAGGTCACGGTTTGATTCCTGGCCAGGACACATGCCTGGGTTGTAGGCTCGATCCCCAGTAGGGGGCGTGCAGGAGGCAGCTGATCAGTGATTCTCTCTCATCATTGATGTTTCTCTCTCTCCCTCTCCATTCCTCTCTGACATCAATACAAATAGATTAAAATATAGTGTATATATACAAGGACAGAATGCGCCACAGAGCTGGAATCTATCGAACAAACAGTGTGACAGCAGACATGGTGAGCGTGGCAGCTGGACAGTAGGGGTCGATAGCCCTGTCCAGGCTGAGCTCAGAGAGGGGCGTGCTCGGCGGCATCGCAGGCTGTGGGACTCCTGCTCAGAGTAGGACAGCCAGCCAGCCCGTCGGGGTGCCTCCTGTTGCGTTTGCAAAGCCCACTCTTTTGGAAACTGACCCTGTGCCCCTTCCTCCCTGGTGATGTGCCCAGGAGGTGCCACGCAGAGGCGACCAGTCTGACCTGGCATCTACTTAGCCATGACTTCTTCTTTTTTTAATCGTTATTGTTGCGAGTGTTACAAATGTCCCTCTTATTTCCCCCATTGTCCCCCTCCACCCGGTTCTCACCCCAGGCCTTCGCCACCTTATTGTCTGTGTCCATAGGTCATGCATATATGCATATAAGGTCTTTGTTTAATCTCTTCCCACACCCCCACCCCCCACCCTTCCCTCTGAGTATCTCCAGTCTGTTCCATTTCCATGCCTCTGAGTCTGTGTTATGCAGCAGTTTATTCTGTTCATTAGATTTCTTATTAATTTATTTTGATTTTTAGATTCAATTGTTGATAGATATGTATTTATTACCTTTTTATTGTTCATATTTTTTATCTTTTTCTCCTCCTCTTCCACCCCCTCCCCCTCTTCCTCTTCCTCCTCCCTCCCCTCAACATTTCATGTAATACTGGTTTGCTGGTGTAAGTCCCCGCAGGATTGACTGAGGAAGACAAGGGTGTGGGCGCGGCTCACAAGCTGTATCGTTTCTCCACCTGGAGATAATGGCAAAAATAACAACGGTTAACATAGCTAATGTTTTATTCAATATTACGGTGACTTTCAATGACGCTCAATTATAATTCAACTGCCTCTCTATTGAAAACAATTATCGCCCTTTCACAGTGAGCTTTGATGCAAATAAATTGTTTGCATGATTAGTTACCGCATGTGCCAAAGGTCTCTCTCTCTCCACACTCCTCCCCAATGCTGCAGCCTTTAAATTTGCCACTAACTAGCATAAACTCAGTTTAACTCTTTGTCTGATCCAGAAGGTAGCAACCAAGCTCACTTACATACTCAGGGGAAGAAAAAAAATGGCTCGAGTCACACCCACCCCCCCAGACAGTTATACTCATTAAAAATCACTGAGGGTCGCCCGGCCTGTGTGGCTCAGTGGTTGAGTGTGGCCCTATGAACCAGGAGGTCATGGTTCCATTCCTGCTCAAGACACATGCCCTCCATCCCCAATGTGGGGCGTGCAGGAGGTGGCCAATCAGTGATTCTCTCTCTCATTGATGTTTCTATTTCTCTCTCGTTCTCCCTTCCTCTCTGAAATCAATAAAAATATATTTTTTAAAAAGCGGGGGTATGGAGGCTAATGGAACTAAGTCATTGTGTTTCATTATACTTGGGACTGATACTACATAGGCTTTTTAGTCCTGAGTCTGCATTGGGAAGGGTCCTGGGAAGTCCCAGTGGGGACCTGTGGGGGGTCACACCTTAACCCAGGCTGCACTAAGTCCATCGTCATCTCCAGGGCAGGAGGTAAGCCAAGAGGAAGCTTTTTTTCTCCCATTAGAAGTGTAGGTATTCTAGAAATATCGGCACTTTCAAGAGATGCCAATGAAAGGGTGAATTGACAGAATAAATAAATACACGTGAAAAATGGCATCCTAAGGTAATAATGTCCGCCGAAGCCTTTTTGTACCTTCGGGGACGTGTTAGAGTGATTTCTCTTTCATGTCCGCAGCATCGCCGTTTATATTGGGCGGGAGGAGCTTAGAAACAATCAGAATTTCCCACCGGAGGGAAACCGGCTGCATGAACTGTCTCGCACATGTTGGCTCCTTGAAACGAATGAAACAGGTAAGAGGTGACAGCTCCAATATCGGAGAAGCACTGAAGCATGAAGTGAATTAGCAACACACAAAATTGTATGTCAGCTGCGTACAGCATCTCACATATTAAAAATACCGTGTGCATACGATTAAGGGTGGGGAAGGAGAAGTGGAGAACAAGAATGTGGGAAGAATGAAGAGACGTACTTGTCAGATTCCCTGTCCGGATAAACCCCAGGCATGGCTTGGGGAGCTTGGTAGCAGTATCCCAGGTTTATAGATGAAAAATTAATATGCAGAACAATGAATATCGTTTGTCTGGCGGTACCCACCTCCTAAGGACAGAGACGAGATTCAAACCCGGCTCTGCTGACGCCTACATTCTTCGATCCCCACCTCTCAGTGGGATGTGATTTAATAGTTTTTCTGTATCTTTGGTGGCGTTACGGATGCGTTAACGTCTGAATATGGTGGTGGTGATGGTTCTTCTCACTGTCCTCATGTTAGATCTGTCCTTCCCAGCTCTTAATAGGGATGGATCCTATAGGTATCTATCCCTTGTCATCATTAAAAAGTCCATCTTAATCCCTAGCTGGTTTGGCTCAATGGATAGAGTGTCAGCCTGCAGACTGAAGGGTTATAGGTTCGATTCTGGTCAAGGGTATGTACCCCAGTTGCAGGCTCAATCCCCAGTAGGGGGCATACAGGAGCCAGCTGATCCATGATTCTCTCTCATCATTGATGTTTCTCTCTTCCTACCTCTCTGAAATCAATAAAATATAAAAGAAATGATCTTGCATAAGTAGCATCTACTTGGTGGTCCTATTTTATTTTGTTTGTCAAAGACCACAGGCATCCTTGCTTATTATTTTAAATTTTAATTAAAACATGTGCTGGATGCCTGGGTGACCAGCAAGTAACGAACTCATCATTTCACCATCCAAGCAAGTTTGCATGTCAGGTTGTGGTCACATGGGCACCAGGAGTTCTCTAAAGAATTCTAGAGCCGAGATTAATTAAATTCATAAATAACAGGTGCATGACAAGGGAAAGCCAACTAGTGTAGGCGGTGCTGTGA
This sequence comes from Eptesicus fuscus, assembly GCF_027574615.1. NCBI lineage: Eukaryota > Metazoa > Chordata > Mammalia > Chiroptera > Vespertilionidae > Eptesicus > Eptesicus fuscus. Next base: position 9,755,084 of record NC_072497.1, on the reverse strand, counting down.
GGATGGCTGGCCTAGAGAAAAATGAGGGGGGCCTGAGTGTGGTTGCATGGCCCAGGCATATGACAGCACTGTATTAACACTGAAAATGGAAATTTCGTTTCAGTAAAGTAATACCATCCCTCTCACCGAGTTAGTGCTGTTGATGGAAATGTCATTGTTTTTCTTCATTTTTAAAAAATACATTTTTATTGATCTCAGAAAGGAAAGGAGAGGAAGAGAGAGAAACATCAATGATGAGAATCATGGATTAGCTGTCTCCTGCACACCCCCTACTGGGGATGGAGCCCATAACCCAGGCATGTGCCCTGACTGGGAATCGAACATTGACCTCCTGGCACATAGGTAGGTGCTCAACCACTGCTGGGCGGGCAGTTTTTATAGTTTGGTTTGGATTTGTTGCTAAGTTTGACTAGGTGTTACAGTTTTATAAGTGCCGTGAGCAACAGGTATTTGTACTTAATTTAGGTTTGCACATATTTAAGTAACTTCCATATCACAGCATAGCAATATTTTATGTCAGTGCTGAGAAATCTTTGGCAATTTTTTTTAGCAAAAGTGATGTGGAATACTATTCAGCATTGAATGTTCTTTGGTCAAAGAAACGTACCTTTTAAAAAGTTATCCTCTCTACCATTTTCTTGTGGATTTAATACTTTTAAAATTCTTTCCTGGAATTTTATTGAGATTTTTTAAAAGAAGCAGAGACAAATATGTACTCAATAAAATTTAACTGGAAATCTCTTGCACATCTTTATTTGGCTTAAGTGGAGGTGCTATGTAATTTTATTCTGTTGAAAGTGGGCCATTTTTTCTTTGCCAATAGCTAATTGATTTTTTGACATGTTCAACACTATTGATAATTCTGTATCAGAAATTGATACTATATTTTGTAATTTTTAGAGCTAATGCTAATATTTTTTCTATGAATTTTCTTGGATTTTTTAATGTATAAAATTTTATTGTCTGCAAATAATAACAATGTTTTCTATTGTCCCCTCTCAAGCTTCACTTTTTGTTTTGTCTTTTTTATTTTCTAGGAGCTCCAGTACACCATCGAAAACTGTGTTGGGGTAAGTTATACATTTTCCATCGTTTAATATGCAGTCCCCATTTGCTCTTATTGATTGAGATAATTTTTGTACATTTAAAAAAATGTCTCATTCCAAGTCTAATTTGCTGAGAGGGGTAAGTATGCATTTTTAAATAATACATGAGAGTATTTTATGTCAACCTATCTTTCCTCTGAAGTGACCGGTTTCCTTCTTTGTGCTGAAGTTCATGTTGTGATTTTTATTTTATCTACTTGTTTGAATCGGTTTTTGTAAAACCAAGTTGTTTTCTCAACACCGGCGCCAGCCGTTGGAGATGAGAGATGACATTGTCTTCTGTGTCTCCCACCGCTGCTGGCTGGCTGTCAGACCCGTGACTGTCACTCAGTAAAGGGTGTTGGCGATGGTGAAGGGACCCCATGTCCTGTTCCCCAAAGCTTCCGCTCTAGTACTTCCGCATTTCATGGGTAATGTGCAGTTGATCCGTGAATCCTAGGCTGTTCTGTTCCCTGCCTGCTCCAGCATTAAACAGAATGCAAGGGAAACAGATTATGAAGGTGCTAAGGACAGGTCGGCTTGTGAGATGCGTTGTATGCAAAGTGAAAACACGTCGTGATTGTGCCTGTTGGGAGGACCCGTGGCTCCACATTCTTTACCTTTTAACGAGGGTGGGATGGGCCCGGCTGGCGTGGCTCACTGGTTGAGCATGAACCTATGAACCAGGAGGTCACGGTTCGATTCGCAGTCAGGGCACATGCCCGGGTTGTGAGCTCGATCCCCAGTAGGGGGCGTGCAGGAGGCAGCCGGTCAGTGATTCTCTCTCATCATTAATGTTTCTGTGTCTCCCTCTCCCTTCCTCTTGAAATCAATAAAAATATGTATTTTAACAAATAAATAAATAGAAGAGAGGGGATGGGTCTCTGTTCAATGGGCCTGAGTGCTGGGGCTCCAGACTGCTAACAGAGAGATAAGGTTACATGACTGTTTGTGTTTTCTTGTTGCTGAAGCGGTGAGGCATTCTCTTCTCTCGAGAGATAGGCGTCGATTAAAGAGAAGCTGGTTTTTCTTTGTTCCCTGCAAGTGTCCTGAAGTAGCCAATCCTCACACCCATCAAGCAAGCAAATAGAACCTCGGGTGTCAATGTACTTGGGAAGATAAGATTAATCTCAGCCTAGGGGAACATTATGAGTATGTAAAACACGCACACACACACTCACTCCGACAAATAAAACGGGAGCCCTCAGCAAGAGGCTGGCACAGGCGCAGCGCCATCCTACAGCTCGGGGCTGGTTTCGAGATGCAGGTTTTGTTACGAACAAGGGCTTGCTGCCCAGCATTTGAGCAAAGAAAAGGCGTAATTGCAAGGTCGGCTGGCCAGGGGACACGAGCTCAAATCTGTCTCCTCGGCCTGGGGATCTGGGCGAGACGGGTGGGGTTAAGGAGACCATGCTGGTGTGAAGGGGAGGTTTCCATAGCCCGGCTTTGGGACTTGGTAGTTTGGCAGTTTATGGTAAGAGATGGTAAAGAGGTGGGGATTCAGCACCCGTCTCCGTGGACAGCAGCCCCTTGGCTTCTGAAAGGTTCTGGCATGCAGGTTCCGGTCCTGTCCCAGTCCTCCGGTTCCGTTGGGGACAGGGAGCTTGGGTCAGAGTTCTCTCCTCTGCACGTGCTCCAGTTGCACGCCTTGTGGTTTTGTTCCCTCGTCTCCAAAAAACAACTCGGCATAAAGCCATTTTGAACTGGGTTTGCGGTTCCAGATCTTGACCAAAATACTTCTGCTTTTTGATTTAACGCTCAGGAATACTCAACCCGATAAGTCAAGATTGTTTGTTATCTTCATGGGGACTGAAACGTCAGAGAGCTCTGGGTTCAAATCGCAGAGCCGAGGACTGCAGGGCTACCCTGGATGAATTCCCGAACCTTTCGAAGGGTCAGTTCAGTGTTTTCGTCTGAGAGGAGGGGGCAGCACCCACTGATGCTCAGATATGTGATGAGGATTGTGGGATTCTGGGTGCAGAGTCCCTAGCTCTAGATGGACGACCCAGTCCACGGCAGGTTTTTGCTCATCACCTTTTAAGATCTGAAGGGACAGAGCCCTTGGCACGCGATGTTCAGGATAGGTTAGTGATGGGCGGGCCCCCGAGGAAAAGTAACACGAAAAGAGGCCTCAGAGATTCTCCTTTGTTGGCAACCTTCTTCACGCAAACACCAGAACACAGAGATAGTCTGTGCACCCCCACATCTCTGCTGTTTGTTTTTAAAAGAAATGATGTTTTCTTATGGTGAAAAATTAACAAATAAAGGCAACTCCATTTCTCTCCAAGTTTTCCCACTCAGATGGGTATCTGCTGGTGTGAAAACCTGAGTCAGAAGCTGCTAACGATCTAAGTAAGCAAATTTTGGGAAAAGAGATGAGCAAGCGTTTGATAATGCTCCTCTTGTATCTTTAGAATACGCACAGAGAGAGGATAGAGCATAATAGTTAATAAAGCATCAGCATTAATAAGTCCCCATTTATTGATTGACGGCCTCTATTTTTAAAGCATCACGTGCTCAGTAAGCGTGTCCTAGCCATGACTGGTGTTGCTCAGTGGTTAGAGCATTGGCTCAGGCACCAGAGAGTCTCGGGTTGGACTCCCGGTCAGGGGCATGCACCTGGGTTGCAGGTTCGATCCCCGCCCCTGTTGGGGTGCGTAGGGGTGACAACCAATCCACGTGTCTCTCTCACATCAATGTTTCTCTCTCCCCCTCCTCCTTCCTCCCAATATCTCTAAAAAAGAAAAAAGGAGGATTAATAATGAACAAACACACAAACGAAAGTGTCCTAGAAACTATAGGGTTCATGTGAACGTGAGGCTGGCACAGACCCCGAGCCCCTTCCTGACCCGGTTGGCTCTCAGTAATATATTCAAACAATGTTCTCCAGGCTCGGGGGTGAATGACCCCAGGGTTGTGCGAGAGAATTTCAAGTAGCACTCTTTATTGTTAGAGAAAAGTACTCATCTCGTTACCTATGAAATTATAGCGCACACATCAAACCCTCCTTCGTGGGTGGTATTGCTTAGGATGGAAAGAAGCATTTTAAGTAATTTGTATGGCGGGGGGTATTGGGAAGCCGTATGAGAATGACCTAAGTTCAGGAAATGATTTAAGAAGTTCCCGTGCGGCAGGAATAATCATTTGCGGAGGGCACAGGAGCCCTTTGGGAAGTGTCTGCTCGCAGGGTGAGAATTTAATTCTAGGCCAGCATGAGGCGGCCCGTGGATTAAATCGTTTTTGAAGCCTTGGTCACTTTCGTGACCAGGGAAAGATAACCCTTGACTCAGCCCTCGCCCCAGAGAGTGGAACGAAGCCAAACTGTCCATCATATTGGGTGGATGGGACTCACCATGGCAACAGAACTCAATTCCTTCATGATTCATTCACGACAAGGACACTTATCTTTTTCCTGTTCATGTTCCAGAAACTCTTAAGTGTGCAATTCAAAGAAACAAAGGAACCAAACAATCCCACAGCATTTTAAAAATAATTAACTTCCCTGCCAGGCTGGTGTGGCTCAGTGGTTGAGCATCGACCCATGCACCAAGAGGTGACTGGTTTGATTCCCGGTCAGGGCACATGCCTGGGTTATGGGTTCGATCCCCATTTGGGGATGTGCAGGAGGCAGCTGATCGATGATTCTTTCTCCTCATGGATCTCTCTCTCTCTCTCTCTCTCTCTCTCTCTCTCTCTCTCTCTCTCTCCCTCTCCCTCTCTCCCTCTCTCCCTCTCTCCCTCTCTCCCTCTCTCCCTCTCTCCCTCTCCCTGTCTCTCTCTGTCTCCCTGTCTCTCTAAAAATCAATAAAAATACATTTTAATAAAAGATGACTAGAGAGGAGCTTAGATGCAGAAGTAGAAGGGGGGTGAGGAAGCAGGGCTTGGAGAAAGCGGGGAGTTGAGGCCGCTGTGGGGAACGTGAGCAGGTGGAGAGGGAAAGGCGGCGAGTTCATTGAAAGCCTCAGTGTTCTTCCCAAGAACTTGGCCTTTCTTCCATAGGCAGCCACTCCCTGGAGAGATCAGTGTTTCGGTCCCTAGAGACATTAGCTGGATCTTTTTTCCCCCCTTGATTCCTCACTTTTGATCCTCTTTTCTCCTTCACCTGCCGTAGCTTCCCTTCTATTCAAGTGCAGTGGGAAAGTATGAGTCCCCTGCATTTTGATTCTGCATCAAGGACCCACCGAGGGCCGCGCCCGGCTAAGCTGGTGGCAGAGGCGATGCGATTAAAGCATTAGCTTCTGCAGCATCTTGCCATCCCACCCTTTGCTGTCAAAAGCAATGAGTGTGGATTACACACATTTGAGAGAAGAATTTCTTTCATTTCCAACCTGGGCGCTTCTCCAGAGAGGATTAGATGGGAGAATGAATGGCATCATTTGCATAATTCGGGGAAACATGAATAAGAGGTGGTGTTTGGGAAAAGGTCGCTCACACTCTTCCCAATAGGCTGGCTCATAGGCTGAGTACAAGCAGGAAGTCAGAATTCCCTATGATACAGCAGTCACAGGACTTAAAGGCCCTATCGTCCTGGTGCCTGTGCTTTGATGCAAAAGGAAAAACAAACACATCACAGCAGCTAATTTTAGATCCATGGCTGCTTGGTGGGTTGAAAAGAATACAATCACCTTTCCGAGACCACTGGAGCCCAGCCGGCGTGGCTCAGCGGTTGAGTGTCAACCTAGGAACCAGGAGGTCGAGGTTCAATTCCCGGTCAGGGCACATGCCCGGTTGCAGGCTCGATCCCCAGTGTGGGGCATGCAGGCAGCAGCTGATCAATGATTTTCCCTCATCATTGATGTTCTATCTCTCTCTTCTTTCCTGTCTCTGAAATCAATAAAAATAATAATAATAAAGAAAAATTAACGACTTGCTTGGACCTGAATTGAAGTGATTCTACATTTACGACATCTAAGGAAGCTTCCAGGCTCCCTGCTTCTCCTCTGGTTTCTGAGCTCTATTGGAAATCAAAGATGAGCCTTTCTGAGTTCACGCCAAGGTTTGCTTGGCAGCATTTTTAGGTTCCCGAGGGCTGTCATGGTGAAAGGCAGATGGACTTAGCAAGAGACACCCCTTTCAGGACACCCCAGGTGGACGGGAACGAGGGTGTGGGTGTGGAAGCTTCAGACGCTGACCCCACTCTGAAATCGGGAACCAGAGTTCAGTGAGTTAAATGAGAGAGACGGGGTTATTTCTAAGCTGTGTCCAGGCTGCCTCAGCTTCATTTATCAGCACGCTGGGTCACACTGACAGAGGCGAGGCATCGCCGATAAGAAAATACATTAATTTTCTTTTCTGCAGATTAAATATAAGGGGGCGGTGGTGAACATTCCCAGGTAGGCTTAATTTGGTTTGACCCATCTAAGTTTGACATCAACTGATGTTAATAATGCTGACACACAACATAATCTCTTTTTAAATGAAAAAAGAAATGTTTTTATTGGTTTTTGGCAAGAGAGGAAGGAGGGAGATAGAGAGATAGAAATATCAGTGAGAGAGAAACATTGTCGATTGGCTGCCTCCTGCACACCCCCTATTGGGGATCCCTGGGCATGTGTCCCGAATGGAACCAGTGACCTTTTGGTTCATGGGTCTGCGCTCAACCACTGAGCCACACCAGCTGGGCAACAGTCCCTATTTTAGTAGCTTACAATCTAGATGGAAAGATACGATTTCTGACTAAGTAATAGGAAACGCGTTTAAAAAGGATACATGTGTACTGTTGCTCTGTGGCCATATGTGTATACAGTGGATATAATATTTTAAGATTAAGGTTGGCTGCATTTGTCAGGGCAGTCTTCTCCAATAGACTGCATTCTTTTGGGGGGAAGTACCCATCTATTGTCATCAATTATGTTTCCGGATGAGACATGGTAGCATTCTCATACTGCTCCCTGGTTCCATTCCTCAGATCCCAGTATCCGATAGAACCCTCCTTCTGAAGTCTCTCTCCATCTCCAAGGTCAGAGTCAGCAACCGTTGCTAATTGGCTATGGGTTTGCTCTCTACCTTCCACTTCCCAAGTCTTTTTCTTTTAATTTATCTTTATTGTTGAAAGTATTACAGATGTGCCCCTCTTTTCCCCCATGGACTCCCTCCACCCCGCACCCACCCCTCCCAGGCCTTCACCACCCTATTGTCTGTCCATGGGTTATGCACTGACACCCCCCCCCCCCGCCCAACCCTCCCTATCCCCACCTTCCCTCTGAGATTCCACAGTCTGTTCCATGCTTCTCTGTCTCTGGATCTATTTTGTTCATCAGTTAATTTTGTTCATTAGATTCCACATATGAATGAGATCATGTGATCCTTGTCTTTCTCTGACTGGCTTATTTCACTTAGCATGATACTCTCCAGCTCCCTCCATACTGTCTCAGAGGATAAGAGATCATCCTTCTTTGTTTGTTTGTTTTCTTAGTCTCAAAAATTCCTAATTCACGTCTATCAGTCCCGTAACTCCCTGGCTATCAGCAGCCACTGTAGGCAAGAAGCGGTATGTGGCATTGTTTCCTAAAGAGCAATAGGCCTTTATCAGCTGTGCTTTCGACGTAGGTGAAAAGGGATTAAACGCCATGGACTTTGAATTCGATATTTGTTTGCGTGGAGTAGAATGAGCCTCAGTGGTCCAGAGACCGGCGATGGAAATCCATGGGCTAGGAAGCCATGGGTCATTCAGGCCGCAACGCCAGTGGGAGTTGTCAAAGCGTTCGGATAATGGCACAGCGAGAGCGTTTCTAGGAAATGGTTTAAGGCCAGAGCCTCAGAGTGATTTTTAAGATATTTCTCTCCAGCACAACCCTTTTATCTGACCTAATTAAAATGTCTCCGCATTGTTTTCTCAACACAGCATTTAATCAAAACCCTCCGCTAGATTCTCCCCAAGATGCGTGTGTGATCCCTGCGAGCACACGTGCTGGGGAGTGATAACAGAGGAATGGGGAGAATTACAGCAGCTTTCTGCTCTTTTGGTGAACAGTAAATATTTTAGCAATCCATCTCCACTTTTCAGAATGAGTTTCTCTGGGAGTCATGTATGGCTTTGCTTTAGAGGAAAAGCACGTTGCATATCTGAAGAGCAAAAAGATTGAAAGGAGATTATAAGAGTTCTGTTTCTTGGTTTTTGCTTCTTGATCTTCCTATTCACTCCCATACATGCCCCGACCAGGGTGGGGGATCCAGCCTGCAACTGCGGTTCATGCCCTTGATCAGAATCAAACCCAGGACCCTTCAGTCCACGGGCTGACACTCTATTCACTGAGCCAAACCAGCTAGGGCACAAAGCCTTTTCTTCATCCCTTAAGTCTGAGAGCATCGCTCCCATTTACAAAATCTCAGCAGCGGCAGCGGCCACCCCAACACCTTCTCAGGTGCCGTCTCTTCCGTTGGCATTGTTCTCACCACCTGTCCACCTTATTGCAGAGTAACTGGTGACGGGTACGCAGGCATGACTCACCACAGGCTGCCTCCATGCCTCCCTCCCAGCTCATCGGTCTGCTGAGATACACACTCAGCCTGCATCCCGTCCCCATGTCAATGATTCCTAATAAAGTCACCTCGAAGCCTGAATTGCCAAACTTAATGTTTTCTTCTCCGCCTGCACCTCACCTGCCTGTCCGCAGTGTCCCTCCTTCCTGAAATGCCTCTTTCTCTGGCTTTGCTTGCACACCTCTCTCCCGATTTTTCCCCTGCTTCCTCGGTTTCTCCGTATTTTCTGAGGCCCCTGAGAACAGGGACCTGTGTAGCCAGTGTCACACACGGTGCCTCTTCAACAGCCACTTCTCAGTCCTGCCTCACACGGACACGTCTGCTTTGCTCTTCAGGAGCTCACCCTCCACCTGCTAAGGGAAGGTGACTCCTTGCCCTGTCCCAGGGATGCAGAGTGACTTGTTGAGTCGAATTAAGTCATTTCGGCTCCTTACCCACTAATGGATTTAAGCAGGGACGCGTGATCCAGTCAAGGGCGATAGGGAGGAAGTTCCGGGCCACTTCTGGGATAGATTTTTCCAAACCAGTAAGAATAGGGAGCCCGGTTGGTGTGGTTCAGCAGTTGAGCATCGACCTAGGATCCAAGAGGTCGCCAATTCGATTCCCAGTCAGGACACATGCCCAGGTTGTGGGCTCCATCCCCAGTGGAGTTCGTGCAGGAGGCAGCTGATCGATGATGTTTCTCTCATCATTGATGTTTCTATCTTTATACCCCTCTCCCTTCTTCTCTCTGAAATCAGTAATTTCTTTAAAGAAGGGGTGTCTCAGAAGAAGGCAGATGGTAGCCAGAGCTGTGCTGGGACACCGTCTTCCTCCTGCCGAAGGGATGCTGGTTAGTGATGGCCGCCGCTTGGGTGCGGGCCACGGAGGAAAGGATTGAAAATGAAGCCAGCTGCTCCAGTAACCACTTCAGGAAGTCACCCGACTTGTGAATGGGACTTCGCCTTCTTCCCAGGGGTAGGACTCTAGCTGTTACCCTCCAGGCTAAAAATAGGCAATCAAATCGTGTGCTTTTGAAGTCAGTGTTCCCCAAGCTGCGATTCATGGACTGTTCATTCCGTGCGTTATTAGTAGATTTTCTACAAATTGAAGTTGATGAATGAGACCTTCTCTTCCCAAATGAACTCGGAAAAATCTGGGTTAAAGTCCCTCTTGCAAGACTTCTCAGAGCCTTTCATATCCTAGTGTAGAACTCGATCTCTAACATAGGGATATAGTGCCCGGCCGGCGTGGCTCAGTGGTTGAGCGTTGACCTATGGACCAGGAGGTCACAGTTCAATTCCCAGTCAGGGCACATGCCCGGGTTGCAAGCTCGATCCCCAGTAGTGGGGTGTGCAGGAGGCAGCTGATAATGATTCTCTCCCAACATTGATGTTCCTCTCTCTCTCCCTCTCCCTTCCTCTCTGAAATCAATAAAAATGTACGTATTTTTAAATACCATAGGGGTGTAGTCACTAGTCTTTACTATTCACCAAACATCTGGCTCATCAGTGGCAGGCATTTGTCACAGAGCCTCACACAGGGTTGCGTTGTGTGGAGCTCACTTCGGGACCTGTTGCTTTTTAAAGCCCGATTTGGCTTTAGGCTTCATTTCTTCTTTTACTCTGATACATCACACCCTAACTGTTCCTTCTCTGTGGTGTGAGGAGCCCATTAGAAAATGGGACTGCCAATTCCCCGGCGACCTGTGAGCTTTTGTGCAGCGATATCGACATCCCCATTTAAAACAATGAGGCGGGCAGAGATGAGACAGACTCCCCTGCGAACAGAGCTACTCTCAGGGGACAGGAAGGAAGAAAGGAAATCTATGAGCTGCCTCTTATCGGGTAATGGGCCAAACAGGCAGGCAGACCTGTTGGGCAGCGAGCACTCACGCTCCAAGCAGGAGCCACCAAATAAGAGGTGTTTGCTGCGGGCGCCCCTGAGAAGGGAATGTTCAGGTGAGAAAATACAGCTGCTCCCTCTCCGGGAGAGCGTTTTCTGGATGCATCTTCCTTGTTCTTTATTACCCGTCCCCCGGCCACTGCAGCGTCTGCACCCACAGGGAGCCTCCGTGCCGGCTGCACAGAGCGTGGTGTAGACGCTCCCGGCGCTCAGGCACCTGGGTTCCAATCCTGACCCTGCAGCGTGCTGGGTTTGACCTCGAGGGGATGTTTTAAGGTCTGTGGGCTTCAGTTTACTCGTCTGTAAAGTGGGAATATTAATAGGTTTTCCCTTCGTGCACTCTTTTTACAAACCCAGTGCCGGGCATAAAGTTAAGTACCTGGTAAATGCAACAAAGTACAGCAAATTCAATAAATGATCAAACATTACTCACCCTGGCCAGTGTTCTCAGTGGTTAGAGTGTTGGCCCATGCACCGAAGGGTCTCAAATCCTGGTCAAGGGCACATACCTGGGTTGCAGGTTCCTCCCCACCCTATGTGGGCTCGTCTGGGAGGCAACCAATGGATGTGTCTCACATCAATGTTCCTCTCTCTCTCTCTCTTTCTCCTCTCTCTCTTTTATCCCTCTTTTCCTCCCTCCCTTCCATTCTCTCCGAAAAGCAATGGAGAAAATATCCTCGGGAGAGGATTAACAAAAACAACAGCAAAAAACATGCAGTTCCTTGTGGAACACTGTCACGCAGGACACTCGCAGGCAGACGCTGTAGCATGTGCAGATCTATAGGATGGAGGGGTTTGCCGAGCAGGAAGAGAGCTGGGCTTTGGGGTTCAAGGTCTGCCGAGGCCAGATATGCAAAGCAGCATGTGTCATGCTATGGAGCTCGAGGCCTACATCCGTGGAGATGCCTTGAAGGGTTGTAAGTTAGGGAGGGGTGTGGGTGACCCCTCACGTGCTGGTGCTGGGAAGGTCACTCTGGCTGTAGCGTGGAATGTCGGGGTAAGTGCTTCACCACGTGGCCTGCTGTCTAATTGAAGCAGAAATTAACTCGCTGACCCAGCAGGTACTTACCGGAGTGTGACTGACAAAATAAGGAACGACTGGCTTGAGCGTGGCGATGACAGTGCGCTTAACGGTGCCCACCTGCCAGCGTTCTGCCTCAGGCTTAGGGAGTGGGACGGATGCTATTTTTAAAATGTGTGCAGTTCAGGAAGCTTTCCACAAGCATTTGTCTTTGCCTTATGGGAATGACCTCTAGGTGACATTCGGTAAACCATAGCCGAGTCTGAGGTTCCCTGGCTCCTGACGGTCCATATTTCAACCAGCTGGGCTCTGTTCTTCTCTCGAAGCTGTGGTCTGTGTCGCTCAGCTGGACTTGAATCGAAGCTGTACTGCCGGGATCTCTCTGTAGGAACAAATAAATCCTTGTTGTAAATGAAGCAGGTGTGTCTGGAGGTGTGAGGATGCCTCCCTGTCCTTTGAGCTGGTGCAGGAGAGACAGCGGGAACAGGTGAACTTGGGGAGGGAATAAGGTTACATGACCCGCCCTGTCCTCAAGGACCAGCCTTTGAGTCGGGTGCTGTGCCTCCTGTGTGTTCCCATGGGTAATGGGAAAAGGGACATTGTTAAAAGGCCAGCCCTGTTAGGGCCTTCGGACATCTCATTAACCCCCAGAAGTCTTATTTTTTCCATCTGTAAAGTAAAGCAAAGACATTTTTAAAAAGTAAAAATAAAAATATGCCCAGCCAGTGTGACTCAGTGGGTGAGCATCGACCTATGAACCAGGAGGTCAAGGTTCAATTCCTGTTCAGGGCACGTGCCCGGGTTGCGGGCTCCATCCCCTGTAGGGGGGGTGTAGGAGGCAGCCGATCCATGATTCTCTTTCATCATTGATGTTTTTCTCTCTCTCTCTCCCTCTCCCTCCCTTCCTCTCTGAAATCAATAAAAATATTTTTTTAAAATAAATTTTAAAAAATCCCAAAACACCCCATATCTCATAGGGATATTGTGCAAATTAAATCAATGAACTTTATGTACAAAGCACTTAACACTGCGAGTAATGTCTAATAAGCACCCCAAGTGGTTATTGTTATTATGGTAGTCAGTAAGTGAGAGGTTATGGTAAAGTGCTCCTGGAACTTCAAAATAAATTAGTCTCTGTGAGGGAAACTAGGAAAAAAATAAACACATAAAAGTGAGATTAACTGTCTGTGGCATTAAGCTCTCCTAAAGCAGGCTGCCTGTGTGTGCGGCAGGGGAGGTCTGAGTAACACCCACCTCCAATCCAGCAGGCCGACCCCTAACAGTACAAAGACCCCGCCCACGGGGGTGTGGCTGATGAAAGAGAAGCCGGGATGTCAATCAGTTACAGTATTAGCAAAACTGCAGAAAGAGCGTCCCAAGGATTGATAGACTCCAGGAAAAGGAAGGGTGACAGATCAAGGTTTGGCTGCTGTTGTTTTTTATATATAAATGTGTTTTTTAGAGAGAGGAAGGGAGAGAGATTGAGACACAGAAACATTCAGGAGAGAGACACATCCTCTTCCATTGGCTGCCTCCTGCACGCCCCCTACTGGGGATCGAGCCCACAACCCGGGCATGTGCCCTGACCAGGAATTGAACCGTGACCTCCTGGTTCATAGGTCAACACTCAACCCCTGAGTCACACCTGCCAGGCAGGGAAGCCACCTTTTTGGCAGGATTCACTCATTTAAACTCAAGGCTCTACTTAGGTAGTAACTTAGGGAAAGGACTCAACTGAAATAAAACATACACACACATATATATATATATATATATATATATATATTAACCCTTAGTTAAATTACAAGCTGTCCAGCTCATAAACTTAAGGCTAGCCATTCATCCAGCCATGTATCCATCCATCCCATAGTAAGGGAACAGGCCAGGGGACTAAGTCACCTTGTGTGGGCCCCAGGGGGCTAAGTCACACTCTGTGGGCCCCAGCATTACCCTTTTCCCTGAAGCATTTGTGTGGAGGTCACATCTGACCACTTTGAGCATCAAAGGCACCGGCCGCCTCTGGGCTGGCAGGAACATTGCTCAGTAGGATAATTACAGTGTCGCTCTATTGTACTTTTTATGCACAAATAGAATACGCTCTGTATAATTAAATCCATCATTCACTACAGTAAGTGCAGTTCATCTGACTTCGGCAATTCATCTTGCCCTGGCCCCTTGGGAAACACCTACCTGCCCATATCACGTGCTCTCGGATGGAGGCCAACTCCTCCTTTCTTTTTTTTCTCTTTCTTCTTGCTTCCTTTTTTTGTATTTTAATATATTTAAGCTATTCTACAGTTTGCAGAAGAGTGTTTTTTCCCCTGTTCTAATTTATTTCATTTCACAACAGATGCCTCGGCACATCTTCTTACACTACGGGGCAGATACTGAACCAGAGATCAGAGAGGTTGGGTAACTTGCTCAAGGATGCTCAGCGTGTAAGTGACGAAGGGGACATGTTAGCCCAGGAATTCAGACTGTTATTTTGAGACACATGCCTCCTCAGACTGTTTTTCAGTGTGTATGATCTAGAAAAACTTTACTTCTCTAAAGAGACACCTCTTTAAAAATGCCCTGCCCTCACTCCGGGCTCCTCAGCTGGGCCCGAGTCTATCGGAATATGACAACACTCTCTGTGGCCCCTTTAAGACCTTCAAACACTCAGCGTGCCAAAGTACTGTGTCCAGGACACCCACCCTCTGTGGGCAGTAAAAGAATCTAAGAACTTACACAGATGCTGAGGTTAAAGTCGCCTATGTTTTCTCTTCGTACCAGGTTCAGTGCAGCTGGACTTGATCTATTTTGCTTTTATCATTTATTTCTCTGACTGACCCTCTTTGCTGATCCTCTGAGTCAGGTGGGGAACCTTTATTCTGCCAAGGCTATTTATAATATCATCCTCGGCCCATACGAAATTATCAGCGTACAAATCAGCCTGCTCTGTTTGGTTGGACATTTCATGAACTCACTCCTAATGCCTTGGCAGGGCCAGACCTAATGATTTGGAGCACCTTACATGGCCCGCGGGCCGGACGTTCCCCATCCCTGCTTTAAGGATGTGCTCGCTCAGTGACTAGGAATCCAGCAGCCCTGCAGTCTCTCTGGACTGTGGGGGTGGGATCACATCATTCCCATGGCCTCTGATTGGTCCCCTCCTGGGACCTGCTGAGACCTCCCCAGCCCCTGCAGGAAGCTGCTGTGGGGAGGCTGACTGGTTCTCTGCTTTGCCAGGGACTCTAGGATCCAGACTTCCCAGCGTGAAGGACACGAACCCCTTTTTCCCTCACATACCTTTCTAACCTGCTCACTACCATGAGGTCTCAGGTCCCCTTCTGTCAGGAGCATGGACTTCCTGATAAGGCCATCCATCCCATACCCTTCTCCTTCCCAGGGACCTTCTGGTGACAGCAGAGTGACCATTTGGGGATTCCTGGGTCTTCTTATCAGCACCTCCCTAAATCCTTAGGCCAGCCCCCACATCACATCAGCCCTCCTCTTTATTTGCTTTGAGTTGTATTTTGAGGAGATATCAGACAGAAATACAATCAGATGCTGCTCTCAGAGTCCTGACCTTGACCCCCAAGCTGTAGGCCCTTCTCCCTCCCCAGCCCTCACCTGGTGGGTTATCCTGTTCTATAGCCAGGCCCCAGCCCCCCTCCAGCCCTAGCACGGGCCGCAGACAGCACATGGATTATCTGATGGATATCTCAGTATTAGGGAATCGTTACCAGCCCTGGAAAATGATTTAATGATTTCCTGTTATTTATTTATTTCTCTAGCAAGGAATCTATTTTTCACTCAAAGAAGATTTTCAGTTTGGGGCCCATAGCAGAGAGAGAGAGAGAGAGAGAGAGAGAGAGAGAGAGGAGAGAGAGAGAGAGATATTGAGCATCACCAGGCTACCACAACAGGCAGTAATAAAAAGATAAAATCAAATGTTACTTTTACTCTGTTGAGTGTGGGAAGCGTTGGTGAGGAAGGGGGAGAGAGAGAGAGAGAGAGACATCAATGATGAGAGAGAATCATTGATGGGCGGCCTCCTGCACGACCCCCACTGGGGATCGAGCTTACAACCAGGACATGTGCTCTGACCTTGGAATCGAACCGTGACCTCCTGGTTCATAGGTAGACGCTCAACCACTGAGCCATGCTGGCCGGGATGTTTTGTTTTGTTTTTAGATGAGTTTCATTCCTCCCGGTACAGAAACCCTTGCTGTATGGAATGTCCTCTCTGGGCTTTAAGAACTTCATTAATTAGCATCTCTTAAGTGGCTGGGTAATATTCTCTTTCTCCCTTTTCTGAGCCATTTCCCCAAGCCCTAATTTTAATAAAGCTGGTGTTCTTGAACATTGAAATGTTAAAGCCCTCGGTTATAAGGAAGACGGAGGCTGCATTTTAAAAGAGAGCTGACCGAGGGTGACTCACAGGATGAACACGACTTCTCAGCTTTTATGAAGCTACTTTTAAAGACCCAATATTATCTTACGGCACTTTTCCTTCCTTCCTGTACATTGAGCAGAAAATCTACAGGTTTGGCTTGGGGGCAGGGACACTGGGAAGAACAGAGTAACTCGGGCTTACTTACTGTGGGTGGCAGTTTCATTGAAAACGGAGCAAGAATAAACCTGTTTTTATTTTTTTTTCTAAGTAAGCACTATATTTTAGGTAGTAAAGGTGAACCATTTAAGAGCTTTTTATTTTTTTTAAATATATTTTTATTGATCTCAGAGAGGAAGGGAGGGAGAGAGAGAGAAACAGTAGGATGCTCGGCCATCTGAGGCTCCCCACCCCCGGAGCTAGGCTGTGCGTCTCCCCAGCAACTAGGATCACATGGGAACCACTCCCAGGGCGGCTCCAGGAGATAGTGAGGAGATCAGCTGTTGCCAGGGCAACCGGGAACCTTGTCTTTGGGAGACCTGCCTGGCAGGGAGGAGTGGAGAAATGCAGCTTGAGGGTCCCCCTTGCAGGCCTGTTCGTGCAGCGCAGTGAGGGCCATCATCCCGCATCTAGCTGCCACTTACTCCCTCTGCCCACAGGCGGTAGGTACACACACAGCGCCTGCGGAGCACACACCTCTCTCGGAGGGTAGAGCGCGCTTTCCTGTCCTCGGGCTGGGTGTGCTCAGCTCCTCAGTGGAGCGTCTGGCCCACAGGTGGTGACGGGATAGTGTCCCAGGACTCCCACCCTCCCAGCTCCTCCCTCAAGTCTCACTCCTTCCTTGACCTAGAGCCCAGAAACGGATTGAAGATGTAACTTGGCAATTATCCTCCCTCCCTCCCTCCCTCTCTCTCTTCCTTCCTATTATTGATTTCAGAGAGGAAGGGAGAGGGGCAGAGAGAGATAGGAGCATCAGTGTGCCCTGACCAGGAATCGAACTGTGACCTCCTGGTTCATAGGTCGATGCTCAGCCACTGAGTCACACCGGCCGGGCAGTCTCAGAGTCCTTGGGGAATAAATGGGGGAAGACCCAGTCATTTCAACCGTGTCAGTGTTACACAGAGACGTCGACTGGGTCTGTTAATATGTTAGAGGGATGACTTGGGCATTGTAAATCCACTTTTCAAGACGGCACCATTAGTCTCTCTCCTCGTCAGTAAACCAGCAGCGACATTTTACCAACCCGTGAAGGTGTGAAGAGAGTCGGCAAAGCACCTGGACCTTTAGGGGTCACTCCCTGACCCTACCCGCCCCCGCCCCTCCGCCCCCAGGTTCAGAGAATTTGAATGGTGCCCAATTTCGACTTCTCGTGCATTCAGATTATCTTAGGATTGCAATATCTCCCTTGGGTCGTGGGAAAAGGATTCTGAAAGGCTCCCCCTTCTGAAAATGGGACTGTCGGTCTTCCTGATGGATCGCAGCTTTGTTTTAGGGCTGGCACCATAGGTTGAGTGATCTCCTGGGAGAGGGCACTAAGAAACGGATGAAGTGCCCAGGTCCTATGTAACGGGGAGGATCCGAGCATCACGGGGGGCATCGGGACAGGATAAGCCAGGCTTGGGATGTACTTGGTCCATGATGAAAGACCCTTTTCAGGATTCTATTCAGAGGGAGGGAGGGAGGGAGGGGGGTGGAGGGAGGGAGGGAGGGAATTCTTTCCCTTTCCTTCTGGTAATTGCGTTTTTGGACACAATCACCTGCTGCTGTCTCTGGGCATCCCAAGCTCCTGGCGTCTTTATGGCCATTGCGCTGAGTCATCAGCATGTTTTCTGAGGAAGGGGAAATGCCATCTGCCATTTGCTGAGTCACCTTCACCTCTGTGGGTTTCCTCTCTCCCTTCCTTCCTTCAAAGGTGTAGAGCAGAGCTTTTCAGCAGAGATTAGAAATGGGTTCTTTACAGAAACACGCCTGTTACTTACCAGGCGGAGACTATTCAAATGCAAAGAACATGATGCTTGGATGGCGTGCTCAGTGGTTGAGCGTTGGCCTATGAACTGGGAGGTCACGGTTTGGTTCCAGGTCAGGGCACATGCCTGGGTTGCAGGCCTGATCCCCAGCGTGGGGCGTGCAGGAGGCAGCCGATCCATGATTCTCTAGGGACTGAAGCCAGCCAGCTCCAAGGTTATGGGACAGTCTGGCCCATGGCCGACCTCATGGCAGAAATACGTGAGTTGACTGAAAAACAGTCTGATTGTTGGAGTCACTCAAATAGATAGTCTCGGGGACTGTCATTCAGCTGGGACAAATGCGGAATAATAAGGTTTGCATCTCTGCCTCCATACACACACAGGCAGCCGGCTGAAAAGTTAGAAATAAAAATCATGAAATGTTAAAAAAAAAAAAAAGCTGTGCCAGACACACAATTCTATGCAAGATACGTCTGATCCTTATTTTTTTACAAAAGGGAAAAAATATGTGAAGTGCTGTGTAGATGTGGCCCAAATCAAATCGGCACCAGGTCAGTTTGCCTTTGCCACCCACGGTCTAGAACAGTGATGGCGAACCTATGACACGCGTGTCAGCACTGACACGTGTAGCCATTTCTGATGACATGCGGCGGCCGCATGCCGAGGATGAAACATTTGCTGCTCCTGAGGATGAAACATTTGCGAAATAATGTTTTTTCCTCAAAGTGACACACTACTCGAGTTATGCTCAGTTTTTTGGCGAAGTTTGACACACCAAGCTCAAAAGGTTGCCCCTCACTGGCCTAGAAACTGGATTTCACTCAGAAATGCTAATTCCCTTTCTCAGGGGCGGGGGGAGGGGGAGAGGGTTGCAGGAGGTGGGTCGTGGGGAGTTTAGGGGACAGAGGGATGGCTGTGATGTGTAGGCATAAGGCGGGCTTAGCTGACCGATGACGTAGCATGCTCCGGAGTTTTCATTCTACCCGATAGTTCAGTTCAAGCAGCGATCGGGTGGCTAATGGGGATTTGGTTATGACTTCATCATCCACACAGCCTGGCTTCTGCCCTAGGCATGCTCACTGGCAGGCGTGAGCTTTCACACTCAATAATCTCCGTTTAGAGCCAGAACGGACCACTTTATTAAACAGCGAAGCCCAGCAACAGTGAAGAGCCCTGCGTAGTTGGAGAATATAAATAGAGGACGGCTTTTTAAGGAGTCCGACACTTCCGTGTAATTGGGTTTGTTTTAGACGTTTGCTTTAGTTTTCCTAAACATACAACCGGTGTGATTAACTGCGTGGTCTAAGAGTGTCTCATGGGACATACTAGCGATGATCATTGTGTACACTGGATGTCAGTGAATACCTTTTGGCCCGGCTGGTGTGGCTCAGTGGTTGAGCACCGACCTATGAACCAGTAGGTCAGTGTTCAATTCCCGGTCAAGGGCAACATGCCCAGGTTTTGGGCTCCACCCCCAGTGTCGGGTGTGCAGGAGGCAGCTGTTTGTTCAATAATTCACTCTCATCATTGCTGTTTCTCTCTCCCTCTCCTTCTCCCTTCATCTCTGAAATCAATAACAATATTTTTTAAAAATACAGTAGACTCGGTGACTTCATAGCAACAGAGGTTTATTTTTCACAGTCTGGACGTTCGAAGTCCAAAGTCAGGGAGGCAGCAAGGTCAGGGGAGGGCTGTCTTCCAGGTGCCAGACTCCTCCGTGTATCCACACGTCTCAGAAGGGCCAGGGATCTCCCTGGCGCTCATACAATAATACAGTGTGGTCCACGGATGTGACACACTCCATCCGAGCATGCTCACTGTGGGCGCAGCATGAAAGTGTCTGGGATGCAGGAGCGTTGGAACTCAAAAGGAGATGCTGACGATGTTAAGAGCCCCCTCTGACTCTAAATTCCCACATTCTGTGGTGAAAGGACTTACCTCCTGTGTTGGTGAGGATGATGCTCAGGATCGGTGGTCTTTAGCCGCCCTTTAATTTCACGCTGATAAGATAGCAGCTCCCGCCCCATGTAAAGCTCAGTCCCGGGCTCACAGCCATCGTGCCCGAATCCCCCCTCCATCCCCTCCTGGTCTCTCATTTGGGTCCCACTCCCGCCCACCACTCGCCTCTGTGAAGCCATCTGCGATTCTTGCCTGCGGTTCCTGGCTCTGACCCTCGGATTTTTTCAGACCCTTTAGTTACGCCTCAGCTTTTCACAGTGGACTTCGGATAGATTGTTGCTGGCAGCCGCAGCTGTGTTCAGCAGGAAACCCTGACTCCTGCTCCAGCCCCGTGAAGCCCAACCCAGAGCCAAACTCTGGCCAGTCATCCTGGGTTTGACTCCTCGAGGAGTTGGAAAACGGAGACATGTGTCATTGGACCTCCAGATGATTCTTCCAGAATATTCTCTCTAGTCAGCAGGCTCGGTATTGGGCTTAATTTTCTTAACAGCCAATTTAAAAAATGCAGGATATAAGTGTGTTTGTGCGCGCATAAACATCTTAATGAAAAGAACAACACATATAAACCTAATTATTGTGGCACTAATAAAGAAAATGGTGCCAGAGAAATTTCAACTTCATGATTGGCTTTAATTAGGGAACGAGAGGACAAATAGAATACAGTGAATGTCCCTTTCTTGATTTTATTAAAACATGGCACAGAGCACTTCGCAAAGCCATAGTCCATCAGGGCGTTTAAGTCAGCGTGGAACCCGGCTGGTGTTGCCCAGTGGTTGAGCCATGGCCTATGAACCAGGAGGTCACGGTTCCATTCCTGGTCAGGGCACATGCCTGGGGTTGCGGGCTCGATCCCCAGTAGGGGGCATGCAGGAGGCAGCTGATTCATGATTCTTTCTCATCATGGATGCTTCTCTCTCTCCCTCTCCCTCTCCCTCTCCCTCCCTCTCTCTCCCTTTCTCTCTGAAATCGATAAATAAATAAATCAATCAATCAATCAGCATGGAAATGAGCAGTTGTGGGAGCCCAGACTAGCGGATGGCTTGAAAAGAAGGGGGCGGGGGGCATGGTAGAAATGACAGCCTCTTGGAAAAACGGCGATGAGGACCGTCTTACTCAGCATCTTTGTGAATGCGGTGGGAGAGGGAGCACACGGTGGATTAATTACATTTGACAGGGCTGCTGATTTGGTTACAGAGTGAGCCCAGGTTTAGAAACACGGCAAGGAAATAGGAAGGAAAAAAAAAAAGAATTTGGAAAAATGCAAAGGGTGCATTCTGGGAGAAAGAAGCCATGAGACAATGCTCAGGGAGCCCAGAACAAGAAGTAGGGCACATTTAGGGAATTAGGGACGGGAAAGCCACACTTGTTTTCTCTCCCCGAGGGAGGCACAGAGCACGTCCCCTTAGGCATCCCCCCAGGCTACACGCCGCACCACCAGGCTGGATGAGCGTCAGCAAAGAGAACTTCACTCCTGAGGTTAAGACGCCTGGGAGCGGATGGTTTCCATAGAGTTCACTTAACGGTCCTTTGTCTTAGCTGTATCTCACTCCCACTGTCCTGCTGACAAATCATTTGTCAGCCCTCCCTTTCGCTGCTTCCTCTTATCTTAAGGACAAAAGACATGTGTTTAGGGTCAAATCTTCATCAGCCCCTTCATCTCCTTTCAGCCGAGGGTTTTCCATTAGGTTTGGAGCTGCCTTTGGATGGACTTGTACCTTAGGAAGTGCTCAGGGGTGAGTGTGGACCTGTGAGCCAGGAGGTCACCCTTCCATTCACACACCCAGCTGTGGGCTCCATCCCAGGAGGGGGCGTGCAGGAGGTAGCCAATCCATGATTCTCCCTTGTCATTGATGTTTCTATCTCTCTCTCTCTCTCTTCTCCCTTCCTCTCTCTCTAAAATCAATAACAACATTTTTTAAAAAGATAGGTTAATATTTCCCTCTTCTGCAAGGGAGG
The DNA here is from genome assembly GCF_027574615.1 of Eptesicus fuscus. Lineage (NCBI taxonomy): Eukaryota > Metazoa > Chordata > Mammalia > Chiroptera > Vespertilionidae > Eptesicus > Eptesicus fuscus. Next base: position 9,733,352 of record NC_072497.1, on the reverse strand, counting down.
AGACAGGAATAAAGACAGTAGGTGAACTGCCAGCATCACGCAGCTCAGGGGTGTTGGTGCCAAGATTTGAACCCAGGAATCTGATTCCACATCCCTGGATTTTTTGTGTTTTTCTTTTTTCTTTTTACTTCTTTAATTGAGACCCAGTTGATAGTCAATAAACAATTTCTTTAAAGTATACAGTTCACTATGTTTTGACACATACATGTACCTGTGAAAACATGGCCACAATGAAGATACCGAGCGCATAGCCATCATCTGCCTCAAAGTTTCCACGTCGCCTTGGCACTCCTTCCCCCAGGCCCTTCTCCATCCGTGACTTCCCTCATCACGTCCCCAGGCAGCCATCAGTCCGCTTTCTGATTCTACAGATTTGTTTACGGTTTCTTGAATTTTATACAAATGAAATCACACAGTACGTACTCTGTCTTTTTTTTTGCGGGGGCGTGGTCTGGTTTCTTTCACTTAGCATAGTTACGTTGAGATTCATCGTATAGTTGTGTGTATCCATGGTGAATTCTCTTTTCTTCCTGAGTGGTACCTGGTTACATGGAGGTAGCCACAATTTCTTCATCCAGTCACCTGTTGCTGGGCATTTGGGTGTTTCCAATTTTGGGCTAGGATATCCAAAGCCGCTATGAATGTTAGTTTACAGATATTTATGTGGACATATGTTTTCTCTGCTTGAATCATAAAACCCCCAGAATGCCTGCCTCTGGTATTAAGATAAGCTCAATAAATCTTAGGGGAATTTAAAAATGGCAACTGCTGGGCCAGTTGACCTATGAACCAGGAGGTCATGGTTTGATTCCAGTCAAGGACACATGCCCTGGTTGTGGGCTCGATTCCCAGTAGGGGGCGTGCAGGAGGTAGTCAATCCATGGCTCTCTCTCATCATTGATGTTTCTATCTCTCTCTCCCTCTCCCTTCCTCTCTGAAATCAACTATATATACACACACACATATATACATACATACATATATATATATATATTATATTTATTTTTTTTATTTTTTTTAAAAAACAAAAAAGGAAAATGGCAACCCAACATGAAATTTCTTTCCTGAAATTGCACATTGAAAGGAAAGAACTCTGTCGCCTCGCGGTCTTGCTTCCGTCCCCGAGTAATGGCAGGAGGAAAGAGCCCTGGCCCACCCCCCTTCACTGTGGACCCCGTCCTGGGGTAGAGGGAAGAGTCCAAGGGGTCAAAGGGGCCGAGGCACTGAAATCTGCCTTCCTGGAAGGCAGGCCCGAGCTGCCTGTCCAAACGTTCCACCGGAGGTGTTTTCGGTGTCGTTACTGGTGATGGATGGCTGGGCCGAGCCACGCCGCTGCCAGGAGTTAATGCGCCAGCTCCAGCGGCCGAGGCAGGAAATGAGATCCAGGGATGTTCCCCGAGTCGGCGAGACAATTAATCAGATTTACATCCATGGCATCTCAGAGAACTAAAATTTCATCTGCTGCGTCTAAGCGCTCATTTGGGGTGAAACCACATTACCTTAAGTGAAACCCATCCGTCAAGCCGTGTGTAAAGTACACAGAGCCTGAGGAGGATGGAGAGCGGCAGGAGAACTCCGAGCCCCAGAGCAGGGGCGGCGAAGCCTTTTTCCTGCCAAGGGCCATTCGGACATTTATAGCAACATCACTCGAGGGCCATACACAAAGTGATCCACTTAAAATCAGCCGGCTCTGTTCGGGCAAACATTTCATTAACTCACCCTGTGCCTGGGCAGGGCCAGGCCAGATGGTTTCCTGGGCCTTCTACAGCCCCTGGGGGGGATGGTCCCCACCCGGCCCCACGTGGCGCCAAGGCAGGAACGCGGTCCACAGGAGGGTGGGCGCGGGGAGTGAAGAAAGAGGCCGCCTGGGTAGGAACTCCGCCCCGCAGAGAGCACAGAGATTTGATGCGTTTCTGAGACCGAAGTGATAAACCCCAAAATGTCCAGATGGCCGGAAGGGACACGAGGTGGTTCCCAAAGCAGGAGATGAAAGCTGCTTGGAGGTGGGAGGGGAAACGCAGGGATCTTGTGGCAGTTTTTGGCGTGTTTTGAGTTACCCTCTCCTGTTGGATCTGCAGGCACTGCTACGACGGAAGTAATGGGTAGAAGGCAGAGCAGCCCATTAACTATGGCCACACACCTCTCCCCCGGAGAGGGGGCGAGAGCCTGCAGCGGGGTGGCCTGTGGGAACCTCTTGCGTTGACTCGGGGGAAGGGCCCGCGGTTCCACGCTATCTTGAGGCCGTTTCCAGTATTTCAGTTCAGTTTTTCACGGACAGGCGGTCACTTCGTCCTTCACAGCTGCCTGGAAAGCTCTGTAAGACTCTGCTGGCACCCGTGGCGGTACCCTCCGCTGGCAGTTAGTTTGGGGAAGGAAATCTGCATAGTTCTCCACAGTAAGATGCTTGATTTGCCCCAGCCGGTTTGGCTCAGTGGAAAGAGCGTCCGCCTGGGGACTGAAGGGTCCCAAGGTTTGATTCTGGTCAAGGGCATGTACCTCGGTTGCAGGCTCAATCGCTGGCCTGGTGGGGGGCGTGTGTGAAGGCAGCCAATCGATGTGTCTCTCTCTCTCACATAGATGTTTCTCTCTCTCTCTCCCCACTCTCTCTAAAAATCAATAGAAAAATATCCTCATGTGAGGATTAACAAAAACAAAACAAGAAAAAAGATGCTTGATTTTTTTTTCACCATGATGGCCATGGGTGACATTAAAAGGTGGAAAATCCGAGCTTTCCAGTCCTTACCCACAGACAGTCATAGCAGACGGGAGTCGGGTCGCCCTGAAGGATGTCCATGCGGAGAGGAGCAGGCTCCCGCTGGGTCTGGACCGAAAGGGTCTGTGTGGAGCGGATGCCAGCCCATCGGAGCGGGGACATGGTGTCCCGTGGCTCTGCATGTTGTGTCCACGCAGCTGACCCCACCTGTTCAGGAACATCAGGCTCTCCTTGTCCCACAAACCACTCATCATTATCACCATAGCTTCATTGATCAAGCGCCTTATTATCGCCATGAATAATTATAATGGGCACGAGTTTAGGGATCACTATTTGCCAAAGGCGTTTATATACAGGGGTAGGGCAAAGGTAGGTCTACAGTTGTTCAAATAGAAAAATAACAAAATACTCAATAAATAAACTACAAGAATAAACTGTATTTCGCAGTATTCATGACTGTTAACCTACATTTGCCCACCCTGTACGTCCCGTCAATATTCCAAATAAATCCACGAAGTAGACAAATTGATTGTTTAACTCAACTTTTCAGATACGAAATTGGGACTTGGGGAAATTCACTTTGCCCTAAAAGAGAAAGGGAGCCAAAGGCAAAGAGAAGATTTAAATCCAGACAGCCGGATGGGAAAAAAATCAACTCGCTTACACCCCGAATCCCTGCTACCTCCTTGAAGCTTTCCTGCAGCCCTGCACAGGAATTCTCATTTTCACTTTACGGGCAATGAAGGAGATTGAGAGAGGTCCAGGAACGTCCTAAATCACAGCTAGTGAATAGAAGAGGCTGGGAATGGAGCCCAGACCTGCCTCTCTCCCAAGCCCAAGTTCTTTGTAACCTACAGAACGTTAGGTTCAATGACAGACCCCGTGAAGAGGGGAGGGGCAGAGGAGCCCGTGGAAAAGCCAGCGGTGGCCACTCCTGGGGGACTTCATGGCCGAGGATTGATACACAGCGTGATCGGGAGGGCGTGAGCCAGAGACAGACACCCAGAGGGGCTGGGAGGGGAAGGAGGGAAGGTTTGCACCCAGTTGTATATCCTATTTCATCTGCGAGAAACATAGCCTTTCTTGAATTCTAAATTCAGTCACGGATTTTTTTTAAAAGAAAATGCGGGGGGAGAAAAAGTACAAAAACAAGACCCTTTTAAATCTACGCCTATGCCCCCACTCTCTCCACATGTATGAAAAGAGAAATGGAGCAGTTGAGTTCCTGTTGGTGCGTTACCATGGAGACGGCGGTCACATGATCGCCAGTCCTGACTCACCACTGCAGGAGTCTCCAAATTTAATTATTTATTAATAGGCTTTTTACCAGGGCCCTCTCTAGAGGAGGGGCATCTCAATTTCAAGGCCCAGACAGCAGAGAGAAAGGGAGGAGGAAATACTGTGCAATTACAAGAAGTAATTAGAATCTCTGTAAGTACTGACAAGCAGGCCCTAGGACAGCCTGGGGGGCGGGGGGCGGGGGGGTTGTTAGATGTCTGGGGAGAAAAGAGCAAAGAGCAGTAGGTCACCTTTAATCCTTTCTCTTGTGACTGGACGAGACTTCCACCTGCTTCTGCTCCTTCCAGGAACTAGTTTTTCAGGGTGAATTAGAGCGCTACAAAGTTCAGAAAAAGCCAGGTCAGCGTGGCTCAGTGGTTGAGCTTCAACCTATGACCCAGGAGGTCGCAGTTCCATTCCCAGTCAGGGCACATGCCTGGGTTGTGGGCTTAATCTCCAGTAGGGGGAGTGCAGGAGGCAGCCGATGCATGATTCTCATCATTGATGTTTCTGTCTTTCTCTCCCTCTCCCTTTCTCTCTGAAATCAAAAAAAATATATTAAAAAATTAAAAAGTCCAGAAAAAAATTTTGGAATCCACACCAAATGTAAATGTAAATTACAAATATATAAATATACACACACTACATATAAATAAAATACATACACATAATATTCATATATAGCATGTGTTTATACAGTATTTACATATAGTATGTGGATGTATATATATAAGGTAATAGGTATGTAATGCTGGGAGGAGTGTGCAAAGACTGAATTGTTTCAGTGATTGCACACCCCTCCCAGCATAACATGGTCACCTTGTAAGGACACCAGGCTTATAGACCACAGCACCACCCTATGACCTCTTTTAGCTTTAGTAGATCAGGACTAACATAGCAAAATAGCAAATCAAGGTTCATATTTAGTATACGGAGGCAAGAGTCTAAAAAAAATACTAATACATTTTATGAAGTATTCTACATATGCCAAAGTGACATTTCTTCCAGGAAAGAGAGAGTAGCTGTGTATCAGGTACTGAATTGACAAAATCCACTCCTTTGAGGAATTAAAGAGAAAAAATGTATATTTTTAACGATCAAAGTCATTAGCCATTACAACTAAAGCAAAAGCAGGAATTAAAAGATGTTAAAGTTATCAACAGTCAACAGCAAGTATTATTTTCAATCACAGATCACTAAAAGCATTTCTATCAAAAACTAAATGAGCGTGTCCATTGTTAGAGAATCTTTTCTTGGAAGTTCTAGAACTGCAATAAGAAAATAAATGGAAATAAGGATGTAAATACAAGAAGTGCTGAACCTATGTCCTTTAGACAGTGAAATTACTTTATACCCAGGAAACACAAAAACCCACAGTTAGCAATGAAAGCAAAGGTCTCTCCTTAAGTGAGAGAGAAGTTGGGAAAGAGATCTGATATGATGAAACTGCAAGGAGAAAAGCTTTTTGTTGACATAGCAAGAAGCACTTAGAAGCTGAAGTGGGACCAAAATTATATTCACAGCGCCAGGAAAAAGGACAATAAAGCCATAGGGATAAACAACGTGAAATTGGTAGAAACTTTTATAAATAACATTTCTACAAACTTGGAGGAAGGTACATAAACCAAGATATGAACAAGCAGGAAAACATGCAATGGCTGATAAATAAAACGCCAGTTCTTCTGAAATCAGTGTATAGTTTAAATATAATTGCAATTACAATCCTCACATTGTCTTTTTTGGGAATTGGGTAAAATGATCCTAAGAATTTATATGAATGAAATCATTTAACCAGCCACTCAAGTCAGTTCATCATAGTACTGAAGTATAAACAGACATATAGATTAGTAAAACCAACTGGAGAATCCAGAATTCTCTCTGAAGATAAATGAGAATCGAATACAAAATGATGGTAATATTTCAACCAGTAGAAAAAAAACATGGATTATTTATAAATGGTATTGGCATAGCGGGCTATCCCTCCAGAAGAAAGTAAAATTAATATCCATCTTACCCAAAACACAAAATAATTCCAGGAGTGAGGGGTAAAGATGAAATGAGAAAAGAATAAGACCATAAAGTATTAGACAATGAATATTTAGGACACTTCATGTATTATTTAAGGATTGGCTCAAAGAAAATCATGTGTAGATGGGCCATACAAAAATTAAAAACCTTTGTATGGGAAACGTTTTTATAAATAAAGCGAATGGGCTACAATGATGGATTTGGGGGAAATATTTTAATGCAAATGATATGAGTAAACATCCATTCTATGTGAATAGCCCTTTCAAACATCCCAGTAGGAAGATTAGCAGAGACGATGAAGGAGCAATGCCCACGAAAGCAGTTCCAAATGGCCAGCAAATGGTAGGATGCTCAACCTCACCGATCGTCTGTGAGTGCAAATTAAAGCAAGGAGACATCCCTTTATGCCTGTCAGACGGCAGAGCCCTGGGCAGAGCCATAACACCTACCGCTGGCGGAGAGCGAGGAGCGGGCACGGTAATATATTGCCAGTGGACATGTGCTTTATTACCGCTTTTTTGGAAAGCGGTCTGGCAATATCTATTAAATTAAAAATATCCTTTGACCCAGACATCCCACTCTGGGAAACCATCCCAGAAAAACAAACGCGTCGGTAGGTGAGGGTACAGGCGACAGGTTGGCTGTCATGTCACTGTGTGTTGTGCCAAGAAAGGGGATGGCACTGAATTTCTCTTAGAACCAGAATGGTGCGTGAGCGTGACTATTAGCGAACATTATGCGCCTTATTACTGTATCTCTTCACTTGAAGACATTTCCATGACGTGACGTATGATTGTGTGCAAAAATCGGGATATTAAAAAGGTGGGTGGCCCAGCAGGTGTTGTTCAGTGGTTGAGCATTGGCCTATGAATCAGGAGGTCAAGGTTTGATTCCCGGTCAGAGCACATGCCTGGGTTGTGGGCTCGATCCCCAGTGTGGGGCATGCAGGAGGCAGCCAATCTATGATTCTCATCATTGAAATTTCTCTCCCTCTCTCACTCTAGCTCTCGCTCTCACTCTCTCGCTGTCTCTCTCCCTTCCTCTCTAAAATCAATAAAAGTATGTATTTTAAAAAATAAAAATAAAATAAATACACTGAGCTGCTCTGCAAACAGAAGTCCTGATTGCCAACTTAGAATATCCTCTAAATGTGCACTGAAGGGGTCAACATCTGTATTGAGATTAAAATACACCATCTCCCTAAATACAGACGCTGTTAAAAAGACATTAGCTCGACAGGAGTTCCAGAGAAAACAAGTAACTGCATCAAAAACATGGTGAAACTACTTGCTAACAATAATATTGATTGTAATGATAATGCTTTGTATATGTGCCTTTGATTAGCTACTCAGAGCCATCATCTCGCTTAATATTCACAGGGACTCAATAAGTTCTATTATCTACTATTAGCTCTAATTTTATTTATTTTTTTAAACATATATTTTTTTATTTCAGAGAGGAAGGGAGAGGGAGAGAGAGAAGCATCAGTGATGAGAGAGAATCATGGATCGGCTGCCTCCTGCACGCCCCACACTGGGGATCCAGCCCATAACGGGGGCATGTGCCCTGACTGGGAATCGAACCCTGACCTCCTGGTTCATAGGTCACACTCAAGTGAGCCACTGAGACAGCCGGCCAGGCGATTATTAGCTCTAATTTTAGAGAAAAAGAGACCCAGGATGTAAACGGGGAGGGTGATTTTCGTTTTGTTGGTGTTGAACTTGGTGAATTCCTCCTAAGTAAGGAAACCCAGCAGTCAGCCGGCTAACTGTGTCTGGAGCTTAGGGGGTAACTGGATTGGAGATACGGGTTTGCTGTTCCATCTGGATAGTAATTGATTCCTCTGTTACGTTCAAGTTTAGTTCAGTGTTTTTACTAACACATGAACAAGTGTGCAAAGTCCAACCTGTACTAAAGGGTGTACAATAAGAAATAAATCTCCCCCCATTCCCATCACCGAGGTAACCAGGTCCCCTCTCAGACGCCCCTGTCCAGGTATCCGCATGTACCCATTCATATTTGATACATGTTGTATCATGTGAAACAAACTGCATCTTAAATTTTGACGTAGCATTCTGTTTTAATCAGAATTCTCTATCAGGGCCTGTACTCTTCTTTACCCTTGCTTTTGTCGTGGTCTGTCCTCACCTGAGGATATTTTTCCATTTATTTCTAGAGAGAGTGGAAGGGGGGAGGAGGAGGAGGAGAGAGAGGTAGAGGGAGAGAGAGAGAGAGAGGTAGAGAGGGAGAGAGAGAGAGAGGAGGAGAGGAGGAGAGGAGAGGAGAGGAGAGGAGAGGAGAGGAGAGAGAGAGAGAGAGAGAGAGAGAGAGAGAGAGAGAGAGAGAGAGAGACAGAGACAGAGAGACATAGACATCGCTGCACGCCCCCTACTGGCGATGGAGCCCACAACGGGGCATGTGCCCTGACCAGGAATCAAACCGTGACCTCCTGGTTCATGGGTTGACGCCCACCTGCTGAGCCACGCCAGCCGGACTCCGGGTGTATATTGAGCGTGGACTGTAGTTCCAGTTCTGAACGGATCCTAACTCAGACCTCCAGAAAGAGTCATTGCCCATCCGGCACCTCATTCTTCAAACTTGGGGAGAATGCTTTCCTGATCAGGAAATCTCCCTGGAAACTCGGGCTGTGTCTAGACAGGGCTTTCCAGAGAGTAATAAATTGTACATGAAAGAAGTGCTTGTCACGAGAACAGCAGACGAGGGATTCTGGAGCGCACGTGGGTTTACATTGCCACGGTGGCTCCATGCATCATCTGTCACGTCCCGGGGAGGGCGGGCGTCCAGGGGTGACAGATGACAGGACTTGCGTGGGCCCCCCCGCTGACCCACATAATTACCCTGGGTTCTCATCTCGCCATCCGTCAGGGCTCTGAGGCGGCCACCGCAGAGCCTGCAAGGCGGCCCGCTCAGCTTCCCCTTCCCGGCTCATCCTCCAGCGGGTCCTATGAACTCTCCATACTCGCCCCAGAGAATCAAGTGTAATTACCAGCCCTCCTGATGCCTCCCGAACCCCCGAGAGGTTAAATAACACAGAGGAAAGGAAGGGCAGGGCTTGCCCATCGGACTTGAAAATGGACTCAGACTTTACTTACCAAGAGGAAATAAAGCGCCTACTATGGACTAAATCTCCATCTAGGTATTTTCCATGGGCCTCCTCTAGCTCATCGGCCTTTAATACATATTTTTATTTAATTCAGAGGGGAAGGGCGAAGGAGAAAGAGAGAGAAACATCAATGATGAGAGAGAGCGAATCATTGATGGGCTTCCTCCTGCACACCCCACAGGGGAGGTGGCGGGGGGGGGGGGGGAGGGAACAAGCCTGCAACCTGGGCATGTGCCCTGGCTGGGAATGGAACCCTGAGCTCCTGGTTCATAGGTCAGTGCTCAATCATTGAGCCCCACCAGCCAGGGAGGAGTGCTACCGTATGTTCCTTTAAAAGCGTATTTCCCTCCTAAATTTGTATGCACCAGAGCAGTGTACCTTTGGAACAGGAGACGGCAAACACGTTCAATTTTCCTGTTGACTTTGATCAATTAATCATGCCTGCCTGGGATACCAGGTGGAAGGGCAGGGCAATCATTCAGCTCCTCGGAAACAAGTGCCATGATGGATTAGCAATGTCTGCCGTGGCCTCTGGAGATAAAAGCGTCTGAACCAGGGGCTGTGATTTAGAAAAGTATTAGAGAAACAGCCACCAAAACAATCCAAAGGGAGAAAAAATCGCAGATACCCAGTTGGTCTTTAAAGCCGTCAGAAGCATATCGGCGATCAGGGCCCATTTTGAATCTCCCATCTGGTTACGGGTTCAAAATAAAGCTTAACCATCCCACATTGAAATATGAAAATGCCACACGTATTTCTGATCAGACAGCTTGAGCTCGCGTTGCATTCCTGTGGCTCGCCAGCGGTGAGAATTTGGATAACGTATTTATCCTCTGTACTGCCAAACTCATTTCTTATATTAAGAGATAGTAATGGAAATATCCACCTTTCGCTGCTGTTGAAGACCAATTAAGTCGTGGATATAAGTGAGGTATTTAGCACAAGGCCTGGCAGGAGATAGGAAGAGGCTCCGTAAATGGTAGCTATTATTATACTTAACTGTAATTTAGGGCGCCATAAATTATTCTTCTCTGTGCTTTTAAAACACTATTTATAACTTTACTGCGGAATTATGGCCCTGTATTATAGTTTTATTTTTTCCCCATGTATCTCTCTTTTATTGTGAGCTGTACAGGCGCAGGGACCACGTCGTATTCATCAATTCCCAGGACATAACTTAATGCCTAACAGATAGCAGGCAGAAAAGGGTAAGGGCTGAATAAAAGAGAAAAATGGCAATAAAACATGTAAAAACATCCAGATTGACACAGCAAAGTTTAATTAAAAATCATAGTTCAGTCCTGCGGGTGTGGCTCAGTGGTTGAGCGTTGACCTATGAACCAGGAGGTCAGGGTTCGATTCCCGGTCAGGGCACATGCCCAGGTTGCTGGCTCGATCCCCAGTAGGGGGCGTGCAGGAGGCAGCCGATCCATGATTCTCATCATTGATGGTTTTTTCTCTCTCTCCCTCTCTCTTCCTCTCTGAAATACATTTAAAAAAGGGGGGGGGGGCAGGGGGCGAAGGGCGTGAATCTGGAAGAAACGCACCTGTTTGCTGGAAGCCTCCTGCCCTGCCGGTTACTACGGTTACTAGCCCCCAGCGGGGGTTGTCAGCCCTGCTCCTGTGCTCTCTCCCCCACGCCTGGGTCTCCCTTACCTGGGCGTCCAGGGCTCAGTGAGAGTTCAGGGTCTCCCCTGGGACCATTCCTTACTGGGAACTGCAGCAGCCCCCTCACACCTGACAGTCTGAGCTCCTCTCCCCAAGAGTCCTGCTTCCCCTCAGAGGAGGGCTCCTCGGGATCAGGTTCGGCGCAGCCCGATTCGCCGTCACTAAGGAACATAATTGTGCTCCCTTTCCCCGGTTCTTCAGTGGGTGCTGAGCTTCTCTCAGAAGTCCCGTGCCAGAAGGCGGCAGGAAAAGCCCTTGGCACCGGAAAGTGAGGATTTGCAAAAGCGAGACTCCTAATTGGAGAATGCGATGGCATGAGAATAGTGCGTCCCCAGCAATCTCCCTCTCACATGCTAATGTGTTTCACTTAATGAATATTGATGCGTCATATTCATGAACCCAGGAAGTTTGATCCTGTGAGAGAGTTTTTTCCACCTGAGAACCAACAGGCTGGCTCAGTCACACTCTTCCCTGTTCACACAGACCGGCTGCCATTCCAGCTGGGACACCCTCACACACAGCAGTCAGCTGGGAGGCAGACCTCCAATTGGTTGTGAATTTTTAAAAAAGTATGTTTTTATTGATTTCCAAGAGGAAGGGAGAGGGTGAGAGAGATAGGAACATCAATGATGAGAGAGAATCATCGGTTGGCTGCCTCCTGCACACCCCCTACTGGGGTCAAGCCCTCAACCTGGGCATGTGCCCTGACCGGGAATCGAACCGGGGACCTCCTGGTTCATAGGTCAATGCTCAACCATTGAGCCAGGCCGGCCAGGCTGGTTGTGATTTTTTAATTATTTTTTTCTGCTCTGGAAATAATTATGCATGCTTTCCTGCCCTTTATTCTGTTCTAAATTCCTAAGAGCAAGAGGCTCTGTGTTTTAACCTCTCCTTTAATTCCTCGCTGCCTGAGGGGATTGGGCAGCGTATGAGGTGTGACCGTGGTTTGCAAGGACTGCTACAGGTGCGGGATGGAGAAGAATCTGCGCAACCACGTGCTTGTTTGTGGGTCCGGTCTGATTGGAGGATCTCCTTATTCCAATAGCGCAGTGATTGCCTAAAATATATTTGGAAATCTGATTCGGGACTGGTCCATTTTCCCCGGAAAAAGTGAAGTGGAGGTCTGTTCCATGTTTAGTTGAGTGGAGCTGGGGAAGATTAGGTTTTTTAATTACACTTATTGGGTTGACATTTGTTAATAAATTGTATAGTTTTAAAATATATATATATATATATATATATATATATATATATATATATATATACACACTAGAGGCCCAGTGCATGATTGAATCATGCACGTGTAGGGTCCCCTACACACTTTCGCTTTCGATCATGAGGGAGCTGGGTGCCTGTCCGCTGGTGCACCAGGCCTTTCAGAAGCCTCCTGCTCCACTGAGGCTTCTGAAAGGCCTGGTGCCGGAGCAGACAGGCACCCAGTCCCCCACTTTTGATGGTCCGTGGAGGGACGTGAGCTCGCTGCCCCAGAGGCCCCTTCTGTTCCGCAGCACAGCCATGGCGCAGACGCGACACTAGCTCAGCGTCCCGCTGGCCCAATCAGCTACCCCAGCCACCCCGAGTCCCGCCCCCTGCACCTCCCGCTGGCCCAATCGTGGGCGTAGCGGAGTGATGGTCATTTACATATTACCATTTTATTAGGTAGGATATATTTATTGATTTCAGAGAGGAAGGGAGAGGGAGGAGAGAGAGAAACATTAATGATTAGAATCATCGATCGGCTGCCTCCTGCATCCCCTACTGGGGATGGACATGTGCCCTGCAACCCTGGCATGTGCCCTGACCGGGAGTGGAACTGTGACCTCCTGGTTCATAGGTCGATGCTCAACCACTGAGCCATGCCAGCCGGGCAGTAAAATTGGAATAACTATTCACAGGTCGTTTAACTCATGGCAGTTATAGGGGCTCTTTGCTTTTCCCTCCAAATCTAATATTTTCCCACTTACTTTATTTGTAGTATGATTGATCATTCAACATACCAGTATGTCACATTTTATACAGGCAAATCCGTTGATTTTTTTCTCTCATAGCTTTGAGGTTTCTAGTCTTAGTTGGAAGCAGTTTCCTGCTCCCAGCTGGTACCTGTTGTCTGTGAGAAGACCTCTGAGAGCTCTGTGGCTTCATTTCTTACGGATGCATCTTTAATCCGCTTGGAAAACACTCCGTATATTGTATAAACCCGAGGGCCGGTTTGATTTCCTACCAGTTCACTGGCACCATTCATTAGAAAGTCTGTTCTTTCTCAGCTGGACTGAAGCAGCAGCTGAGGGTTCAGATGGGCCGGGGGCGTGTTCCTGGGTTCTCTCTGTCCTCAGGCCTGTTCTCTCTCCTGGCCAGCACCACATGGATGCTTTACGGTGTTTTTAGAATAGTCTGCATCCTGGCATGACCAGGCCTCCTCCTCCATTCTTTCGTTCCTTTACATAATAATTAGCTGGTTTGGCTCAGTGGATAGAGCATCAGCCTGTGGACTGAAAGGTCCCGGGTTCGATTCCAGTCAAGGGCACATGCCCAGGTTGCAGGCTAGATCCCTAGTAGGGGGCGTGCAGGAGACAGCTGATTGATGATTCTCTCTCGTCATTGATGTTCCTATCTCTCTCTCTCCCTCTTCCTTTCTCTCTGAAATCAATAAAAATATGTTTTTTAAAAAAATAAAAAAGATATTAGTATATAAAAGTGATTTTTAAAAATCTAAACTTTAAGAGTCTTTTATATAATCATAAAAAGGATTCTCCTGGGCTCTAACTGAATTGCTATTACATTTATTAACTTAGAGAGATTGTATATTTTGTGTTCTCAAGTTTTCTATCCAAAGAGATGGCTTACCTTTCCATTTGTTTAGATACTGTTTTATGTCTTCCAAGAGATTCTGTGGCTCCATCATCTGTGTCTAATATAATTTCTGTTACATTTCTTTCTAAGTCCTTTATGACTTACTTTTGCTTCAGTAACTAAAATAGTGTTTCCTCATTTCTATGGGTAGGTGCCTATTGCTTACAAATCCTATTATAAATTCTATTTTTCTTCAGTCTTTTGGGATTTTTGAGCAAGAAATATGATCATTATAAAACAGCATTATTTATCTTTTCCCAATGTTTCTGTATTTGAGTCAAGGTAATGTTAAATTATAACTGTTACAGAGGGTATTTCAGTCTGATTTTTTAATTTAAATATTACATATTACCCATTTAGTGTAATATTTTCTGCTATGCTTAGTCATTTATATTTTATTAGTTTCCCTTCTGTATGTTTACTTAAAATTTTATTTTAAAAGACTGCTAAATTTTGTCAAACATCACTTCAGCATTGGTTTATTTCCAAATGTTTTATTCTTCATTTTTTAACATAATGTATTCAGATAGATTTCTTGATATTTTATCATTTTTATTTTTATTTTAGAGAGAGAAAGAGGGAGTGACCAGATTATGATGATCTCTGAATGCATAATAATCTGGCCACTCAGTGTACATCCTATATAATAAAAGGCTAATATGCAAATTGTCCCCTCGATCAGGAATTCGACCAGCAAGGCAGACCAGCCAACCGCCCATGTCCTATCCCCCTGGCCAGGCTGGCCGGACCCCACCCATGCACAAATTCATGTACCAGGCCTCTAATATATATCTATATCTATATCTATATCTATATCTATATCTATATCTATATCTATATCTATATCTATATCTATATTTACACACACACACACACAGACTGAGTGGCCAGATTATTATGCGTTCAGAGATCATAATAATCTAGCCACTCAGTGTATATAGAGAGATTTGTTCCACTTATTGATGCATTCATTGATTGATTCTTGTGTGTGCCCTGACGGGATGGAACTCAAAACTTTGGCCTGTCAGAATGATGCTCTAACCAACTGAGCTATTGGGCCAGTGTGATTTCTTGATATTAACCATCCTAGTTTTCTGGAATAAACTTTACTTGGTCATAATGCAGTATTTTATTATTATTTTTTTAATCTTCATCTGAGGATATTTTTTCCATTGATTTTTTAGAGAGAATGGGAGAGAGAAAGACAGAGAGAAACATTGATGTGAGAGAAACACATCGATTGGTTGCCTCCTGCAGGTGTCCTAACTAGGGGAGGAGCCTGCAACCGAGGTACGTGCCCTTGACAAGAATCGAACCCGGGACCCTTCAGTCTGCAGGCCAGGGTTCTATCCACTGAACCAAACCAGCTAGGGCATAACGCAGTATTTTAAAAATAACTGTACAGGATCCATTTTCTAATATCTCATTTGAAATTGGTATTGATATTGTACAATGTTTTTCTTTCTTGTAGCATCTGTAGTGTTTTGTTGTTAATTGAATAAGTGTTCATCTTTTTACCTACAGGATTACCTATTATATATAAAGATTTGTTAAACTCAGCTGGAAATTCACCCAATCCTGGTGCCTTTTGCTATTCCTTTTATGGTAATTAGCCTATCAAATTTTCCACTTTGTAATGGTCAGTTTCGGTAATTGATATGTTGCTAGGAAATAATCTGCTTCATTCAGGTTTTCACATTTATTGCCAGAGAGTTACATGCTTGATAAAATTTTAATGGAAAAAAATGTAGAAAAGTATAATTTTCTCCATAATGTTTATTAATGTAAATAGGTAAAATTGGTATGCACATGGTTATATATTGGATGATTGGAATGAAAGAAAATTGATTGAATTTGGGGGTTGGCCGTTAGGTAATTATTTTCCCTGTGGGTCTCTGCTATTTTAATAAGATATTAGCAATATTATTAAGAAGAGGAATCATTGTGCTATGGGGGCTAGGAATGTAGGTCTTGATGTTGGGTTGACTTAGACTCAGATCCAGGGTCTGCCAGGTGATCCCTTTATGAGGTAGCCAGGTACTGGACATGTCCTAGCCTCAGTTTTCTCATCTGTCAAAGGGGGACAGTGACAGTGCCCCTCCCCTGCAGTTGATGTGAGGGCCTGGGATCGAGCCTGTAACTGAGGTACGTGCCCTTGATGGGAATCGAACATGGGACCCTTCAGTCTGCGGGCTGATGCTCTATCCACTGAACCACACTGGTCAGGGTTGTCATTTCCTTTGAAGCGGGTATGTTTAAGGGAGCGGACTCTCATGGGAAGAGGAAGGGGCTTATTGCAGAGAGTGTAAGGGCGAAATCCATAGGGCGACGGATTCGGGTTCCTTCTCTGGGCTGCAAGGAGAGTGACTCTGATGGATAACTGAAGGGACGGCTCAGGCTGGTCAGCAGAGAGGCCACCTCCCCTAGACTGAGCGCGCAGTGGAAGAGAGGCCTTGGGGGCATGGAGAAAAGAGGACTGGCCAGGGAGCTGGCGAGCGCGGGCTGGAGGGGAGAAATAGCGCGGCCCCGGATGCCGAAACTCCTGCATGCTGTGATTGGCACAGTCTGTGCCTTTGACAACAGTGAAATAGCCTGAGCACGTTCAAGAGACAGCCAGTCATCTGTGCTGGGACGGGTCCTGTAGGAGAGGAAGGAACAGCAACAGCGAAAGACAAGGCAGGAGCCGCTGGGCACTGTCTTTGGGCCGAAGCCGGCCTGTGAGAATGGAAGGCAGACAGCTCTCCCTGCAGCCAACGCCACCCGGCACGCCACCAGGGCGGTGTTCTAACACAGAGGCTGTGTCTGACCTCCTGTTCACAGAGCAGGCTATGCCAGGGGGAAGGGGACGGGGATGGGAAAGATGCAAAAGAATGAGCCAGAAACGCAAATGAAAACAAAGAGGTCGCAGCAGTCAGCGCTCACCTGGGCGAAGGAAGACAAGGGCTGCAGCGCCTGCGTTACCTGGGAGGCATGCATGCCCGGCAGCGGTCCTCACCCCACGGCCGCTCTGCATTCAGCTTCGCTGTGTGTGCAGGGAGCTTGAGCAAGCGCCAACGCGGAAAGCCCTGTGTGGTTGGGGTGAGTTCAGCTGTACTTGGTGGGAGATCCACTCCAGAGGTCTAGGCTGGGCTCATCGGGACCGGAGTGGCTCTCGGGGAGTAGGCTGGCCCTTCTGAACTACTGTCAGCCCTTTGGGACGAGATCCGGCTCTTTGGCCTTGGCTGGGCTATTCCGGGCCAGGTCCATTAAAATCAAGTTGACCCTTCCTCTCTGAAATTAATAATTTTTTAAAAGAAGGGGATGTAAGTGCCCTAGCCGGTTTGGCTCATGGATAGAGCGTGGACCTGTGGACTGAAGGGTCCTGGGTTTGGTTCCTGTCAGGGGCTCGTACCTGGGTTGCAGGCTCCTCCCCGGACCGGGGCAAATGCAGGAAGCGGCCAATCGATGTGTCTCTCTCATCGATGTCTCTCTCTCACATCGGTGTTTCTTTCCTTCTCTACCTCTCCCTTCCGCTCTCTCTAAAACTCAATGGAAACATATCCTTGGGTGAGGATTAGAAAGAGGATGTAAGTGAAAAGTCGCTGTTGTTAACTGTGGTGCCTTTTATATTAGAAACGGTAATCCGTGCATATTGGGAATAAAAATCATGGATCAACTATACAATCTTATTTTATCCCATTTTAATTCATAAAATGTATTGAATATCTCCTCCGTACTTAGCATTGGTGTGATGACAAGGGAAGTCACAAAAGTACATACTGGGATCCCTTGCCCTCGAATTCCATACCCTGTTTCAGAGAGAAACTTTACAAACTTAAATTACTTACAGAATTAGCATCACACTGTTCATTAATTCATTGTCAAAATTTCAGTTCCAGATAATGTGTTGCAGAGATGAGGCCAAAAGGGGTCTCCAACCCTGTCAAAATAGCGTGCGGGAGGCAACCAAATGATGTGTTTCTCTCACATTGATATTTCTCTCTGTCTCTCCCTCTCTCTTCCACTGTTTCTAAAAATCAATGGAACAATATCCTCAGGTGAGGATTTAAAAAAAAAAAAAAAAGCATTCCATGGGACTCACTCTGTGGATTTAGGACACTCAGATGTCATTTTCTGATAATCACCCATTTTTTAAAAATATATTTTTATTTTATTGATCTCAGAGGGAAAAGGAGAGAGAGAGAGAAGCATCAATGATGAGAGATAATCATTGATTGCCTGCCTCCTGCACACCCCACACTGGGGATCGAGCCTGCAACCTGGGCATGTGCCCTGACCAGGAATCGAATCAGTGACCTCCTGGTTCATAGGTCGACACCCAACCACTGAGCTGGGCTGAATTTTCCTTTTGAGACAAGAGGAAGAATTGCATTTTGGTGTAGGTTATGCATCCTTGCATGGAGCATCTTTCCCTTATTTTATGTTTCCATCCACTCCTCCTTCCACCAAACCCACGTCCCAGACTCCTCCAGCACTCCGGCCCCCCTGACCTCAGACGTCAGCTCCAAGTCTGCCACCCCTTTGGCAGTTTTCACTCCCAGCCATAGGGCATTTTTGATGGATGGCTAAATACCGCATTATTTCTATCAGTTTCATTTTGTCATGGCTACGGTATCGCTACTTTAGGAATTTTTCACTTCCTCAATTAGGTCAAAAGCTACCAGGAGGATCCTTCGTAAGCTTGCTGCTTTCATTCATTAGAAATTTGTAAAGAAAGTAAACGGGCAGGAAGAGCTAAACCAACACGGAGCATAAACGGGTTTGATGCGGACAGTCTGCGGGGAGCGCGGTTGCTCTTCCATCAGTGCTGGTGGTATTTGCCCTGGGTTTTTTGTCCGCGACCTTTGTCCCCGGGTGATAGATCCCCTTCCAGCCCTCCTTTGCCGAGTGTGTTTATCGTGAATGGATAGCAGATTCCGCTAAAGGCTGCTTCTGCGTCTGTGGAGATGATGGTTGGTTTTTCTTCTTTAGTCTATTAAATGGGGAATTGCACGGATTGTTATGTTGAACCAAACCTGCATTCTTCGGACACACTCTCTTGGTCATGATGTATTTTGGGGAGGGGGAGGAGAATGGTTTTTTTTTTAAATATATTTTTATTGATGTCAGAGAGGGGGAGAGAGAGAGAGAGAAACATCAATGATGAGAGAATCATGGATCGGCTGCCTCCTGCACACCCCACACTGGGGATGGGGCCTGCAATCCTGGCATGTGCCCTGACCGGAAATCGAACCGTGACCTCCTGGTTCACAGGTCCATGCTCAACCACGGAGCCATGCGCTGAGCTGTATTTTTTTTCTTTTAAGCTTGCTGGACTCGATTTCCTAGTGTTTTGTTGAGGCCTTGGCTCCTGTGAGTGTGGGGCGTGTTGCTCTGTAGGCTGCTGCTCCTGCAGTGTGTTTGTTTCGATCTCAGGGTGATTCTGGCTTCATAACATGTGTTGGGAATTGTCTCTTCCACTCCTGCCTCCTGGAAAAGCTTGTCTAGAAATGGTGTTATTTCTGCTTTCAATGCCCAGTACAATTTCCCAGTGAAGCCATTTGGGTCTGATACCAGGTTATTCATTTCTTCTTGAGTGAGCTTGGGTGGTTTGTGTCTCTCCCAAAATTTATTTCACCTAATTTGTCAAATTATTGGCATAAGTGTTTTAAAAGTATATTTATTATCCCTTTAATGTCTAGAGGGTCTGCAGTGAAATTCTATTTATTTATTTCCCTTCCTCGGTTAGATGAGAGCAGAATAGAATTCAGCAAACTTTTTAAAATATATATTTTCATTTATTTCAGAGAGGAAGAGAGATAGAAACATCAATGATGAAGAGAATAATTGATCAGCTGCCTCCTGCACGCCCCCTCCTCCCCTGGCATGTGCCCTGATGGGAAATCGAACTGTGACCTCCTGGTTCATAGGTCGATGCTCAACCACTGAGCCATGCCGGCCGGGCAATAACTAGAGTTATTCTACAAGAGTATGAATACAGATTTGTGTTACATGAAAAATTGATTTTCTGTGCGTGCGCCTGCACACACACACACACACACACACACACACACACGTTGTCCAGATTGGCTGAGACAACATAAAATCAGAAAAATGACAAATCGGAAGACGGACGCTCACTGTGCTCAGGGGAGTCCTTGTCACCACCTGACGAAGTCATTGCTTTTCTTAACTAAGACGGTCTTGCATTTTGCAGGAAAAAGAATGCTACCTACACTCCAAAGAGATTTATGGGGAGCATTTGTCTAAACTTTGTTTCCCTACTCAACACTGGCTGATTTAGAACTTTCCTTATTATGAATTGTTTTCATTTACTTTTTGAGTCCCTCAGCATTTGCATAAAAAAGACTCCTTCCCCTCGCGTCGCATTTATTATAATGTAAAGTCTGGTCTTAAAAAAAGAATCATGTGCATAATAACAGCGAGGAAGGGAAGGGATACAAAGTGAGGGAGGGCGCGGCCTGAGTGGCTCAGTGGTTGAGCATCGACCTAGGAACCAGGGGCTCAATCCCCAGGAGCAGATGTGCGGGAGGCAGCAGATAGATGTGTCTGCCTCACATTTATGTTTTCCCCAATTTCTCTCTCTCTCGGTCCCTCCCTCCCTTCCACTCTCTCTGAAAAGCAATGGAAAAAGCATCCTCAGGTGAGGATCGACAAAAAAAGTTAAAAATAAATGTAGTTTTCAATTACAGTTGACATGCAAGATTATATTACTTCCGGGTGCACACCATAGCAATTAGACGTTTATATACCTTACCAAGTGACGACCCAATAATTCGAGGCCCCACCTGACACCACACACAGTCATGGGCCCCAGTGCCTGCTGGGTCTGCCCTCTGAGGTGTGGTTTGTGGGGGTGGCTGGGTGGTGCCCCATGGCGGTCTGAAGTCATCCACAGGGGGTGCTGGTTCTGCGACCTCTGAGGAGGCGCAGGTCAAAGTCAGCTGCTGCCTGTGCCCTCCCCGGGGCCACCTGCGAGGAGCTACATGCCATCTGCAGACGCTGCAACTTGTGCTGGGCATGCAGGCACCTGGGAGAGGCTAGGCTGTGAGGCCAGGCCGGCGGCCGCTCATGCTGGCCTTGGAGCAGCTGAGCACGGGGTTCGGGGACCGGGAGGTCCAGTGCTGCTTGTTTGGTTGGGGGTCCCATGAGAGACTTTAGTGAAGTTCTTAACATGAGCCAGACGGGCTGTCGGTATGGAAAAGCCCCTGGAGGTGGCCTGCTTGGCCTCCCAGGTTGGGTGGGGCAGGTCTCCGGGAATCACCTGGGGACCCTGTTAGCCAGGTTGATGGGGACTCAGACATGGTGCCCCCTCACCTGCAGGGGGCGGTCTCTTCTCAGCAAAGGAACAGTGGCCTCCGCCAGCACTTCTTTCTGTTTTTTAGTAGTTTTTTAAAAATATATTTTATTGATTTGTTGTTGTTGTTGTTAGAGAGAAGAAAAGAAAGGGATATATAGAGAGAAACATTGCCTCAGCAGGTTTGGCTCAGTGGATAGAGCGGCAGCCCACCAACCCAAGGGTCCTGGGTTCGATTCCCAGGTCAAGGGCACGCACGTACCTCGGTTGCAGGCTCAATCCTCAGCCCTGGTGGGGTGCGTGCAGAAGGCAACCAATCGCTGTGTCTCTCTCACATCCATGTTTCTCTCTATCTCTCCCCCTCCCTTGGACCCTCCCTAAAAATGGATGGAAAAATACCCTCTGGTGAGGACTAACAAAATAAATAAGGCTCCACGGCCTCAATTTAAAGAGAGAGAGAGAGAGAGAGAGAGAGAGAAACATTGATGAGAGAGAAACATCATCGATCAGCTGCCCAGCTGCCTCCTGCATGCCCACCCACAGGGGATTGAGCCCGAAACCCAGGCATGTGCCCTGACCAGGAATTGACCCAGTGGCCTCTTGGTTCCTGACTGGATGCTCAACCACTGAGCCACACTCGTCAGGGAACCCCAGCACTTCTGTTGCCCCAAAGCCAGACACTTAGTTCCCCCCTCCCCCCACCCCCAGGTCCCTGGCGTCTTTGTAGCCGCCCCAGCCGGAGCTCAGAGGGCGTGAGCCCAGGATGTCCATGCGCAGACCCTTATGAGTTGCACCTGGGCCTCCAGGCGTCTCCGTCTCAGTCCATCGCCCCCCTCCTGGTTTTCAGGGCCACAAGTTGTGGGGACTTCTCTTCCTGGCCTTGGACCCCTGGGCCTGGGCCCTGGGGAGGGGCTGGGACTCCTGGCTCCGGGGATGGGAGGAGGACTCCACAGCTGAGATGATGTCCCTGCCAATTAGGCACCCCAGGTGCGTGTGGGGCCTGCCGGTCCGCCCCTCCAACCGGGCTCCACCCTCCCCCTGGCGTCTTTATATGGGGCCCCCGCCCTCCTGCAGGTCCGGTCGCCATGGCCGGTCTGTAGGCCAGTGGAGATGTCGCCGTGGTGGTGGGGAGGGAGCCCCATCGTTACCAACTCGGCCACCTCCACGGGAAGCCCGTCTGGCCCTGGTTTTGATCACACAGGTAGGAGGGACGGGTCTTTCCCTGCGGGTCTGGTCTGCAGTCTTGTCTCATCATCGGCGCCACAGGTGGTGCGGGTTTGCTTGGAGTCTTTCTAGGCCGTGGTCGGCAAACTCATTAGCCAACAGAGCCAAATATCAACAGGACAACGATTGAAATTTCTTTGGAGAGCCACATTTTTTAAACTTAAACTTCTTCTAACGCCACTTCTTCAAAATAGACTCGCCCAGGCCGTGGTATTTTGTGGAAGAGCCACACTCAAGGGGCCAAAGAGCCGCATGTGGCTCGAGAGCTGCAGTTTGCCGACCACGGGGCTAGGAAATACGGAAAACGGTGTTTTAACAAAGAATCGCTCGTGTCAACCTCTCAGACTCGGGGCGGGGGGCGGGGGACGGGAGGCGTGTTGCCTCAGAGGACAGGTGACAGCGTCTCACGAGTTCTGGTCACCGGGGAGGGACGCCAGTCCCGCGTCATGGCCGGGCTGGAGTGTTTCTTTGATCAGCTGGAGAGCGGTCCCTCCTGCTGGAGGGGACGGAACAATGAGGGACAGCAGAGGGGACAAGGCAGACGTGCCCTTGGACACTCGCGTTAATGACCAAAGGCTTTTCATTGACTGTCCTGTCTCCCTGGCAAAACCTGCCCCTTTCGAAGCCACAAGAAAGGGGTGAGCATTCCTCCTTGCTGCTCAGTCTCCTTTTTTTATTGTAAATATAACGGTAAGACCCATTGCCCGTCACTTCGATGAGCTGGTGGAGGAGGAAATTCTGTGCTTCCTTTAAGAACGAGGCTCGGGGACTTGTATGCATGCATATAAGCATAACCAATGGGCGCAAAACACTGGGGGGTGAGGGCATGTATGGGAGTGGGGTGGGGGGGGCAATGGTAAGATATGTACACATATAATACCTTAATAAAAAAATGAAAAAAGTAAAAAGCAAAAAATAAATAAAATAAATAAAATAAAGAACGAGGCTCGGAACGTGCTCGGCTAGCAGGCTGAGGCCTGACTTCCCAGCATGCTCTTCGTCTGTCTGACTTGCTGGTGTCTCACCTGGCGTGGGGTGCGCAGGTGGGACGGGTAACCTGCTGGCAGGTAGAGCATTAGCTTATTAGTCAGCTGGGGGGGTGGGGCCTGGGGCCTCTTGTCCTCAGCACCCAGGGGTGGAGTGTGGAATGGGATGCAGTGCGGGAGGGGGCCTGGCTTTTACCCCCCAGCGACGAGCATGGCATGCCCAGCCTCTCTGCCTCGGAACCCAGACTGGTCTTGGGGCCCCCCACTCTGGAGCTGTGTGGGAGCGAGCCCTGGTAATGACGTGTGGGGACAGATGGCTTTGCACGTTATGCGTGAACAGAATTCACCATCAGGCGCGGCTGCCCCGTGAACTGGGCAGGAGCAAGGCACTAGCTCAGTAGAGGCGGCATTGCTTCGATAATAACGGGAGGCTGGCCTGGCTGGCCCAGGGGTGGAGCGCTGACCTTCAAACCAGGTGGTCACCATTCGGTTCCCAGTCAGGGCACACACCTGGGTTGCGGGCTCGGCTCCCCGCCACCCCCATGTGGGACGTGCAGGAGGCAGCCGATTGATGCTTCTCATCACTGATGTTTCCATCTTTCTCCTTCTCCCTTCCTCTCTGAAATCAACAAAAATATATTTTAAAAACTGATGTTGTTATTACGGGACTTTGAACAAACGCTTCAGCCATTTTGCATGAAAATGGTGTCTCTTCTGTGGGCTGTCCGCTTATCCACCAACCCCGCTACTCTCATCGGTACTTCAGAGCCGCTCCTCCCGTGGCTTCTTCCTGAATGAACTCACTCCACTCGGAGGATGGACTGTGGCCAGTGGGAGGGTGAAGGCAGATGGACTTGTCTCTGCTCTTCCCAGGAGGCTTTGTGGGAGCAGGGCGGCAGGTCGGCATCGGTGGTTTTTGGAGACGGAAAAAATGGCCAGTAGCTACATGACCGTGGGCCTGTCTTCTGACTTCTCGGTGGTCAGTTTCCTCATCGGTAACATGGGGGTGGAACAGGACCTGCTCCCAGTGTTCTTGGGGTGCTGGTAGAACCCGGTGTTGGCGTTTGGAAAGGGCCCTGGAAAGGGCAGTTGTGCTTACGGTTCAGCTCCGTTGGGGACATTGCCGCCTCTTCTCAGTCAGGTTCCCAGGTGTTCGGAGCGTGTGCTCAGCGTTGTTAGTTTATCCCCGGCACCTGGTAGAGGCCCAAGTACCTAATAGTCCCAGAACCTGCACAGCCGCAGAAGGGACCATCTCAGGGACCAAAGCCACGAGCGTGGGGCCTGGTGGGGACGCCAGTTTAACTCCCAGCAATAGAGTGAGCGTCAGGCGAACAGTGACGTGAACAAGGAGGAATTGGTTTCTCTGCAGCCGCCCCTCATGGTCCGTGCGGGCTGCCTTAGCTCCTGCCAGCACATCTGCATTCCAGCCAGAAGGGGGCGGGGCGGGGGAGGGCGAGGAGAGGAATGCGGTATTTCCCTTTGCAGACTCGAAATTATGTAATTGCCCCCTTGCAACCCTCTCCTATTGCCAGCCAGTCTCCTCTGCACAGAAGGCGGTAAATGCTGTTTGTAGCCGGGCATCTTCCATTCTGTCAGAAGGTCAGGGTGTGTTTTGTCCATCAATGGGGGCAAAGGGCCATGGAGTCTTCCTGAGAGGCCACCATGAGCTGCTGTGTCTGGGGGGACAGTTCTGGTACCTGAGATACAAAACAACACAAAAGCAAGCAACAGCAGCCCGGCCATCATGGCTCAGTGGTCAGGTGTCGACCTATGAACCAGGAGGTCGGGGTTCGATTCCCAGTCAGGGCACATGCCCAGGTTGCAGGCTCCATCCCCAGTAAGGGGCGTGAACGAGGCAGCCAGTCACTGATTCTCTCTCATCATCTTTATTTCTATTTCTCTCTCCCTCTCCCTTCCTCTCTGAGATCAATAAAAGTATATTAAAACAACAAAAACACTCATGCTCAGCCCTGTTGCTCTGAACTCATCCATTGCAGTTCACAGCATGGTTTAGCTTGCAGTCGCCCAGACAGGCCTCCTCGGACCCCGCTCTCCCTCGCCACAAACAAATCCCAGTAACTTTGCCCTGTCTCCTCCAGTGCTTCTCGCACGCATTTCCTCGTTCCAGCTCTCGCTACCGCCCTCACTGGGGCCTCATTATGCACCGCCCAGACCATTGCAATTACATCCAAATTGGCCTCCCTTCCCCCAGTTGCTCTGCTTGCCTTCCATCCTGCAACCTCCCCGCCAAGTGCCTCTTCCCCAGCACAGCTGTGGCCGTCTCAGCCCGGCTTATGACCCTCAGTGGCTCCCCACTGCCAGTTTCCAGGAAGCTGAGGCCTCCATCAGGGCGCCCCACGTTCTGGCTCAGCCTGCCTCTCCGGCCTTGTCTTGTTTTGTTAATCCTCCCCGAAGGATTTTTCCCATTGATTCTTAGAGAAAGTGGGAAGGAGGGGGAGAGAGAGAGAGAGAGAGACATTGCTGGGAGAGAGACAATGATTGGTTGCCTCCGGCACATGCCCCAACCAGGGGGTGGAGCCAGCAACCGAGGTCCATGCCCTTGACTGGAATCGAACCCGGGACCCTTCAGCTCTCTGGCCGACGGGCCAACCAATGAGTCAAACCAGCTAGAGCCAGTTTTCTTACTTTTGATACGGGCCGGCTGTTGGTGGACAATCCTCCGTGCTCACATTGTGTGACAAGGCATTTATTTTTATCCGAACGTGTCATCACGTAATACCACCCAGAAGAGAAGGATTCGGGCAGGATTTATTTCTCCATATAAGACTTAAGGACTCTATTGATTTCTGATTTGAAACAGGAACTGAACTGCACCTATTTCTCAGGTTATTAATTTTGAAATCATTCTTCGTCTTTACGGATATCCCACTAATGCTTACAACTCTGACTCACGGTGAGGGGAATTGGTTCGTGGCATTTTTCCCATTAATTCTTTTAAAGCCACAATCCAGTTTCCATTTCTTTTTTTTTAATTCAGTGGTTTTAAGTATGTTTATTGACTCATGTAACTATCATGTGACAATTAATGTTAGAATATTGTCATCACCTTCATAAAAACTTGGAAGCTTCTTGCCCGGCTTGTGTGGCTCAGTGGTTGAGCATTGACCTAGGAACCAGGATTTCCCAGTCATGGCATATGCCCAGGTTGCGGGCTCGGTCCCCCTTGGTGGGGGAGGGGAGGGGAGTGCAAGAGGCAGCTGATCCATGATTCTCTCTCATCATTGATGTTTCTATCTCTCCCTCTCCCTCCCTCTCTGAAATCAATAAATATATATATTTTAAAAAACACACAAACTTTAACGTTTTGCAGTGACTTACCCTCAACTCTCATAGTCCTAGGCAGATACTAACCCAGTGATGCCGTCTCTGTGGGCTCGCCTGTCTGAGCATTTCGTTCTAATGTAGGATCACACCCTCTGTGGTCTTTTACAACTTGGCTTCTTCCGCTTTGCTTAATGTTTTCAAGGTTCCTCATGTATCGGTGCCTCATGCCTTTTTCTGGCCAAATAGTGTTCATTATAATGCTCTCCAACATTTATTTATTAGGTGACTCGTTGATTGACATCTGGATTGTTTCCCCTTTTGCCGAGCCATGGCTAAAGCTGCTGTAGAAATGTGTGTGCAGATGTTCCGGGCACATGTGTTTTTGTTTCCCCGGGTATGCGCTCAGACCTGCTGAGTCACATGGGTAAGCTCCGAGGAGAAGCCAGACTGCTTTCCAACCCGATGCGCCATTTTAGTTTACTTTTCATTTATTTTGTTGTTAATCTTCACCCAGGGGACGACATTTTTTCCATTGATTTTCAGAGACCGTGGAAGGGAGGGGGGAGGAGGAGGAGGAGAAGAGAGGCATCGGATGTGAGACACATAGATCGGTCGCCTGCCCCACACGCCCTGACCAGGGCTGGCCGTCTAATATGCAGCCCAGGTACGTGCCCTTGACCGGGAATCAAACTTGAGATCCTTCACTCTGTGGGGTACGCTCTAACCACTGGCCCACCCCAGCCAGAGCCACGATGCATCAGTTGACCTTCTCCTCAGCACCAATGAGGGTTCCATCGCTCTACTCGCTCCCAGCTAGCCGGGCTTCACACCGATTTAACGACCCCGCTCTGCCCCTCCCCGCGGTGCTGTGAGGTTCGCAGCCGCGTTGCAATAGGCAGACAGGTCGGCCGGAATCCAGACGCGGGATCACCACATTGTCATCTGGAGGCGATGCCAAAAATGTCTCTTTTACATCCGTCCGTAAACCGCATTAGGTTCAGGGCAAGCCGGCCCACGTCCCGCTCACGTTCCCGGCGCCCGCGGCTTCATAATCCTGTCCTCTGTCTCCCCGCCTTCCCTTGGAAAAGAAAACACACACAGACCGAGGAAGGCACCAGGGTCTCGGTTGGCTGGCTCTTGGTCCTCAAAGATGGGGCTTTTTCTTTCCTTTTTAGGGGACAGGAATGGGGCCTGGCTTTAAAGACTGCCTCAAGGACCCACATCTGTGTCACGTTACAATCCAATCTTTGGCTCATTCATTTTATTTACAAACCCTCTAGGGTCGCCAGGCTGGTGTGGCTCAGTGGTTGAGCGTCTACCTATGAACCAGGAGGTCCCAGTTCGATTCCCAGTCAGAGCACATGCCCAGGTTGCAGGCTGGATCCCCAGTGGGGAGTGTGCAGGAGGCAACCGATCCATGATTCTCTCTCATCATGGATGTTTCTGTCTATCCCTCTCCCTTCCTCTCTAAAATCAATAAAAATATATTTAAATGCTTTTAAAAACGGGAAAATTAAGATTTCAGTACTGTAAAAGTTTATGAGCAGGGGAAATTGGAATTGGAGTCTCCATTTCCTCCCCCCCTTTTTTAAAAATTTATTTCAGAGGGAAGAAGGGAGAGGGAGAGATAGAAACATCAATAATGGAGAGAGAAATGTGGATCGGCTGCCTCCTGCACGCCCCCTACTGGGGATAGAGCCCACAACCTGGGCAGGTGCCCTTGACCAGAATTGACCCCAGGACCCTTCAGTCCACACAGGCTGACGCTCTATCCACTGAGCCAAACCGGCTAGGGCCAGAGATCGTTATTGATGCTGTTACTAACACACTGTTCCTCATACGACAGGCAGCTATGTGGGTGGGAGCGAGATTAGAGCTCACAAGAGACTTGGCTAAGACCGGGCGCTCTGCATCTCCTTCCCTGCCTCCCTGGAGGGCCAGGTGTGGGATGAGTATCAATTGCTCAGAATCACGGAAGGCACGTGACCTCCGGGTACTGGGCTGAAACGTCACTGTGTCGGTGAGCACTGTCTCTGAAGTTAAGGGATAGGGGCTTCTGTGTTCATTTATTCGAACGTAAGGCTTGGAGATGGCGGGCAGCTGGTTGGAAGTCACTGAGTCTGACAAGAGCAGCCTCGAGGGGCCCTATTGTAACCGCACCGTCAGTGGGCCCGGCTGCCGGCCACTCCCCGAGCCCGTTCGGCAGAGACAGGGTGGACTCGTACATCAGCGCTGATTCCAATCCTGGGAGCAGCAGGGCACCCACAAACATCTGCTCTGCCCCCACCATAGGCCAGCTGCTGGTAGTGGGAGGAAGGACAAAGATTACAGGGAAGTCGGCCAAAGGGTTATGCCAAATGGGCAGTTTACAGGTCAGGGGGCTGGAGGTTTGCAAAGGCCTGTGGGTATGCAAAGGCTGGGGGTCTTCAAAGGGCTGGTGATAGGCAAAGGCAGGCGTCCTCAAACTACGGCCCGCGGGCCACATGCGGGTGTTTTTGCCGTTTTGTTTTTTTACTTCAAAATAAGATATGTGCAGTGTGCATAGGAATTTGTTCATAGTTTTTTTTTTAAACTATAGTCCGGCCCTCCCACGGTCTGAGGGACGGTGAACTGGCCCCCTGTTTAAAAAGTCTGAGGACCCCTGGGCAAAGGGCTGGGGGTCTTCAAAGCAAAGCTGTTCATCTCCCCGTGATCACAGCAGCTCCCAGTGGGGAGGACGGGCGGCATTTCCAGGTGAGCTCCCAGGTCCCACGCGCAGCTCCCAGCCAGGTGAGAAGGTGCCTTTCTAATCGGAACAGCGCGGTCAGGGTTCACAGAGCGTGACTCCTATGCCTTAGTTACAGCCGGTTCCCGTCTCTCTCTGGCCCTGTCACTGTGGGCACTGCCTGTGCCATGACGCTGGGCTGCTAAGCACCTGCAGGTCCCAGTGGGCAGAAGCCCACCGGTGGGCAGGCAGGCAGGGGACGGGGGACCTCAGGGGGGCTGTGTGTCATGCTGCGGGGGGTGCAGAGCGCTGACAAGTACTGAAGACGGGCAAGTGACAGGGAAGGATTCCTGGGGGACAGTTAGCACATGGCACACACACCTGCGTGCAGCAGCTCCGCTTCCAAAGAGAATCTCGGCTAAGTCCTCTGAGGGCTCGCTGCTGAGAGCTGACGAATTGGTTTATTCCCCATCGCCATCTGCAAACACCTTCAAACACCCACGGCTCCATCTGTCTCATTAATAAATGAACTTCAGTCCATAGGATTAGCAACAGAAATAGAGCAACTGGTCTGTGATCAGTGACCAGAATTCATTCCTGCAGCCGCCGCCGTCAGGGAACCTCTACAGGGAAAGACTGAGGAGTCAAGTGTTTGTTGTTTGCTTGTTTAAATATATTTTTATTGATTTCAGAGAGGAAGGGAGAGGGAGGGAAAGATAGAAACACCCAGGATGAGAGAGAATCACTGATCGGCTGCCTCCTGCACGCCCCACACAGGGGACCAAACTTGCAACCCGGCATCTGCCCTGACCAGGAATCGAACCGTGACCTCCTGGTTCATAGGTCGAAGCTCAACCATTGAGCCACCCCAGCTGGGCCAAGGTATTTTTAAAGGTAGAATGTGCTTTGAGTTTCCTTTTTTTTCCAGTCCATGAAATAGGAGTGAAAGACGGGATTAGAGGAAAGTAAGTTGAGTGCTTGGCCTTTGCTGTGGTACTGGAGAGTGACCACGAGGACCTGACAGGAGCTCCCCGAGCAGCTGGAAATTCCTAGGAAACCCCCGTAGGGTGTCCCCATCTCTCTGAAGACTCGAATGAGGACAGGTCAGGCCCGGGCTGTGTCTCCTACGCGGTGTCCCTGTCTCCAGAGCAGGAGGTTTGGAGGAGAGCCCGGGCCACGTCCTGGGCATCGCTGGGTCCCGCGTCCTGGCCCACGGGTGGATTCTGTCCCCCTCACCCGTAGGGAAGAGGGGCTCCCTTTGTTGTCCAGCCAAGTGGGGGAAATGAAAAGGGAGGGATGCTGGCAAGACTTGCCCAAACAACCCTCATTGGGGCCTCGGGCAGGAGGACTTCTATGGAGTGGCAGGGACTGGAGTCACACAGGAGAGGAGGAATGGGAGACAGCGCGTGTGAACAACCCTGGGGAAGCCGGGCTGTTGGATGGATGGATGGATGGATGGAGGGGGGTGGGGGCAAGCCCGGCTGGCGTGGCTCCGTGGTTGAGCATCGACCTATGAACCAGGAGGTCAGGGTTCAATTCCCGGTCAGGCACATGCTCGGGATTGCGGGCTCGATCCCCAGTAGGGGGTGTGCAGGAGGCAGCTGATCCATGATTCTCTCCCATCATTGATGTTTCTTCTCTCTCTCCCTCTCCCTTCCTCTCTCGAATCAGTAAAAATATATTTTAAAAATGGGGGGGAGGGTAAGAAGCAATTGCTTGGATGGGGGCAGTGATGGGTCGCAGTGAGCCAAGGTTACACTGGACACGGGAGGGTGCCTGTGGCTGAGGGGAGGGACCCAGGAGGCAGCTCAGGAGAAAGGGGTGTTGTAGGACAGGGGCGGGCAGGGGATTGAGGAAGGAAATACAGGGCGTCCCCCAAATGTATACACACATTAACAGCTGGTAGCTCAATGTTTTTTATTTCTTTAAAAAATATATTTGTATTGGTGTCAGAGAGGAAGGGAGAGAGGGAGAGAGAGAGAAGCATCAATGATGAGAGAGAATCATGGATCGGCTGCCTCCTGCACGCCCCACACTGGGGATCAAGCCTGCAACCCGGGCACGTGCCCTGACCGGGAATTGAACTGTGACCTCCTGGTTCATAGGTCGATGCTCAACCACTGAGCCACGCCGTCCGGGCTGGTAGTTTAATTTTGACAGTAAAATGTATCTTGATAAACACTGCCTGTATAATTAGACAACGTGTGTGTATACTTTTTTGGGAGGACGCCGTGTATTCGGGAAGGTGAGGGGACAGAAGCAGCCCTTCGGGACAGGAGGGAAGAAGAAAAGGAGCACCTGGTAGGACTGGGCCGTCCGGCTGCCCACCTAAGACAATGCAAGCCTTTGATCAGTTGTGCTGGATTTTAACTTACACAGAGATTCCTTGTTGATCTGAGCTCGAGGCACGCGTAATCCCGGGCATCTCACCTTTGCAAACCTTGCATTTGTTACCCACATTTTGATCTTTTTTTAAAGGGAGAAGTTGCAGAAAGGTGACGCCCTTTGTGATAAACTGTTTATTATAAACTCATCACTTCTTACCGGAAATAAACCACCGCGCCGCTGCATTTTTGCATTTTCCCAGACAGCATCCACACAGCCGGGCAGGCAGGGAGGCGATTATCTCTAAAAGCTTGTGCATCATCCTCTTAAAATGTTAATGCCCCATTTCCAGCCAAACAAACAACCCGCCACTCCTCCTGCAAGGCGCCCCTAATAAATGTGCGTGCCTGGCTGGGAAAGAAAGCCCGCTCCGGATCGCCCAAAGCATCCTTCACACGGGCAAAGAAGAATTAAGTCATTATTTAAAAATTGCTCCGTGAATGCGCCTCTAACAAAGAACCGTTAGCCCGAGCGGACCAAACAGCCTTTGTTTGCGAGCACTTTACTTGCAGGGGGTTATCCACAGGCTCCTGGTGAGGCTCCTAAGCAGACAGAACCCGGGCGCGATGTTGAGCTGCTTGGCTGGGGATTGTCCATCAGAGCTGGTCCTGCTTTGCTTCCTTAATGTAGCTGCAAACTGTTGGCAGGGGGTGGTGGTGAGTGCAGGGAAATGGACGGGTCATATGGACGCGGTCTCTCCTGTAGTTCACAAGTTGTTTACATGTTGTGTTGGTGTTGAGTTGGAGGGAAATGGACGACGGGTCAGCCTGGCTGGCGTGGCTCAGTGATTGAGCATCAACCTATGAACCAGGAGGTCACGGTTCGATTCCCGGTCAGGGCACATGCCTGGGTTTCGGGTTCGATCCCCAGTAAGGGGCGTGCAGGAGGCAGCGGATCCATGATTCTCTCTCATTAATGTTTCTTTCCCTCTCTCTCTCTCTCTCTCAAATCAATAAATTTATATTTTAAATAAGTAAAAGTGGGGAATGTTGTGATCAGAGTGGGATAGTGGGTCACCCATGGTCACACAGCGTGTGAGGGTCAGCTGGGCTTGAACACAGGCCTGTCTGCCCCAAGTCGAAGGTTTATTTCTTGTCCCCCTCCCCTTGCCCGTGACATGGACTCGGGGCTTTGCTGTGATTTTCTGGATTTGATCTGTGGTGATGAGGAAACCCGGCTCTTTATCTCATTAGCTCAGAAGAGGAAAAAGGTCCCCCCGCCCCCCCCTACCCCCCCCCCCCCCCCCCCCCCGTGACAGGATTAAGGACAAGGCTGCAGCCATGATGAAGACAACACCATCAAAAGCAACTACATTATCAAAAAAAAGATCACTTCTAAAGAGGAGTGGTGACTAATTAGACTTTGAATAGAAAATCAAAACTGAACTGCACACGGGCTGGATTTTCCATGGGCTGGCAGGCTGACATTTTGAGGAGCGAGGAGGAAATTAGCATGACTAAGCACTTCCTGTCCTTTGGAGGTGATTGGTTTTGTCCAATAGTGGCATGTGGGCCTCTGCTCCCTACTTCTGCTTGCTGTGCCCAGTTGTGGGCTCCATCCCCAGGAGGCAGCCGATCCTTGATTCTCTTCATTGACATTTCTATCCCTCTCTCCCTCTCTCCCTCCCTCTCTCTGAAATCACTAAAAAAAAAAAAAAAAGAAAGAAAAAGAAAAGAATATGGACGGTCTTCATTTGAGAGTGTGGACCCATCAGGGACAGTGCAGGGAAGTTTCTCGCCTGGGCTGGGCCCGCCTTCCCTGTCTTGGCTGGAGAATAGCCTTTAAGCCTGGTTCCCCTGCAGCGCTCTCTGTTCATCCCAGGCTGGAGGAAGGAGGAGAGGCCGCGCCTGTGGGGAGGGGCCACCATGACATTTGCATTTTAGGATTGACTGGAGGACCTTGTGAGCTCCCTCCCCACGTGCGTCTGTCTTTATTGTACTGAGTGAAAGAATTCATCGCATTGCCACCGCCCAAAGGAATCCTTGGCTGGCTGGATCCTTAGCTAGAATTGCATATTGTTCCTTCCTCCATGAGCCTGGGTTCCAGCAAGCCCAGTGAAATAGCACTGAGAGAATATTCTAGAAGTGGAGGATAGTTCAGGGATACTGACTTCCCACAACTTCTTCCTCCCAACCCCCTCCAACTAAAAAAAAAAAAAAGAAAAAAAAGAAAAGAAAAGATAAGCCCTAGCTGGTTTGGCTCAGCGGATAGAGCATCAGCCTGGGAACTGAAGGGTCCAGTGTTCGATTCCGGTCAAGGGCACATGCCCGGGTTGCGGGCTGGTTCCCAAGTGTGGGGCGATCAATGATTCTCTCTCATCATTGATGTTTCTATCTCTCCCTCCCCCTTCCTCTCTGAAATCAATACAAATACATCAAAAAAGAAAAAAAGGCAAAACACTGTTCAGAATTTGAAAAAATCCCAGAGATGCTAAATGTTCCCTCTTCCAGGCACACATTTATACACACAGAGATCTGAAAGTTCGCTGATTTCAATTAAGATGCTATCTCCTCTGAACGATGGTT
The DNA here is from genome assembly GCF_027574615.1 of Eptesicus fuscus. NCBI lineage: Eukaryota > Metazoa > Chordata > Mammalia > Chiroptera > Vespertilionidae > Eptesicus > Eptesicus fuscus. The sequence goes on along the minus strand of NC_072497.1, from coordinate 9,699,285 downwards.
CCTCCCTTCTTCCCCCCAGAACTCCCTCCGCTGCTGAGTTTTAAAGCGCATTGGCCAGATAGCTGAGCTTCCTTGTATTAAGTCTCCATCCCTCCAGGGGTCTGTCTTGGGCTCTGAAGTTCCTCCTCCTCTCCTGCTAAAGGGCAGCCTCAGGAAACCAAGGACATGACTCATGGTTGCTTTTCATGGGAAAGATACGCTGCGCGGCTGTGACAGCAAAAAGTGGCTAAGATTCTAGAAATAAGGTGGACATCGTCAGAGAGATCACAGGGGGCTGTGGGAAGTCCTTGACGATTGAAATCAGAAGACCAAGGTCAAACTCTCTCAACCATTCTCTCTCTCTCATCATTGATGTTTCTCTCTCTCACTCCCTCCCCCTTCCTCTCTCTGAAATCAATAAAGATCATATTTAAAAATAAATTGGCCTAGCCAGCGTGGCTCAGTGGTTGAGCATTGACCTAGGAACCAGGAGGTCATGGTTCGATTCCCGGTCAGGGCACATGCCCAGGTTGTGGGCTCAGTCCACAGTAGGGGTGTGCAGGAGACAGCCGATCCATGATTCTCTCTCATCACTGATATTTCTCTCTCCCTCTCCCTTCCTCTCTCTGAAATCAATAAAAACATATTTTAAAACAAATAAATAGTTTACTGCCACCAAATGGCAAGATTTAAGGAGGGCTGTATTTCTGCCTTCTGAAGACTGCCTTCTGAGATTGAGGGTATACTTTTCAAAAACGCAATGGTAAGGTCTTAAGTCGAGTGAGTTTTGGATCCCACTAAGTTTCCTCGTGACCTCTCCAGTTAAGCTCCGTCCCAGACGCCGAAGAGGTCGCTGCCTGTGAAGGTGTGCAATCCTTAGAGTCTGGTTTCTTTGGCATGCCATCACCTTGTTGAGATCCGTCCGTGTTGTTCTATGCGTCAGTAGTTTATTCATCTTTGCGGCTGAGGAATATTCCATTGTATACATATGTTGGAATGTGTTTATCCATGTAGCTCTTTTTTCCCCTGAATGTTTAAGTTGTACTTTCTTAGCAACTTGCAAATATGCAATACCCATATGCCTATCCATGGCTCTTTTAGCTTGAGGCTATGATAAAGGATGCTTGGAAGATTCTTGCAGAAGTCTTGGGTGGGTACATATTTCTATTTCTCTTGGTTACACACCTAGGATTAGAATTATTGCCCCAGCCTGGTTGGCTCAATGGATAGAGCATCAGCCCTCAGACTGAAGGCTTCCAGCTTTGATTCTGGTCAAGGGCACGTACCTGGGTTGCAGGTTCCCAGACCCTGGTTGGGGTACATGCAGGAGGCAACAAATTGATGTGTCTCGCTCACATTGATGTTTCTCTCTCTGTCTCTGCCCCTCCCTTCCACTCTCTGAAAGTCGATGGGAAAAGAGTAGTTGGGGTGCTTACCTCCATGGAAATAATGACCAGAGTGTACAAGTCTACAGGCAGCGCATTTGTTTGGGTTATTTTGTTTCCTCCACGACATTTGAAATTATCAGTCTTTTTATGTCCAGCCATTCTCAGAGGTCGTTAGTGGCTTTTTAGTGTGGTTCTAATTAGCATTTTCCTGATGACTAATTGAGTGTCTTATTATGAACTTATTGTCCATTCACATGTGTTCCTTCGTGATTTATCGAAGTCTCTCGCCCGTTTGAAAACTAGAGAGTTTGTCTTTCTGTTATTGGCTCTTACAAACCTTTACATATTCTGGTTCAATTCCCTTGTCCTGCCTTCTGTATCGTAACCTTTCCTTGTCTGCAGCCGCCCGTGTTTTTTCTCAGGAGAGCCTTCCGGTGAGCGTTCACTTTCCATTTGGAGGAAGTCCTGTCGATCACAGTTTTTCTTTCCTGCTGAGTGATTTCTGTGTTCTGTTTGAGACATGTTGGCTTCCCGGAAATGTGTGAAGCTTTGTTCCTATCATTTCTTTGAGAAACTTTGTGGTCCTGACTTGTACAGTCAGATCGGAGTTCCATCTCAAGTCAGCTTTGGGTCTGAACTGAGTTTGAGGTCAAGAATTATATTGTTTTCCGGCCGGCGTGGCTCAGTGGTTGAGCGTTGTCCTATGAACCAGGAGGTCACGGTTCAATTCCCCGTCAGGGCACATGCCCGGGTTGCAGGCTCGATCCCCAGTGGGGGGCGTGCAGGAGGCAGCCGGTCCATGATTCTGTCTCATCATTGATGTTTCTCTCTCTCTCTCTCCCCCTCTCCCTTCCTCTCTGAAATCAATAAGTGTGTGTGTGTGTGTGTGTGTGTGTGTATATAGTTTAAAGGCAAATGAAAGGATTGTGTTGGGGCTGAACTAATAAGCTGCTCTCACACCAGGGGCGTTGACATACTAGGGGAAAAGGGCATATTATCTTCTCATCAACAGTCACTGGATGGACATGGTAGCCAGGATGTTGTTTCAAAAGGGAAGCTGCATCGTACATCCGTCCTGCATCTATCACATCACACCCAAAACCTCGAGCACAGCAGGAGTCATATCTTGGATAAGATCACATCAGGTGGGACTTAACCAAGGAAAGTATATTCCAGAGACCAAGGCCGGGTTCTGTGTAGACGTCCGGGAACATCACGCATAGAGGAGTGAAACACATGACCCCCAAGATCTGGTTAGGGCCCCAAATCACGTGACTCCCAGGGAAACCCAGGTTCCCCAGAAAGTCACCCCGCAGCACTTCCCCAGTCCGCCCCCCTCTCCCAGATTACATCCTTTGCTCTCGCCTGTCCCACTTGGGGGCACTTGAGACGCTTAGAGTTGTGGCATTTTCCCTCTGAAATGCTGTGGGGGTTTTTTAAATCCTCGCCCAAGGATATTTTTCCGTTTGGTTTTTAGAGAGAGTGGAGAGGAGAGAGGAAGGGGGAAAGAAAGAAAACTTAGATGTGAGAGAGAGAGAAACATCGATAGGAGAGTGAGAGAGAAACATCAATGTGAGAGAGAGAAACATCAATGTGAGAGAGAGAGAAACATCAGTGTGAGAGAGAGAAACATCAGTGTGAGAGAGAGAAACATCAATGTGAGAGAAAGGGGGCAGAGAGAGAAACATGGATGTGAGAGAAATAGAGGGAAACATGGATGTGAGAGAGAAATAGAAATAGGGAAACATTGATGTGAGAGAGAAATAGAGGGAAACATTGATGTGAGAGAGAAATAGAGGGAAACATGGATGTGAGAGAGAAATAGAGGGAAACATCGATGTGAGAGAGAAATAGAGGGAAACATCGATGTGAGAGAGAAATAGAGGGAAACATGGATGTGAGAGAGACACACACATCAATTGCTTGCCTCCCACACACACCCTGACCTGGGCCAGGGACAGAGCCTGAAACCCAGGTATGTGCCCTTGATGGGGAATCAAACCCGTGGCCCTTTGGTCCTCAGGCTGCCATTCTAACCACTGAGCCACACTGACCAGGGCTGAAATGCTTTAATGCACCACTTCCCACAACACTCCCGATTAGGAGGCCGGCACAGCACTGCGGGAGCGTGCGAACCCCCTCCCCGCCGCGCCCACGGGCTCTCCCGCCTGCCCAGTGCCCCTCCACATTGACCTGATTCCTGTTCACCCTGAAGTGGACCCTCCAGGCCTAAAGCACCGTCATCAGTGGGGCCTCCGCCTGCGTGAGCCACAGCCAAGATGAATGCCTGAAATTGATACGATCTTTAATGAGCATTGCACTTGATTTAATAACCTGTTTATTAAATACATTTTTTTAAATTGGTAAATTGAGCACTTGCCTGGGAGCAAGCAATTAGGGCTATTTTCATCCCATATTTACTTCCCTGAGTGGAGACGATATTTGTTAAGTGTTAAGCATGTTGCATAAATCTTTTTAAGTTGTTTTATTTTCCCCCTCAATGAAACGCTAAATATTAAATCTCCATGTTGGTTCCACCCAGCCACTTGTTAGGTTACCAGGAGCGCTAACAGGCATGAGGGAGGATTCACTAATTTCACAAGGACGAGTACTGACTCTTCCTGAGTTTATAAAAACCTGCATAATACCCAATCCTAGCTAACATTGGTCACATCTCCCTGATCTCTCTCAAACCCAAGGAAGAACGTATTAAACAGGCCTTATTGTATGGAAACAAACTTCAATGTTTTTAAAACTGTATTTATTTTCTTTCTTCCTTTCTTGTTTTATTTAATTTTAATTTTTTGTTACTCCTCACTCTAGGATATTTTTCCATTGATTTTTAGAGAGAGGACGGGAGAGGGAGATAGAGAGCGAAACATCGATGTGAAACAGACACATGAATTGGTTGCCTCTTGCACCACAACCCAGGTAGGAGGTACCTGCCCTGGACTGGAATCGAACCAGGGACCTTCAGGCCATGGGCTGACGTTCTATCACTGAGCCACACCAGCCAGGGCTGATTGTATTGGTTTTTAGAAAGAGGGGGGAGAGAAGCATCTTTGTGAGAGAGAAACTGCTATAGGCTGTTGCCTCCAGCACACGCCCTGACTGGGGATCGAACCCACAACCTGGGTATGCACTCTGACCGAATCGAACCCACAACCTTTTGGTTGACGCTCCAACCAACTGAGCCACACCAGCCAGGGCGAAGCAAACTTTAAAAGAATATCTTATTTTCCCTCCTCAAAAATCTCATTAAATTGACACCTGGGTTTTGGGTTTTGTTTTCTTTTAAAGGATGGCTGGATTCTACTTGCATATTTTTATGTAAAAAGTCGCTTTCTCGTTCCTGCACCCTTCTCCCCCGGACAGCCTCGTTGGGGAGTCCTAGCCCAGGCCTCGGGACATTGCTGCGTGTTCTGCCCCTCGGTCCTCGGTCCTCAGTTAGACCTGAACATTCCCAGTTGGAGTGTCTGCCCTTTGTTTCCGATCCCGGATGAAAATGAACTCTTCGCCCCATTCAGATGTAAAAATCTCTTCTTCCCGTACATGCAGATAAAGGTCGTAGGCTGCATTAATAACGAGTCCTTACTTGTGTCACTAATAACATCTTGCATTGTTCACCCTGAAACTCTTTGAAAAACCTAATTTTCCCTTCTCTCCGGGTGCCAGGCCCGATAGGCATCTCACACAGCTCAGTGGGATAATCCATCTCCACTCCGCTGGGAGGAGACGCCGTCCCCAGACGGACGTTCATTTCATTGCGCCGGAGAATGAAACCCGGCCAGCCAATTCTGACCAATCCGTGCATATTTATTAAGTTTCTACTAAGTGTCTTCAAATTTTTCTGTTGTGCGGAAGAGTCTATTTCCAAAGCTCTCCAATCTGATTAGGAAAACGCATTCAATTCAGCAGCTATTTCTTGATTGCCTATTGAGCGCGGCACAATACCGGCCAGTGATACACAGATAACTGAGACTGCTACCAACGCCCGCTCGGGGCGGGAGGTGAAAAGGCCTGTTAGGAAACCGGTGGGGGATTTTATTTAGTTTCGTGAAAATGGAGAAAGCATGGTGTTGAGAACACAGGGAGAAATCGTCCGAGGTCAGATTCTATTTTATTTCTTTTCCAGCTTCATTGGGGTAGAATTAACACATAACATTGTAATACATTCAATGTGTACAAAGTGATGATACTAAGAAATAAATATTTTTCTTGATTTCAGAGAGGAAGGGAGAGAGAGGGGGGGGTGGTGGGGGGGGGAGAGAAACATCAATGATGAGAGAGAATCATGGATCGGCTGCACATCCCCTACTAGGAATGGACCCCAAAACCCGGGCATGTGCCCTGACAGGGAATCGAACCATGACCTTCTGGTTCACAGGTCAATGCTCAACCCCTGAGCTACGTCGGCCATGCATGGCGCTGCTTTTCACACAACATAGCGTAACTTGTCTATCTCAGGTCATAAACACAACACCCGCTTGGGTGAACTGATCTACCTCTGGACTCGTTTTCTGGAAAATTCCATGCCCCTCAATCATGTGGACATATCTCCGTCCTGAAAGCTGGATACCCTTAGAGAGGCGAGGTTCCCCTTTCTCTGTGAATTTTAGGTACCAGATCTCTCGATTTTACTCCTGCCACGTCTCTTCCAGCCTGCCTGTTTCTCTTCAGCCCCACTGCCCCGCTCGTGTTGTGACATCTTGCCAGGGCGCAGGCCCTTGGGAGGGTGAGACTCCAGAGAGCAGAGTAAAGACTTCATATCGCCCTGGCTGGTTTGGCTCAGTGGATAGAGCGTCAGCCTGCAGACTGAAGGGTCCCAGGTTCAATTCCAGTCAAGGGCACATGCCCAGGTTGTGGTCTTGATCCCTAGTGGGGGGCAAGGGGCGTGCAGGAGGCAGCAGATCCGTGATTCTCTCTTATCATTGATGTTTCTCTCTCTCTCCCTCTCCCTTCCTCTCTGAAATCAATAAAAATGTATTTTAAAAATATATTTTTAAATTTTGGAAAGGTTGGCGGTAGCCAGACTATGGATCACAATGTGGACGTGTGAGGGTGAGCACGCACTTCCTTTGTTGAGCAGATGTGCTTTATCTAAATGGGAGAAAGAGACCCAGGCCGGAAGCCAGCAGTGGTGCTTACGGATTGAATGGATTCTCTTTCCTAAAGGGCTGCCCAGCCCCTGTGTCAAGGACAACTTGTAAGGATTTGCTTTGAAATGTTGCAAATAAGTGCATCAAATAGTATCACGTTGCGGGAGAGGTGTCTGCAGAAGGCAGGGGTTATTGTGGGTGCGATTCCAACATCACGTCGTCTGAAAAGCGCAAGATCCTTGGGTTTTCTCTCTTTATTCTCTGTGGCATCCGGGATCCTCCTCTCAGCATAGGACTTCTTGGTGAATTTTGTCAGGGCACGTGCGTGGGTTGTGGGCTCCATCCCCAGTAGGGGGTGTGCAGGAGGCACCCTGTCAATGCTTCTCATCATGGATGTTTCTCTCTCCCCCTCTCCCTCACTCCCTCACTAAAATCAATAAAAATATGTTTAAAAGATTTTTATCCTTACTGGACTTAGAGAGGGAGGGAGTGGAGTGGGTAGAGAAAGAGAAATATCAGTTTATTGTTCCACTTACTCATGCATACTTTGGTTGATTCTTATATGTGCCCTGATCAGGAATCGAACTCACAGCTTGGTGTATGGGGACAGTGCTCTAACCAGCCAGGATGCAAACCAGTCTCAGTGCAGACCGAAGCCTTAATACCTTTCAGGACCTCAGTGCTACACACTCGCAAGAAAATTTGCACAGTTAACGACTTACATTTACACACACTAGTTGTGTGAAGTTAATACGCTTTTCCTTATAACGGTTACTTCCGTCAGCACTCACCAATGTTAGCCAGCAGCAGGAAGGAAGAATAGACAGATCTGGCACATGAAAATGAACACGTTTTATTCATTAAAAATATCAGTCACATTGAAGTCAAACAAACAGAAAAATGAGGTGACAGCAACATTATAAAGGCTTCTGAAGAAAAAAAAACTTCACAAACAGTTCCCTCATTTCACATACCAACTATTTCCATTTTTGCCTATGACCCTGGACTCCCGTCTGGGTAGTTCTGTAATCACAATGATTAAAAATAGCCTATCTTTTTTATCTTGCTTTTTCATTAACACCACATGATACGCTATTTTGGTTTCCTGTATTTTCGTGGTCATCCTATTTTTCACGTCCCCCTAACGATCCCAGTTCAAGAGGGTGGCACCCACGTAGCTGTTCCCATATAATTGGTACTTGGGTCGCTTTGCGTAGCTTCTAAATAATTCACAATGAATCTTTTATCAACACTGTTGGTTTTCACATCTGCGACGTTATTTTTTAGGATAATGTCCCTGGAATGCTATTCCTGAGTCAAAGCAGAAACAGCGGCAAGGGTCTGAGGCGTGATGCCAGTTTGCATGCGCACTGGCGTGGATCACGGCTCAGTAAACATCACGTAACTGTAGCGAGCACGCTAATTAGGCTTCGGCGTGTGTGCCGTGTTTGTTTTCCCAGCACAAGTGATAAGTAAACATTAGCTCTTATTTCAGTAACGACAGCGTCTTAAGTGGAGATTGCTGTCTAGACACCAACGGCGGCTCCGGCGTCCTCAGAAATCTGGGTGCGTTGGGGCTCGAACAGAACAGAAATGGGACAGTTTCTCCTCAGCCGGCTTGGCTCAGTGGATAAACTGTTGGCCCACAGACCTAAGGGTCCCAGGTTCATTCCAGTCCAGGCTACATACCTGGATTCTCGGCCCTGGTCAGGGCGTGTGTGGGAGGCAAGCAGTTGATGTATCTTCTCACATTGATGTTTCTCCCTCTCTCCCTTCCACTCTCTAAAGATCAGTGGAAAGCCCAGCCAGTGTGGCTCAGTGTTTGAACATCAACCTATGAACCAGGAGATCACAGTTCAATTCCGGTCAGTGCACATGCCCAGGTTGTAGACTTGATCCCCAGTGGGGGTGTGCAGAAGGCAGCTGATCCATGATTCTCTCTCATCTTTGATGTTCCTCTCTCCCTTCCTCTCTGACATCAATAACAATATGCAAATTAATGGTCACTCCAAGACACAAGATGGACGCCCCCAAGTGGACACAAGATGGCTGGCAGGAGAGGGCAGTGGTGAGCAGTTGGGGTGACCAGGCCGGCAGAGGAGGGCAGTTAGGGGTGAACAGGCAAGCAGAGGAGGGCAGTTGGGGGGAACCGGGCCTGCAGGAGAGGGCAGTTGTCGGAGATGAGGCAAGAAGGGAGGACAGTTAAGGGTGACAGGGCCGGCAGAGGAGGGCAATTCTGGGAGACCAGGTCAGAAGGGGAGGGCCGTTGGAGGGGGGGACAGGACTGAAGGGGACGGCAGTTGGGGGGCGCCAGGCATACAGGGTAGAGCATATAGGGGCGATCAGGCTAGCAGGGAGGGCAGTTGGGGGGAACAGGCCTGCAGGGGAGGACAGTTGGAGAGGACCCAGGCCTGCAAGGGAGTGCAGTTGGGGGGGCCAGGTATGTAGGGGATGGCAGTTGTGGGCTATCAGGCCAGCAGAGGAGAGCAGTTAGGGGTGACCCTATCGGCAGGGGAGGGCAGTTGTGGGCGATCAGGCAAGAAGGGAGGGTAGTTAGGGGTGACTGGGCCGGCAGAGGAGGGCAGTTGGGGGAGACCAGGCATGCAGAGGAGGATAGTTGTGGGCGATCAGGCCAGCAGGGGAGGGCAGTTGTGGGGGGACCAGGTCGCAGAGGAGCACTGTTTATGGCAATCAGGCCAGCAGAGGAGGGCAGTTAGGGGTGACCTGGTCGGCAGGGGAGGGCAATTGTGGGCGATCAGGCTAGAAGTTAGGGGTGACTGGGCTGGCAGAGGTGGGCCGTTGGAGAATACCTGGTCAGCAGGGGAGGGCAGTTGGGGGGACCAGGCCTGCAGAAGGGGGCAGTTGGGGGGGACCCAGCCTTCAGGGGAGGGCAATTGGGGAGGAACAGGCCTACAGAGGAGGGCAGTTGGGTGTGGGGGGGACCAGGCTTGCAGTGGAGGGCAGTTGGGTGGGGGAGACCAGGCCTGCAGGGGAGGGCAGTTGTCGGTGATGAGGCAAGAAGGGAGGACAGTTAGGTATGACAGGGCCGGCAGAGGAGGGCAGTTCTGGGAGACCAGGTCAGTAGGGGAGGGCAGTTGGGGGTGGGGACAGGACTGAAGGGGAGGGCAGTTGGGGCCAGGCATACAGGGTAGAGCATTTGGGGGTGATCAGGCAAGTAGGGAGGGTAGTTGGGGGGAACAGGCTAGCAGGGGAGGGCAGTTGAGGGGGGCAGGCCTGCAGGGGAGGGCAGTTGGAAGGGACCCAGGCCTGCAAGGGAGTGCAGTTGTGGGGGCCAGGTATGTAGGGGATGGCAGTTGTGAGTTATCAGGCCAGCAGAGGAGAGCAGTTAGGGGTGACCCAGTCGGCAGGGGAGGGCAGTTGTGGGTGATCAGGCAAGAAGGGAGGGCAGTTAGAGGTGACTGGGCTGGCAGAGGAGGGCAGTTGGAGACCAGGTCTGCAGAGTAGGATAGTTGTGGGTGATCGGGCCAGCAGGGGAGGACAGTTGCGGGGGGGGGGGGGGACTCAATCTTGCAGGGGAGGGACTTAATCTTGCAGGGGAGGGAAGATGGGGGGGAGGACAGGACTGCAGGAGACGGCAGTTGTGGGGGGGAAGGCATGCAGGGTAGAGCAATTGGGGGCGATCAGGCAAGCAGGGAGGGCAGTTACGGTTCACCAGGCCTGCAGGGGAGGGCAGTTGGGGGGGACCAGGCCTGCAGAGGGGGGCAGTTGGGGGGAACCAGGTGGGAGAGGAGGGCAGTTGTCTGTGATCAGGCAAGAAAGGAGCGCAGTTAGGGGTGACTGGGCTGGCAGAGGAGGGCAGTTGGGGGAGACCAGGTCTGCAGAGGAGGGCAGTTTGGGGGGACCAGTTCTGCAGGGGAGGACAGATGGACAGATTCCCCCAACTGCCCTCCCCTGCCGGACTGGTCCCACCAACTGCCCTCCCCTGCTGACCTGGTCTCCCCAACTTCCCTCCTCTGCTGGCCCAGTCACCCCTTACTGCCCTCCCTTCTTTCCTGGTCGCCCACAACTGCCCTATCCTGCAGGCCTGTTCCCCCCCAACTGCCCTCCTCTGTAGCCCTGGTCATCCCTAACTGCCCTCCCTGCTTGCGTGATCGCCTACAACTGCTCTACCCTGCATGCCTGCCACCCACAAGTGCCCTCCACTGTAGTCCCATCTGCCCCCGTCCAACAGCCTTCCCCTGCAGGCCTGTTCCCCGCCAACTGCCCTCCCTGCTTTACTGATTGCCCCCAACTGCTCTACCCTGCATGCCGGGAAAGCAGAGAGGGCAGTTAGGGGAGACCAGGCCAGCAGAGGAGGGCAGTTTGGGGGGACCAGGCCTGCAGGGGAAGGCTGTTGGACGGGGGCAGATGGGACTGCAGTGGAGGGCACTTGGGGGTGGCAGGCATGCAGGGTAGAGCAGTTGTAGGCGATCACGCAAGCAGGGAGGGCAGTTAGGGATGACCAGGGCTACAGAGGAGGGCAGTTGGGGGGGAACCGGCCTGCATGGGAGGGCAGTTGGACAGATCCCCCCCAACTGCCCTCCCCTGCTGAACTGGTCTCCCCAACTTCCCTCCTCTGCTGGCCCAGTCACCCCTTACTGCCCTCCCTTCTTGCCTGATCGCCCACAACTGCTCTACCCTGCATGCCTTGGGCGAGCAGGGAGGGCAGTTAGGGGGAACCAGGCCTGCAGGGGAGGGCAATTGTTGGCGATCAGGCAAGAAGGGAGGGCAGTTAGGGGTGACTGGGCCGGCAGATGAGGGCAGTTGGAGAGGACCGAGGCCTTCAGGGGAACGCAGTTGGGGGGAACTAGGCCTGCAGGGGAGAGCAGTTGGGTATGATCACGCAAGCAGGGAGGGCCGTTAGGGGAGACTTGGCCGGTAGAAGAGGGCAGTTGGGGTAGACCAGGTCAGCAAGGAGGGCAGTGGGGGGACCAGGCCTGCAGGAAAGGGCAGTTGGAGGGGACCCAGGCTTGCAGGGGAAAACAGTTTGGGGTGACCAGGCCTGCAGGGGAGGGCAGTTGTGGGCGATCAGGCCGGCAGAGGAGAGCAGTTAGGAGTGACCAGGCCTGTAGAGGAGGGCAGTTGGGGGGCGATTAGGCCAGCACGGAAGGCAGTATGGGGGCAGGGGGGCACTCAGGCCTATAGGCGAGGGCAGTTGGGGGCGACCAGACAAGAAGGGAGGGCAGTTAGGCGTGACTGGGCCTGCAGAGGTGGGCAGTTGGGGAGACCAGGTCAGGAGGGGAAGGCACTTGTGGGGGGACCAGGCCTTTAGGGGAGGACAGTTGGGGGGGGTGACTCAGACCTGCAGGGGAGGGCAGTTAGGGGTGACTGGGCCAGCAGAGGAGGGCAGTTGGGGGAGACTCGGTCAACAGGGGAGAGCAATTGGGTGTGGGCAGTCATGCAGGTTAGAGCAGTTGGGGGTGATTAGGCAAGCAGGGAGGGCAGTTAGGGGTCACCAGGCCAGCAGAGGAGGACAGTTGGGGCAGAACAGGCCTGCAGGGTGTGCAGGCGAGAGCAGATCGCGGGGGGACCCAGCCTGCAGAAGAGGACAGTTGGAGGGGACCCAGGCCTGCAGGGAAGGGCAGTTGGGGGTGACCAGGCCTGCAGGGGGAGGGCAGTTTGGGGGAACCAGGCCTGCAGGGGAGGGCAGTTGTGGGCAATCAGGCAAGAAGGGAGGGCTGTTAGGGGTGACTGGGCCGGCAGAAGAGGGCAGTTGGGGAGACCAGATCATAAGGGGAGGGCAGTTGTGGGGGTACCAGGCCTGCAGAGGAGGACCGTTGGGCAAGACCAGGCCTTCAGGGGAGGGCCGTTGTGGGCGATAAGGCAAGAATGGAGGGCAGTTAGGGGTGACTGGGCTGGCAGAGGAGGGCAGTTGGGGGAGACCAGGTCAGCAGAGGAAGCAGTCAGTTGTGGGTGATCAGGCCAGCAGGGGAGGCAGTTAGGGGTGTCTGGGACAGCAAAGGAGGGCAATTGGTGGAGACCAGGCCAGCAGGGGGTGTGACTCAGGCCTGCAGGGGAGGGCAGTTGGGGGTGGGGACAGGACTGCAGGGGAGGGCAGTTGAGGGGGGCAGCCTGGCATGCAGGGTAGAGTAGTTGCTGGTGATCAGGCAAGCAGAGAGTGCAGTTGTGGGGGGACTAGACCTGCAGGGGAGGACAGTTGGAGGGAACCCAGGCCTGCAAGGGAGCGCAGTTGGGGGGACCAGGCATGCAGGGGAGGGAAGTTGTGGGTGATCAGGCCAGGAGAGGAGAGCAGTTAGGGATGACCGGGCCAGCAGTGGAGGGCAGTTGGGGGAGACCAAGTCTGCAGAGGAGCACTGTCGTGGGCGATCAGGCCAGCAGGGAGGGCAGTTGTGGGGGTACCAGGCTTGCAGGGGAGGGCAGTTGTGGGCGATCAAGCCAGCAGGGAAGGCAGTTAGTGGTCACTGGGCCAGCAAAGAGGACAGTTGGAGGGGACCCAGGCCTGCAGGGAGGTCAGTTGTGGGTTGACCAGGCCTGCAGGGGAAGACAGTTGGGGGCGGACTCAGGTCTGCAAGGGAGGTCAGTTGGGGGGGACCAGGCCTTCAGGCGAGAGCAGATCGCGGGGGGACCCAGCCTGCAGAAGAGGACAGTTGGAGGGGACCCAGGCCTGCAGGGAAGGGCAGTTGGGGGTGACCAGGCCTGCAGGGGAGGGCAGTTGAGGGTGACCAGTCCTGTAGGGGAGGATAGTTAGGGGCGACTAGACTGGCAGGAAAGGGCAGTTAGGGGGCAAACAGGTTGGCCGGGGAGCAGTTAGGAGTCGATCAGGCTGGTAGTGGAGTGGTGAGGGGGTGATTCTTCACTCCTCCCTCCCTCCCTCCCTGGCAGGCGGTAGTGGTTAGGGGCAATCAGGCAGAGGCAGGTGAGCATTTGGGAGCCAGCAGTCCTGGCTTGTGAGAGATGTCAGACTGCCTGTTTAGGTCCCATCCCTGGTGGGATCGGGCCTAAACAGGCGGTTGGACATTCCTTATGGGTTCTCAGATTGGAGAGGGTGAAGGCTGGGCTGAGGGACACCCCCCCACCCCGTGCATGAATTTCGTGTACCGGGCCTCTAGTATTTAAAAACAATAAAATAAAATTCGATGGGACAATGCCCTTGGGTGAGGATTAACAAGAAACAAGGAATTGGAATCGGGACAGTTCCCCTTGGACTTGCCCAAGGCAGTGGAGTCCCAGGGCCCCACTGACACCCAGTGTCCCAGAAGCACAGGGTCTTCAGAGCTGGGCCATCCCTCCCCATCTCGCACAGGGCAGCTGTCCGTCCGCCATGAGGAATGCAGCTGGGGCGCATGGAGGACCTTCTGGGAGGGACCGATACATCCCAGAGGGAACCTGGAAGCCTGGGCCCCTTATCGAGGTTGATCTTCCCGCCAGTTAATCTCCCAGACCTTGCAGTTAGCCAGGTCGCCTTTAATTTACAGCCAGAGGGCTGGGGTAATTGGCCTGACCGGGGTCATTGATCTTAAAGGGATACGCTCGCCCCAGTGCTTTCATCCATCTTCTATAATTGGAAAAGGAGGAATTCTTAAACGCCCTATCGCCTCCCTTATCTTTAAGCTCAGAATAGGATGGAGTTAGGGCTCATAGGAACCAGCTTGTACAGGAATGGCGTTTACACACGGAATTGGAGGGGACAGGAAAGCACTTTTGTGAGAAGTAAGTCTGGGATTTGCCTGTGTGCTGTCTGCTCTGGTTACAAACCTATCCATCTCTGTTTCTAGGCCTACATATCTATGTCTGTATTTTTATACTTCTACTAGAGGCCCGTTGCAGGAAGATTCCTGCAGGAACAGGGCTTCTGGCAGGCTTCCCTCCCGCCACCTCTCCTGCCCCCCCCACGCTTTCCCTGCCACCTCTGCCCCCCACCCCCCACCCCCCACCCCATGCATTTCCTCCCACCGCCGCCCCCCCACCCTCCGCGCTTTCCCTCCCGCAGCCGCCGCCGCCCCCCACCCCCCGTGCTTTCCCTCCCACCGCCGCCTGGTCCTTCCCCTTCCCTCCCGCCGTCTCTGCCCCCCACCCCACGCTTTCCCTCCTGCAGCCGCCGCCCCCCCATGCTTTCCCTCCCGCCACTGCTGCCCCGTGCTTTCTCTTCCGCTGCCACCCCGCACTTTCCCTCCTGCCGCCACCTTGCTTTCTGCTTTCCCTCCCTCTTCCTTCTATGCTGTCTTCAGTCTTCACTCCTCCCTCCCTCAGTGTATGCAAATTGACCGCCATCTTTGTTGGGTTAATTTGCATACTCGCTCTGATTGGCTGTGGGTGTAGCGAGGGTACGGTCAATTAGTGTTTTTCTCTTTTATTAGTGTAGATATCTGTGTGTGTCCGTATAATTACACATTTGGATCTCTATGTGTCTCTGTATCTCTGTCTCTATCTCCCTCTGTCTCTGTACCTCCCCCTGTTTCTGTGTCTCTATGTCTGTATTTGTCTCTCTGTCCTTCTCTGTGTGTGTGTTTCTGTGTCTGTCTCTGTCTTCATATGTGTATATCTGTTCTATGTGTATATCTATTCTACACCTACATCTACATGTACACCTATATGTATATGTCTAATCCCCTATATCTCTATCTACATATAGTATCTAAAGGAAAAAATTAGTGATATTGTCTCAGTCATGTACTATTTTCTGTCCTAAATTCCATAAAAAAAGATGTTGTACATCATACAATCCAGTCATCGGAGATGTTGGATTAGAAATAAGGAAAGAGACTTTGTCATTCAAAAGAAAAGAATGAGAGAAGTGTGGTGATTTAAGGGACTTATTTCTTTTGGAAGGTTTTGGCTGTGTTAATGTGTACCCTCCATTCGCTCTTCTAGACTAGGCAACTTCTTTTTACAAAAATATCTTTTTATTGTTGCTTATTAGTTCCTGATTGATCCTTTCAAAAGTATTTTGCCTTAGCGACATCCTTGGGATTGGTTGACACACCTTGTTCCCATGAGATTGGATATCTGTAAGCTGCCTGTCTTAGCAGCAGCCATACATTTTTAAGTTTGTTACTTCTCCGCCAAGCTAAGTTGTGCTAATAACTGCTCAGCTGGGCTTTCGTGTTTTTTGTTTATTTGTTTTTAATATATTTTTACTGATTTTTTAGAGAGGAAGGAAGAGGGAGAGAGAAACATCAATGAGAGAGAATCGTGGATCAGCCTCCTGCACGCCCCCTACTGGGGATCGATCCTGCAACCCGGGTATGTGCCCTGACCGGGAATTGAACTATGACCTCCTGGTTCATAGTCGATGCTCAACCACTGAGCCATGCTGGCCAGGGGGGTTTTGGGTTTTATTCCCGCCCCTGGTGGTCCCAGTCTCTGACACCCAGCTTCCCTCCGCCTCCTCACTGTGCCATGTAAGCCTGCGTCCTAGTCGGCCCCTTCCCCTCTCCCTTGAAATACGTGGAGGAGAACAGACGAGTTTGCAGACGGGTTCTATTTGGCCTCCAGACATAAAATCGATACAGATGGGAAACAGCAGGCGGAAGCCGGCACTTACCTTTTACAAGGCCAGCGACTGGCTTACAGGGCACCAGCCTCAGAGTCGCGTTTGTTGACAAGGTTGTTCCTTGAGATCTTGGCAGTTTATATAGGAAACGTGGTGAACTTGAACTCGGTCGGCAGATTCTGGCGGGAACCTCCCATGGAACAGCTGGGAAGGCTGAGCTGACGGGCGAGGGCACCCAGGGGAAAGCCCAGGTCCCCCCCCCCCCCCCCCGCCGTTATCACCAGTGGGAGGGAGGGAGGGAGGGAAGGGCTGCGGGGCTGGAGGTGGAGTAGGGGCTGGGACTGAGCTGTGGCAGAGCTCCTACAGCCACAGGCGGGCAGAAAGGGAGGGGCACGAAGGAAGGGCTGCCTTCACCGCTGGGCATCGTGGAGGGTGGGGACGCAAACCTCAGATGCCCCGTGGGCGGTGTGTGGGAATTCTGTGTGTGTGTGTGTGTATGTGTGTGTGTGTGTGTGTGTGTGTGTGACCTGATCACACACACCCCTTCAGGGACCCGGACAGGTTTTCTATAGGGGCCGTATGGGGGAAACCCAGCCGCATGTAACCCTTCGGCACAGCTCTCACTTCAGGGGCCAGGATGGCTTGCTTACTCGCAGCGTTGAAGGAAATCTCAGAACGCTCCCAGGGACCGTCTGCAAAGGGAGAGCAGGCGAGCGAGACCCAAAAGCCGTCCTGACAGGCTGCTGGCAATTCCGCTGGTGGTTCTTTCAACAACCCTTCACGTCCTCACCGCGTGTGTGTGCGTGTGTGTGTGTGTGTGTGTGTGTGTCATGCCACGTGCTGTGAGGCTTCGGCACCTGCGCTCAGGGCTGTAGACTTGCTATTTAAAACCTCGGTGGTGCCCGGCCCGGGTGGCGCAGTGGTTGAGCTTCAACCTATGAAGCAGGAGGTCACGGTTCAATTCCTAGTCAGGACACATGTCCGGGTTGTGGGCTCGATCCTCAGTAGGGAGCGCTCAACCTCTGAGCCACAAGGGCCCGACTCTGGTTATATTTCAGAGGATCTGCTGGTAGAGTGGGTGTGTGGTGTGAGAGACACACCCCAAAGTCCTGAGCCTGAAGATGGGAATACAGGGCCGCCCCTAAACGAGAAGAGGAAAGTACAGGACCATCGGGTCGGCGGGAAGAGCAGGAATTGGCTTCTGGACATAGTTTCAAGTACTGTGTTAGTCACCCGCGCGCAGATACCACGCAGGGAATAGAGCATCAGGGGGGCGGTCCAGGCTGAGAGAGGGGTCTAGCGGCTGCCCTCAGAGAGGGACTGAAAGACCTGTGGTTAGATGATGTCACCGCAGGGCGATTAAGTATACAAGCCTCCAGTGCTGAGACCTGGGAGAAAGGAGGTGCTGATGCCCCCCTGCCCCCCCCCCCCCCACAGGAGGCTGGGACCGGGACCAGCCAGGCGCCCTGGTGACCTGGAGAAGGAAGGTTCCCAGGTTCGATCTGGGGGTGTTTTCCGCTTGCTCTCTAACTCTCTCTCCTGCATTTGGTTGGGCAGACTAGGTGCGTCTGTAACGCACAGTGACGGTGTTGAACAAACAGGGCTCTGTTCACCCCGGTCTCTTAAAAACAGCAACCGTAGGGAGAGCAGATCCTTCAAAGATAATGTGGGGGTGGCCCGTCTGCGGCAGAACTATTGGGGGACTGGCATCGTTTCTCCTGGGGGAGCACACAGGTATGTTCTGGCAGGTCATTTTGTTGGAGGATTAGGGGTCCCCCCACCCCCAAGACCCAAGTCTAGTGCAGAAGGTGGTCACCCCAGCCTTTGCTGTACTTGGTCATCAGCAAACTAGGGACGTCAGTGAGGACGACGGGTGCGTGTCCTCCTCCATGCCCTCAGTGGCATTTTCCTCTCTGCTCCAGAGGTCACACGTGGTCACCAGTTTCACATTCATGGAACACGCAGGTAAAACACACAAGCGGTGATCTTCCTTCTATTGCATGTAACAGTTTTGCATCATTTTCTCATTTTTTATTGGCATTTCATTTCCCCACTGGAGGCTGAAAATGTTCTAAACCTCTCAGAATGGCCGCTCAGTCGCTCCCCAGAGGAGAGCCTCCTGGGATGGCAGAAGGCGGGGCAAGGTGGTTCAGCCCGGGAGCCGGTATAACCGGGACCAGTCACTTCTGACTCGCCGGGCGTGTCCCACCCTCTCCCACCGCTCAGGAGAAACAGGCTGGGACCAGACTTGGGTTTAAGGTGCTTCTCTGTGACGGGGGCGGGGTCTGTGTTTCATCTGCGCCTCATTTCCTCGTCAGTGAAATGGGGATGGTAACGGGGACTCTGGGCTTAGAGCAGCATGGGTTCTCACCACATTTAACATCGAAAAACGGTGCCTCATCTCTGTGTTGCATTTGGATGCTGGTTTCTGTAATGACTGAATTGACTCGTGTGATGTAAGCACGCCTCCGTGTGGGGTGCCCACCCCCGCCTGCCAGGCCTCGGGCAGCTCTGAGGCCTCGCCTTGCTCCTCTCTGCTGCTGGCACCTGTCCCAGCACCTTGGGAGGTTGGGACCTTTCATTTCAAAGGTTCCCTCCGTCACAACAGGATCTGAGTCCCATGTCTGTGTTGAGTAGAACGTCTTCTGACACCATAGGATTTGTGACAAAGCAGCTTCGGGGCACCCTCCCTCCTCTGCCTGCCCCACCACACCCCCGTCTCGTGGGTGATGAAACACACGCCCCATTGTACTCATTGGGTCACCAAACCCTGGAAATTGAATCAAGAGGCAATCATCATGTGGTTACTCCGAATAAGGCAAATGTTTATTGAACTCTTGGGGGGGGGGGAGGGGAGAATCATACATAAGGACACGAGGCTCCCAGTGTGTTCTACCAGCATCTCCATCCACCGGGGCACAAAGGGCTTCAGGGGAAACACACAGGGAGGAGGCCATTCAGTCACGGAGTGTCGGGAACACGGGATTGGCTCCTCGGGTTGTGGTGACTGTGCTGAAGCAGGTGATGTCAGTAACTCAGCTCTGCTGGGCCCGCCTCTCACTGTGTCACTCAGCCAACCACAGCCAATCACAGGGCCCTTCTCCCCAACAGCACTGTGGCTCACCCTCACTGAGGCCGCCCCTGGGTGCCCCATCACCTGCACTCACCTAGTGATGACGCAGCACCTACTGGGCACCAGGCAGTGTGGCTGGGATTCTAGAGGGGAGGAGGGGCACGGGCAGTGCATGGAGCGTGGGGGTATAGGCACGTAGGCAACGGACCAACGGAAACAGAACCTAAATCACATTCTCCAAACTAGTGGCCTTGGGGATACTGACCTTAAACTAGGTAAGAACAAGGCCCTGTTCCCAGTGCCACAACCTGGAATCCCACACCCCTTCCGCTCCCTCCTCCATGTAGTCCCTAAGCCTGGGGGCAAATAAAATACGCAGCCCCGATGACGGCACTAACCACTCTTTTCCCAATGAATCAATAAAGTAAAACTATTCAGGTACTCACGCCCCGATGACTGGCAGCACGCTGCAGGTAGGTGTCCACAGCCAGTCCCACGCCGGACACCTGGAGCCCCGACCTGACAGGACCGCACAGTGAGTGCCAGCACATCCTGCACACACACACACACACACACACATCTCTCTCTCTCTCTCTCCCCTATACCTCCTAATTTCTCTTTCCTCCTCTTCTCCTCTACCTCTCTATCTAATCTTCCTTCACCCACGCTCTAATGTCTCTCCACTTTCTTTGAACTCCCTCTCACACCTCTAACCCCATTCTCTCTTGCTTCCTCTTTCCTCGGACTTGAGCACACCCTCTTTCCCTTCTCCCCTGCCTCTCTGTCCTCTATCTCTCTCCCCTCTCACCTCTGTCTCTATCTCTAACCTCTTTCTTCCCTATCTCTGACCTCTACTCTCTTGTCTATCGCTCTCTCCTTCATCTCTAACTTCCCTCACCTCTATTGCTGACCTCATTCTCTCTGTCTCTACTTCACTCTCCTTTCTCTCTCTTTCCTTGATCTCTAACCTCACTCTTCTATCATCCATCTCTGACTGTGACCTTCCTTCTTTGCCTCTAACCTCCCTCTCCTCCTCTCTGACCTAACTCCGATTTCTTTTCTCCACTCCCTCTGTTCTTCCTCTGACCCCTCTCTCTACTCTTCCTCTCCTTGATTTCTGACTTCCCTACCCTCTCACCATCACTCCTCACCTTACCTCCATTCCTCTATCTCTAACCTCCATTTTTCTATCCCCCACTCACCCTTCTCTTTCTGATTTCCCTCTTCTTCCTCTGAACTCCCTCTCTGTCTCCTTTATTGCTGACCAGCCTCTCTCTCATCTCTGACCTCTCTCTCTCAACTATCCATACTTCCCTCTCTCTTCTTTCTCTCCTTGATCTCTAGCCTACCTCACTATCCTCCATCTCTGCCCCCACCTCTAACCCTCTTCTCTCTTCCCTCTACTTCTACTCTCCTGTGTCTCTGACCTCTCTCTCTTTCTACTTGATCTCTAACCTCCCTCACTATCCTCCATCTCTCCCCTACACATCTAACCCCCTTGATCTCTAACCTCCCTGTCCTCCATCTCTGCCCCCACCGCTCCCCTACACATCTAAACCCCTTCTCTCTTGCTTCCTATTTCCTCTACTTCTACTCTCCTCTGTCTCTGACCTCTCTCTCTCCTATCCGGTGTAGGGGAGAGGTGGTGGCAGAGATGGAGGACAGGGAGGCTAGAGATCAAGGAGAGAGGTGAGAGACAGAGGAGAGTGGAAGTAGAGGAGAGAGGAAGCTTGATCTAGGAGAGAAAGGAGAGAGATGGAAGTATGGAAGTAAAGTAACCCCCTTCTCTCTTGCTACCTCTCTCACTCTCTCTCTCCCATTCCATTCCTTTCTCTTTCTCTCCTTGATCTCTAGCCTCCATCACTATTATCCAAATCTGCCCCCACCTCTAACCCCCTTCTGTCTTGCTTTCTCTTTCCTCTACTTCTACTCTCTTCTGTCTCTGACTCTCTCTCTCTCTCTCCTATCTATAGTTCCATCTTTCTTCTTTCTCTCCTTGATCTCTAGCCTCCCTCACTATCGCCAATCTCTGCCCCCACCTCTTCCCTACACCTCGAACCCCCTTCTGCCTTGCTTCCTCTTTCCTCTACTTCTACTCTCTTCTGTCTCTGACTCTCTCTCTCTCTCTCCTATCTATAGTTCCATCTTTCTTCTTTCTCTCCTTGATCTCTAGCCTCCCTCACTATCGCAAATCTCTGCCCCCACCTCTAACCCCTTTCTCTCTTGCTTCCTCTTTCCTCTACTTCTACTCTCCTCTGTCTCTGACCTCTCTCTCTCTCTCCTATCCATACTTCATTCTCTCTTCTTTCTCTCCTTGATCTCTAGCCTCCCTCACTGTCCTCCATCTCTGAACCCATCTCTCCCCTAACCTCTAACCCCCTTCTGCCTTGCTTCCTCTTTCCTCTACTTCTACTCCCTCTAACCCCCTTCTCTCTTGCTTCCTCTTTCCTCTGCTTCTACTCTCCTCTGTCTCTGATCTCTCTCACATCCATACTTCCATCTCTCCTTGAGCTCTAGCCTCCCTCACTATCCTCTATCTCTGCCCCCACCTGTAACCCCCTTCTCTCTTGCTTCCTCTTTCCTGTACTTATACTCTACTCTGCCTCTGACCTCTCTCTCTCTCTCTCTCTCCTATCCATACTTCCATCTCTCTTCTTTCTCTCCTTGATCTCTAGCTTTTCTCACTCTCCTCCATCTCTTACCTGTCCACTCTCCTACACCTCTAACCCCGTTGTCTCTTGCTTCCTCTTTCCTCTACTTCTACTCTCCTCTGTCTGTGATCTCTGCCCCCACCTCTAACCCCCTTCTTTCTTGCTTCCTCTTTCCTCTACTTCTACTCTCCTCTGTCTCTGATCTCTCTCACATCCATACTTCCATCTCTCCTTGAGCTCTAGCCTCCCTCACTATCCTACATCTCTGCCCTGTCCTCTCTCCTACACCTCTAACCCCCTTCTCTCTTGCTTCCTCTTTCCTCTACTTCTACTCTCCTCTGCCTCTGACCTCTCTCTCTCTCTCTCTCTCCTATCCATACTTCCATCTCTCTTCTTTCTCTCCTTGATCTCTAGCCTCCCTCACTATCCTCTATCTCTGCCCCCACCTCTCCCCTACTCCTCTAAACCCCTTCTGTCTTGCTTCCTCTTTCCTCTACTTCTACTCTCCTCTGTCTCTGACGTCTCTCTCTCTCTCCCCTATCCATACTTCCATCTCTCTTCTTTCTCTCCTTGATCTCTAGCCTCCCTCACTATCCTCTATCTCTGCCCTCACCTCTCCCCTACACCTCTAACCCCCACACCTCTAACCCCCTTCTCTCTTGCTTCCTCTTTCCTCTACTTCTACTCTCCTCTGTCTCTGATCTCTCTCCCATCCATACTTCCATCTCTCCTTGAGCTCTAGCCTCCATTACTATCCTCCATCTCTGCCCCCACCTCTCCCCTACACCTCTAACCCCCTTCTATCTTGCTTCCTCTTTCCTCTACTTCTACTCTCTGCTGTCTCTGACTTCTCTCACATCCATACTTCCATCTCTCCTTGAGCTCTAGCCTCCCTCACTATCCTCTATCTCTGCCCCACCTCTAACCCCCTTCTCTCTTGCTTCCTCTTTCCTCTACTTCTACTCTCCTCTGTCTCTGACCTCTCTCTCTCTCTCACTCTCCTATTCATACTTCCTTCTCTCTCCTTTCTTTCCTTGATCTCTAGCCTCCCTCACTATCCTCAATCTCAACCCTCATCTCTCCCCTACACCTCTTCTGCCTTTCTTCCTCTTTCCTCTACTTCTACTCTCCTCTGTCTCTGATCTCTCTCACATCCATACTTCCATCTCTCAGTGAGCTCTAGCCTCCCTCACTATCCTCAATCTCAGCCCTCACCTCTCTTACACCTCTAACCCCCTTCTCTCTTGCTTCCTCTTTCCTCTACTTCTACTATCCTCTGTCTCTGATCTCTCTCACATCCATACTTCCATCTCTCAGTGAGCTCTAGCCTCCCTCACTATCCTCAATCTCAGCCCTCACCTCTCCCCTACACCACTAACCCCCTTCTCTCTTGCTTCCTCTTTCCTCTACTTCTACTCTCCTCTGTCTCTGATCTCTCTCACATCCATACTTCCATCTCTCAGTGAGCTCTAGCCTCCCTCACTATCCTCAATCTCAGCCCTCACCTCTCTTACACCTCTAACCCCCTTCTCTCTTGCTTCCTCTTTCCTCTACTTCTACTCTCCTCTGTCTCTGATCTCTCTCACATCCATACTTCCATCTCTCAGTGAGCTCTAGCCTCCCTCACTATCCTCAATCTCAGCCCTCACCTCTCCCCTACACCTCTAACCCCCTTCTCTCTTGCTTCCTCTTTCCTCTACATCTACTCTCCTCTGCCTCTGACATCTCTCTCTCTCCTATCCATACTTCCATCTCTCTTCTTTCTCTCCTTGATCTCTAGGCTCCCTCACTATCCTCCATCTCTGACCACACCTTCCCCTACTCCTCTAACCCCCTCCTCTCTTGCTTCCTCTTTCCTCTACTTCTACTCTCCTCTGTCTCTGACCTCTCTCTCTCTCTCTCCTATCCATACTTCCATCTCTCTTCTTTCTCTCCTTGAGCTCTAGCCTCCATCGCTATCATCTATCTCTTCCCCCACCTCTCCCCTACACCTCTAACCCCCTTCTGTCTTGCTTCCTCTTTCCTCTACTTCTACTCTCCTCTGTCTCTGACCTCTCTCTCTCTCTCCTATCCATACTTCCATGTCTCTTCTATCTCTCCTTGATCTCTAGCCTCCCTCACTATCCTCCATCTCTGACCCCACCTCTCCCCTACTCCTCTAACCCCCTCCTCTCTTGCTTCCTCTTTCCTCTACTTCTACTCTCCTCTGCCTCTGACCTCTCTCTCTCTCTCCTATCCATACTTCCATCTCTCTTCTTTCTCTCCTTGATCTCTAGCCTTCCTCACTATCCTCCATCTCTGACCCCACCTCTCCCCTAACCTCTAACCCCCTTCTCTCTTGATTCCTCTTTCCTCTACTTCTACTCTCCTCTGTCTCTGATCTCTCTCCCATCCATACTTCCATCTCTCCTTGAGCTCCAGCCTCCCTCACTATCCTCCATCTCTGCCCTGTCCTCTCTCCTACACCTCTAACCCCCTTCTCTCTTGCTTCCTCTTTCCTCTACTTATACTCTACTCTGCCTCTGACCTCTCTCTCTCTCTCTCTCCTATCCATACTTCCATCTCTCTTCTTTCTCTCCTTGATCTCTAGCCTCCCTCACTATCGTCCATCTCTGCCCCCACCTCTCCCCTACACCTCTAACCCCATTCTCTCTTGCTTCCTCTTTCCTCTGGCTGTGACCTCTCTCTCTCTCTCCTTGATCTCTAGCCTTCCGCACTATCCTCCATCTCTGCCCTGTCCTCTCCCCTACATCTCTAACCCCCTTCTATCTTGCTTCCTCTTTCCTCTAATCTCTCTCCCATCCATACTTCCATCTCTCCTTGAGCTCTAGCCTCCACCACTATCCTCAATCTCAGCCCTCACCTCTCCCCTACACCTCTAACCCCCTTCTGCCTTGCTTCCTCTTTCCCCTACTTCTACTCTCCTCTGTCTCTGATCTCTCTCCCATCCATACTTCCATCTCTCCTTGAGCTCTAGCCTCCCTCACTATCCTCAATCTCTGCTCCCACCTCTCCCCTACTCCTCTAACCCCCTCCTCTCTTGCTTCCTCTTTCCTCTACTTCTACGCTCCTCTGTCTCTGACCTCTCTCTCTCTCTCTCCTATCCGTACTTCCATCTCTCTTCTTTCTCTCCTTGATCTCTAGGCTCCCTCCCTGTCCTCCATCTCTGACCACACCTTCCCCTACTCCTCTAACCCCCTCCTCTCTTGCTTCCTCTTTCCTCTACTTCTACTCTCCTGAGTCTCTAACCTCTCTCTCTCTCTCCTATCCATACTTCCATCTCTCTTCTTTCTCTCCTTGATCTCTAGCCTCCCTCACTATCCTCTATCTCTGCCCTCACCTCTCCCCTACACCTCTAACCCCTTTCTATCTTGCTTCCTCTTTCCTCTACTTCTACTCTCTGCTGTCTCTGACTTCTCTCACATCCATACTTCCATCTCTCCTTGAGCTCTAGCCTCCCTCACTATCCTCTATCTCTGCCCCACCTCTAACCCCCTTCTCTCTTGCTTCCTCTTTCCTCTACTTCTACTCTCCTCTGTCTCTGACCTCTCTCTCTCTCTCTCTCCTATCCATACTTCCATCTCTCTTCTTTCTTCCCTTGATCTCTAGCCTCCCTCACTATCCTCTATCTCTGCCCCCACCTCTCCCCTACTCCTCTAAACCCCTTCTGTCTTGCTTCCTCTTTCCTCTACTTCTACTCTCCACTGTCTCTGATCTCTCTCACATCCATACTTCCATCTCTCCTTGAGCTCTAGCCTCCCTCACTATCCTCCATCTCAGCCCTCACCTCTCCCCTACACCTCTAACCCCCTTCTGCCTTGCTTCCTCTTTCCTCTACTTCTACTCTCCTCTGTCTCTGACCTCTCTCTCTCTCTCCTATCCAAACTTCCATCTCTCTTCTTTCTCTCCTTGATCTCTAGCCTCCCTCACTGTCCTCCATCTCTGAACCCATCTCTCCCCTAACCTCTAACCCCCTTCTGCCTTGCTTCCTCTTTCCTCTACTTCTACTCCCTCTAACCCCCTTCTCTCTTGCTTCCTCTTTCCTCTACTTCTACTCTCCTCTGTCTCTGATCTCTCTCACATCCATACTTCCATCTCTCCTTGAGCTCTAGCCTCCCTCACTATCCTCTATCTCTGCCCCCACCTGTAACCCCCTTCTCTCTTGCTTCCTCTTTCCTGTACTTATACTCTACTCTGCCTCTGACCTCTCTCTCTCTCTCTCTCTCCTATCCATACTTCCATCTCTCTTCTTTCTCTCCTTGATCTCTAGCTTTTCTCACTATCCTCCATCTCTTCCCTGTCCACTCTCCTACACCTCTAACCCCGTTGTCTCTTGCTTCCTCTTTCCTCTACTTCTACTCTCCTCTGTCTGTGATCTCTGCCCCCACCTCTAACCCCCTTCTATCTTGCTTCCTCTTTCCTCTACTTCTACTCTCCGCTGTCTCTGACTTCTCTCACATCCATACTTCGATCTCTCCTTGAGCTCTAGCCTCCCTCACTATCCTACATCTCTGCCCTGTCCTCTCTCCTACACCTCTAACCCCCTTCTCTCTTGCTTCCTCTTTCCTCTACTTCTACTCTCCTCTGTCTCTGACCTCTCTCTCTCTCTCTCTCTCTCCTATCCATACTTCCATCTCTCTTCTTTCTCTCCTTGATCTCTAGCCTCCCTCACTATCCTCTATCTCTGCCCCCACCTCTCCCCTACTCCTCTAAACCCCTTCTGTCTTGCTTCCTCTTTCCTCTACTTCTACTCTCCTCTGTCCCTGACGTCTCTCTCTCTCTCCCCTATCCATACTTCCATCTCTCTTCTTTCTCTCCTTGATCTCTAGCCTCCCTCACTATCCTCTATCTCTGCCCTCACCTCTCCCCTACACCTCTAACCCCCACACCTCTAACCCCCTTCTCTCTTGCTTCCTCTTTCCTCTACTTCTACTCTCCACTGTCTCTGATCTCTCTCACATCCATACTTCCATCTCTCCTTGAGCTCTAGCCTCCATTACTATCCTCCATCTCTGCCCCCACCTCTCCCTTACACCTCTAACCCCCTTCTCTCTTGATTCCTCTTTCCTCTACTTCTACTCTCCTCTGTCTCTGACCTCTCTCTCTCTCTCTCTATCTCTCTCTCCTATCCATACTTCTATCTCTCTTCTTTCGCTCCAAGAGCTCTAGCCTCCCTTACTATCCTCTATCTCTGCCCCCACCTCTCCCCTACTCCTCTAACCCCCTTCTCTCTTGCTTCCTCTTTCCTCTACTTCTACTCTTCTCTGTCTCTGACCTTTCTCTCTCTCTCCTATCCATACTTCCATCTCTCTTCTTTCTCTCCTTGATCTCTAGCCTCCCTCACTATCCGCAATCTCAGCCCTCACCTCTCCCCTACACCTCTAACCCCCTTCTGCCTTGCTTCCTCTTTCCTCTACTTCTACTCTCCTCTGTCTCTGATCTCTCTCCCATCCATACTTCCATCTCTCCTTGAGCTCTAGCCTCCCTCACTATCCTCCATCTCTGCCCTGTCCTCTCTCCTACACCTCTAACCCCCTTCTCTCTTGCTTCCTCTTTCCTCTACTTCTACTATCCTCTGTCTCTGATCTCTCTCACATCCATACTTCCATCTCTCAGTGAGCTCTAGCCTCCCTCACTATCCTCAATCTCAGCCCTCTCCTCTCCCCTACACCTCTAACCCCCTTTTCTCTTGCTTCCTCTTTCCTCTACTTCTACTCTCCTCTGCCTCTGACATCTCTCTCTCTCCTATCCATACTTCCATCTCTCTTCTTTCTCTCCTTAATCTCTAGCATCCCTCACTATCCTCTATTTCTGCCCCCACCTCTCCCCTACTCCTCTAAACCCCTTCTGTCTTGCTTCCTCTTTCCTCTACTTCTACTCTCCTCTGTCTCTGACCTCTCTCTCTCTCTCTCCTGTCCATACTTCCATCTCTCTTCTTTCTCTCCTTGATCTCTAGCCTCCCTCACTATCCTCTATCTCTGCCCTCACCTCTCCCCTACACCTCTAACCCCTTTCTATCTTGCTTCCTCTTTCCTCTACTTCTACTCTCTGCTGTCTCTGACTTCTCTCACATCCATACTTCCATCTCTCCTTGAGCTCTAGCCTCCCTCACTATCCTCTATCTCTGCCCCACCTCTAACCCCCTTCTCTCTTGCTTCCTCTTTCCTCTACATATACTCTACTCTGCCTCTGACCTCTCTCTCTCTCTCTCTCCTATCCGTACTTCCATCTCTCTTCTTTCTCTCCTTGATCTCTAGCCTTCCGCACTATCCTCCATCTCTGCCCTGTCCTCTCCCCTACATCTCTAACCCCCTTCTATCTTGCTTCCTCTTTCCTCTACTTCTACTCTCCTCTGTCTCTGATCTCTCTCCCATCCATACTTCCATCTCTCCTTGAGCTCTAGCCTCCCTCACTATCCTCCATCTCTGCCCTGTCCTCTCTCCTACACCTCTAACCCCCTTCTCTCTTGCTTCCTCTTTCCTCTACTTCTACTCTCCTCTGCCTCTGACCTCTCTCTCTCTCTCTCTCTCCTATCCATACTTCCATCTCTCTTCTTTCTCTCCTTGATCTCTAGCCTCCCTCACTATCCTCTATCTCTGCCCCCACCTCTCCCCTACTCCTCTAAACCCCTTCTGTCTTGCTTCCTCTTTCCTCTACTTCTACTCTCCACTGTCTCTGATCTCTCTCACATCCATACTTCCATCTCTCCTTGAGCTCTAGCCTCCCTCACTATCCTCCATCTCAGCCCTCACCTCTCCCCTACACCTCTAACCCCCTTCTGCCTTGCTTCCTCTTTCCTCTACTTCTACTCTCCTCTGTCTCTGACCTCTCTCTCTCTCTCCTATCCAAACTTCCATCTCTCTTCTTTCTCTCCTTGATCTCTAGCCTCCCTCACTGTCCTCCATCTCTGAACCCATCTCTCCCCTAACCTCTAACCCCCTTCTGCCTTGCTTCCTCTTTCCTCTACTTCTACTCCCTCTAACCCCCTTCTCTCTTGCTTCCTCTTTCCTCTACTTCTACTCTCCTCTGTCTCTGATCTCTCTCACATCCATACTTCCATCTCTCCTTGAGCTCTAGCCTCCCTCACTATCCTCTATCTCTGCCCCCACCTGTAACCCCCTTCTCTCTTGCTTCCTCTTTCCTCTACTTATACTCTACTCTGCCTCTGACCTCTCTCTCTCCTATCCATACTTCCATCTCTCTTCTTTCTCTCCTTGATCTCTAGCTTTTCTCACTCTCCTCCATCTCTTACCTGTCCACTCTCCTACACCTCTAACCCCCTTCTCTCTTGCTTCCTCTTTCCTCTACTTCTACTCTCCTCTGTCTGTGATCTCTGCCCCCACCTCTAACCCCCTTCTTTCTTGCTTCCTCGTTCCTCTACTTCTACTCTCCACTGTCTCTGATCTCTCTCCCATCCATACTTCTATCTCTCCTTGAGCTCTAGCCTCCCTCACTATCCTACATCTCTGCCCTGTCCTCTCTCCTACACCTCTAACCCCCTTCTCTCTTGCTTCCTCTTTCCTCTACTTCTACTCTCCTCTGTCTCTGACCTCTCTCTCTCTCTCTCTCTCCTATCCATACTTCCATCTCTCTTCTTTCTCTCCTTGATCTCTAGCCTCCCTCACTAACCTCTATCTCTGCCCCCACCTCTCCCATACTCCTCTAACCCCCTTCTGTCTTGCTTCCTCTTTCCTCTACTTCTACTCTCCTCTGTCTCTGATCTCTAGCCTCCCTCACTATCCTCTATCTCTGCCCCCACCTCTCCCTTACACCTCTAACCCCCTTCTCTCTTGATTCCTCTTTCCTCTACTTCTACTCTCCTCTGTCTGTGATCTCTGCCCCCACCTCTAACCCCCTTCTCTCTTGCTTCCTCATTCCTCTACTTCTACTCTCCTCTGTCTCTGACCTCTCTCTCCTATCCATACTTCCATCTCTCTTCTTTCTCTCCTTGAGCTCTAGCCTCCCTCACTATCCTCCATCTCTGCCCTGTCCTCTCCCCTACACCTCTAACCCCCTTTTCTCTTGCTTCCTCTTTCCTCTACTTCTACTCTCCTCTGTCTCTGACCTCTCTCTCTCTCTCTCCTATCCATACTTCTATCTCTCCTTGATCTCTAGCCTCCCTCACTATCCTCCATCTCTGCCCTGTCCTCTCTCCTACACCTCTAAACCCCTTCTCTCTTGCTTCCTCTTTCCTCTACTTCTACTCTCCTGAGTCTCTAACCTCTCTCTCTCTCCTATCCATACTTCCATCTCTCTTCTTTCTCTCCTTGATCTCTAGCCTCCCTCACTACCCTCTATCTCTGCCCCCACCTCTCCCATACTCCTCTAACCCCCTTCGCTCTTGCTTCCTCTTTCCTCTACTTCTACTCTCCTCTGTCTCTGATCTCTCTCACATCCATACTTCCATCTCTCCTTGATCTCTAGCCTCCCTCACTGTCCTCCATCTCTGAACCCATCTCTCCCCTAACCTCTAAGCCCCTTCTGACTTGCTTCCTCTTTCCTCTACTTCTACTCCCTCTAACCCCCTTCTCTCTTGATTCCTCTTTCCTCTACATCTACTCTCCTCTACCTCTGACATCTCTCTCTCTCCTATCCGTACTTCCATCTCTCTTCTTTCTCTCCTTGATCTCTAGCCTTCCGCACTATCCTCCATCTCTGCCCTGTCCTCTCCCCTACATCTCTAACCCCCTTCTATCTTGCTTCCTCTTTCCTCTACTTCTACTCTCCTCTGTCTCTGATCTCTCTCCCATCCATACTTCCATCTCTCCTTGAGCTCTAGCCTCCCTCACTATCCTCAATCTCTGCCCTGTCCTCTCTCCTACACCTCTAACCCCCTTCTGCCTTGCTTCCTCTTTCCTCTACTTCTACTCTCCGCTGTCTCTGACTTCTCTCACATCCATACTTCCATCTCTCCTTGAGCTCTAGCCTCCCTCACTATCCTCTATCTCTGCCCCCACCTGTAACCCCCTTCTCTCTTGCTTCCTCTTTCCTCTACTTATACTCTACTGTGCCTCTGACCTCCCTCTCTCTCTCTCTCTCCTATCCATACTTCCATCTCTCTTCTTTCTCTCCTTGATCTCTAGCCTCCCTCACTATCGTCCATCTCTGCCCCCACCTCTCCCCTACACCTCTAACCCCCTTCTCTCTTGCTTCCTCTTTCCTCTACTTCTACTCTCCTCTGTCTCTGATCTCTAGCCTCCCTCACTATCCTCTATCTCTGCCCCCACCTCTAACCCCCTTCTCTCTTGCTTCCTCTTTCCTCTACTTCTACTATCCTCTGTCTCTGATCTCTCTCACATCCATACTTCCATCTCTCAGTGAGCTCTAGCCTCCCTCACTATCCTCAATCTCAGCCCTCACCTCTCCCCTACACCTCTAACCCCCTTCTCTCTTGCTTCCTCTTTCCTCTACTTCTACTCTCCTCTGTCTCTGACCTCTCTCTCTCTCTCTATCCTATCCATACTTCTATCTCTCTTCTTTCTCTCCTTGATCTCTAGCCTCCCTCACTATCCTCCATCTCTGCCCTGTCCTCTCCTGTTTCCTCTACTTCTACTCTCCTGAGTCTCTAACCTCTCTCTCTCTCCTATCCATACTTACATCTCTCTTCTTTCTCTCCTTGATCTCTAGCCTCCCTCACTATCCTCCATCTCTGCCCTGTCCTCTCCCCTACCACTCTAACCCCCTTCTCTCTTGCTTCCTGTTTCCTCTACTTCTACTCTCCTCTGTCTCTGATCTCTAGACTCCCTCACTATCCTCCATCTCTGCCCCCACCTCTAACCCCCTTCTCTCTTGCTTCCTCTTTCCTCTACTTCTAAGCTCCTCTGTCTCTGACCTCTCTCTCTCCTATCCATACTTCCATCTCTCTTCTTTCTCTCCTTGATCTCTAGCCTCCCTCACTATCCTCCATCTCTGCCCTGTCCTCTCTCCTACACCTCTAACCCCCTTCTCTCTTGCTTCCTCTTTTCTCTACTTCTACTCGCCTCTGTCTCTGATCTCTCTCCCATCCATACTTCCATCTCTCCTTGAGCTCTAGCCTCAGTTACTATCCTCTATCTCTGCCCCCACCTCTCCCCTAACCTCTAACCCCCTTCTCTCTTTGCTTCCTCTTTCCTCTACTTCTACTCTCCTCTGTCTCTGATCTCTCTCTCTCCTTGATCTCTAGCCTCCCTCACTACCCTCTATCTCTGCCCCCACCTCTCCCATACTCCTCTAACCCCCTTCTTTCTTTCCTCTACTTCTACTCTCCTCTGTCTCTGACCTCTCTCTCTCTCTCTCCTATCCATACTGCCAGCTCTCTTCTTTCTCTCCTTGATCTCTAGCCTCCCTCACTATCCTCTATCTCTTCCCTCACCTCTCCCCTACACCTCTAACCCCCTTCTCTCCTCTGTCTGTGACTTCTCTCTCTCCATGATGCCCCCACCTTCATACTGACTGTGCCTTAGCTTTCCCCTAATTCTATCTCTGACCTTGGTGACTTTTCTCTCCCAATCCTCTATTTCTGATAACTCTCTCTTATCCTTCTATCTCTGACATACGTCCCTCTTCTGTACCTCTTTCTAATCTTCCTCCCTCCCACTCTCCACTTTCTCTGAACTCCCTGTCTCCCTCCCTGATGTGTCGATGAGAGGAGACTGTGCCTGGCAGTGTGGATGTTGTGTTGTGTGCTGTGTCGTCACAGGTCTTTGTAGAAATTACAGACGTTTCCTACCTTAGCGGCTGGCAGCATCTCAGCATTCACGGTGTTTCTTGCAGGCCCTGGAGCGGCTCCTCCTCTGAGCTTGCCTGGCGGTGTGGATGTTGTGGTGTGTGTGTGTTCACAGGTATTTGTAGAAATTACAGAAGTTTCCTACCTGATCGTGTGGCGGCATCTCAGCATGCACGGTGTTTCTTGCAGGCTCCTTCTCCGAGATTGTTACCATCTGGGATCGGCCCCTGAAAGGAAGAGTCTTCGGCGACCCAGTCGATACTGCCCTCCGCCTGGGACACTTGTGTGTGGGACCCAAACATTCGCTGGAGATCGCTGGCCGATTCCTCTCCTGTGACTGTGGCACTTACACGGATGGTGTGGCCGAACCGTGTCGGACCCCAAGGGGTCGCCCGGATGAGGAAGACCCTGGATGACGTGAGGTGTCAGCCAGTCTGCGATGCCCTGCAATGGGAGAAGCCACATAAACGAACTGCTCCCTTGTTAGGGCTAACCCATCCGTCCACCGGGCGGTGGCTCTGGTCGGCCTGCTTAAATAAAGTGTGTGATAGCCTACGCCGTGTGTGTAAGATTTAATAGGAAGGTACATCCAGCATCTTACCTCAACAGAGTATTGGGGGGGGGGGGGGGGCGCCTTGCAAAAGTGTCCTCGGCCAGCTTCCTTCCCTCTGGTTCCATTGGCAGGGTCTGCATTACCCAGGTTACCCTGCAATCCAGGCAGCTATCACTAATGCTGGGTGAAATGGAGTTCTAAGCTGCTGCCTTAACAATTACTCAAAACACAGGGTCACAGTGACAAAGCCGCCCCGGGGGGTAGATACTCACAGTCACACATCACCTGCTCACCTGTGGGCGTCCTCGGAAGCCGCGAGGATTGTCGCCCGGATGGTGGCTGCGCGTTCATGGCTCCCTGTGAATAGAGACCATAGGACCTGAGGCCCAGAGTGGGGGAAGAGTGAAGTGTGCATCCCCTCCATGTTGAAAGGCAGGGGAGGGGAGAAGGACGTCCTCCAGAAGTGCTGTGAGGAGAGGAAAACGTTCCCGTAGAAGGTGGGAACAACATCTACTCACCCACGGGCACCACCGGGGAGGAGGACGCTGTTATGGACAAACTGGAGGGGGCATCCATCTTCCCAGGGACCTGAGCAGAGAAATGGACCCAATTAGTTGAGGCAAAGACACACTCATTGTTTCCTCTCTCAAAGCCGAAGCTTGACAATCTGTGTTTTTCCGAAGGGCTCTGGGGAGGCAGTTAGCATAACTCAGGGCTGGGCCTGGGGCCCTTCCCACAGGCAGGGCCCACCCAGCATCCAGGTCACCTGCGTCTCCCCATCAGGTTCAAGTCCTACTGGATACACAGCAGCCTCTGCCATCCCAGGGGCTCCACAAAGCCCCCCATGAGCTAATAAATGTGGGGGATGTAAGCAGAGGGGCTTTCTCCTGGACAAGTGGCTTAGTGTGAACACCCCTGTGTTGATACTTACGTGAGCGTAAGACAAAGATGGGGAAGAAGGCGGAGCACTTTGTAAAGCAACATTCCCATGACGGTGGCTTCATTTACCCACCCATCCACCCACACATATTTCATATGTAAATATGTTAAATGTGTATATACAATATATGTACATATATGTGCTAGATATACAGATTGCCTATCTCTTTCACTCGTCCACGCATACAATATGTAAATACTAAGCATGTGTATATACAATATTCTAATAAAAGAGTAATATGCAGATTGACCATCACTCCAACACACAAGATGGCTGCCCCATGTGGTCAAAGATCCTGCCCTCATGTGGATACAAGATGGCCACCACAAGATGGCCAGCAGGGGAGGGCAGTTAGGGGTGACCAGGCCAGCAGAGGAGGGAAGTTGGGGGCAAACAGACTGGCAGGGGAGCAGTTAGACATCCATCAGGCTGGCATGGGAATGGTTAGGGGGTGATCAGGTGACAGGCAGAAGCGGTTAGGGGCAATCAGGAAGGCAGGCAGGCAAGCAGTTGGGAGCCAGCAGTCCTGGATTGTGAGAGGGATCCCAGATTGGAGAGAGTGCAGGCTGGGCTGAGGGACACCCCCCACCCCGTGCACGAATCTTGTGTACCGGGCCTCTAGTACATACATATATGCACCAGATAGAGATGGATACAGATTGCCTATCTCTTCTTTCATCCCTCCATCATCCATCCATCCACACATACATTTAATATATAAATATATTAAGTGTGTATATATATGATATATACATGTATGTACTAGAGATATAGACAGCTTGCCTATCTCTTCTTTCATCCACCCATCTATCCACACATTTAATATATAAACATTACACCGTGTACATATATGCACAGTTGATTATATGTACCAGATAGAGATGGAGACAGACTGCCTCTCTGTTACCAGGCACCGTGCTGGACACGGACATTTGCGTGGACAGGACAGCCACAGCCACGGGAACTGGACAAAAGCTGCGGTGAGGGCTCACCTGCCCCCCATGCCCACTGTGACCCCCTGGAGGGGAGGTGTCCCATCAATGATTCTCTCTCATCATTGATGTTTCTGTCTCTGCCTCTCCCTTCCTCTCTGAAATCAACTACACACACACACACACACACACACACACATACACGCACACACACACACATACATACACACACATACATACACACACACACACACACATATATACACATACATACACACACACACACATATACACACACACACACACACACTGTGGAACAAGACAGGTGGGAACTGCCGGAGCCCCTTGAAGAACTGGCGTTCATGGGAGGAGCCTGGTCCCCTGACCTGCAGCTGCCTGCCGTAAGGGCTGACCGACGGGAAGATGGGGTTCCTGCCTTCACCTCCCAGAACCACATGAGCACCTGTCGCTGCTCTCAGCTCCGCTCCGAAGGCTGCAAGGGACAGCTTTTCCCGTGGGAACCTCCCCTGCGGCTCTCCTTCGATTCTATTTCCACTCCAGCCCCCGTGCCCCTATCAGAGAAGACGGGGGGAGAGGGGACAAGGAGAAGACGCGGGCTGTCCCCAAACCACCGTGCCATCTCGCTCTGGGTGGCTGGCTCTCCGATGCCTCTGTCCCCTTATCCTCTTTGATAATATTACTCTTTTTTTAAAAAAAAATTTGTTTATCCTCACCTGAGGATGTTTTCCCATTGGTTTTTAGAGAGAGTGGATGGGAGAGGGAGAGACAGAGAGAGAAACATGGATGTGAGAGAGACACATCGAGTAGCTGCCTCCCGCATGTGACAGGGGCTGGGGATCGAGCCTGCAACTGAGGTACATGCCCTTGACCAGAATCGAACCCGGGACCCTTCAGTCTGTGGGCTGCTGCTCTAGCCACTGAGCCAAACCGGCGAGGGCGATAAGGTTACCCTTTATGTGAAACATTCATTAACGCCCTCAACCCACCATGGCCTGGGAATGCCTTCTCTCTCAGTCTGACGGTCTCAGGGTGTCTGTGGGGATTACATTTCCTTTCCTGCCGCCTGCGGATATTTCCCTGGCTTCACCTTCAAGAGTTTTATTACTAGGATTACTTTTTGAAAACGCCCGTGTGATCCCAGGGACGGAATGCAATGGTACTGTCAGAAAACGCGATGGGTGGGAGGCGGAGGTTGCCATGGAAACCACTTCGGTTCTGATGATGGGCGATGATGGTGCATCTTCTGGGAAAGACTCGAAAGGATGAGGGCACTTGATCCTTTTTGCGACAGAGATGGCAGAGGACTTATCATTGCGTTTCCACACTGCACGATGGGTAAACCTTTGCGTTTCTCTCTTGCGACATCCACCCTTTCGCACTTACGCCCGGCCGGCCTGGCGTAAGACAGCTGCTCAGAACAACAAGCCACGAGAAACACGGCTTGTTCGAGGGCTAAAACCACACCGGGGCCAGCCTGTGTCCGAGAGATTTCAGAAAGAGGCCCGGCCGGCGTGGCTCAGCGGTTGCGTGTGGACCTATGAACGAGCATGCACCTTTATAAACTCATCACAGATTAGGCTCTGGGCCTGAACGTAAGACCTGAGACCGTAGAACTCCTAGGGGAAAACATTCACAGGAAGTTCTCTGACGTGGGGTCTTTGCAATTTTTTTTTTATATGTCTCCCCGGGCAGATGGCAGAAAAGAAGCACATGGGACTCCATCAAACGAAACAGCGTTTGCAGCGTGAAGGAAACCATCAACAACCTACGACAGCAACCTTGGTGTCCAGCCATGGACACCTGGATGGAGATACACAGAGGAACGTGACTTGGCCGTAAAAAAGGAATGAAATCTTACCATTGGTGGCAACACGGGTGGACCTAGCGGCTGTTGCGCTCAGGGAAATAAGTCCGTCAGAGGAACGCAGACACACCTCGGAGATGCTGGGCTTGGATGGAGTCACGGCCACAACGTGAGGGTCCCAGTGAAGTGAGTCCCAGTCTTGTTGCTGGTGGGCGGTCTTGCCTTCGGTTTGCAAAACAAACCCCCACAGCATCTGTGAAACGCAACGAAGCAAAGCTCAGTCAGACAAGGTAGGCCTGGCACCGTCGGACCTCGCTTAGGTGTCTAACCTAGAAAAGCAACACAAATGAACCAACAAAACGGAAGCAGTCTCTCAGGTGCAGTGGACACTCAGAGGGTGGCCCGGGGGGAGCGGGGAGGAGGGGTGAATATGGTGAAGGGGGAAGAAGAGGGACAGACTTCCGGTTAGAAGGTAAGTCAATCATGGGGCTGTGATGTACGGCACAGGGAATAGAGTTAATAATATCATCACTTTGCCCGGCCGGGTGCGGCTCAGGGGTTGAGCATCCACCTAGGAACCAGGAGGTCACAGTTCGATTCCCGGTCAGGGCACATGCCCGGGTTGCGGGCTTGATCCCCAATGTGGGGCGTGCAGGAGGCAGCCGATCCATGATTCTCTCTCAACATTGATGCTTCTCTCTCTCTCTCTCTCTCTCTCTCTCTCTCTCTCTCCCCCTCCTCTCTCCCTCCCTCCCCCCTCTCCCTTCCTCTCTGAAATCAATAAAAATATATTTTAAAAATTATCACACGGGCCAGGCTCTTTGGCCTTTTTCGAAGCCTGCCCTGGTTCCGATGCTGGGACAGGGCTGAGGGGGTGGGGGGGGCGGAGAAGGGAGGGAGGCGTCGCCCGAGCCAGCAAGGAAAAGATGGCGATCAAAAAAGATCTGTTAGAAGACAGTACATACACCAGCCCCAGAGCATTTCAAATATTGATGCTTCTCTACATATTTAATCGGCATGAGCTCTTGAGACGCTGTGCACGGAATGTGGTGCTTACCTACAGGGCTCCGTGCTAAGGCGATCAAAGCCATCGGAGAAACAGAAGGCGAGGGGTGAGGGGAGCATACGGAAACGACAAAATAATCCAGCGCCTGAGGCAGCCCACGTGACTGAGTTCGGAGAATGGGGGGCTCGAGGGGCCCCGGACAGCCCGTGTCTTGGTTTCACAAAGAGAACGCCAAGACGCAGGGCTGTTCCCCGCGTGTCCGTGTCACCCGGAACTGCGTATCTTTGGGGCTAGAACGACGGCGCTTTCAGGTGAGATGAACAAACAGGGGTTTGCCAAAACGACAGAATATTTTCTTAGTTGGTTTCAGAGAGGAAGGGAGAGGGGGGGAGAGAGAAACATCAATGATGAGAGAGTATAATGGATCCGCTGCCTCCTGCATGCCCCCTACTGGGGATTGTGGAGCCTGCAACCCGGGCATGTGCCCTTGACTGTAATCGAACCCAGGACCCTTCAGTCTGCACTAGAGAGCAAATATTGCATCAGCCTGCGAACTGAAGGGTCCTGGGTTCAATTCCCGGTCAGGGCACATGCCCGGGCTGTGGGCTCGATCCCCAGTAAGGGAGGGGGTGTGGGCATGCAGAAGGCAGTTGATTAATGATTCTCATCATTGATGTTTCTCTCTCTCTCTCTCTCCCTCTGTGAAATCAATCCTACATCATAAAAGGCTAATATGCAAATGGACCCAACAGCGGAACGACTGGTCGCTGTGACATGCACTGACCACCAGGGGGCAGACGCTCAATGCAGGAGCTGTCCCCCAGTGGTCAGTGCGCTCCCACAGGGGGAGCACCGCTCAACCAGAAGCCCTGAGCTGGGCTCATGGCTGGCAAGTGCAGCAGCAGTGGCGGGAGCCTCTCCCCTTTCCGTGGCAGCACTAAGGATGTCCGACATCCCCTGAGGGCTCCCAGGCTGTGAGAGGGCGCAGGCTGGGATGAGAACCCCCCCCCCCCCCCCAGTGCACGAATTTTGTGCACCGGGCATCTAGTAAAAAAATAATAAAAACAATAATAATAAAAATAAATTCCATTGGAGCCTGGGAGATGTTTCTGACGCTCAGGTTCAGGGGTATCCCTGGAAACAAACCTCTGTCAACCACAAACCCCCCTCACTAAGCAGTTCCTCGTGGTGTCTGGCATTCATCCGTCACCCTGTAATTATCCTATTAATCCAAATTAATCCTTATCTGAGGCTTCCCATCCACAGTGTGAAGGGAACAATCACGCGGGGGCTGAGAGGGAGGGATGTGGTGAGCGCAGACGCTGTGGGTTTTTGGCAGCAAGAAAGAAACACCGATTTGATGTGTGTATCAGATCGAGGGTGCATGAGTGCTATCCAGGAAACGTGATGAATGACAGGTCCGTCAAGGCCTTTCCAAGTTCTTTCGAGCCTCAGAAGCGTGGACGGAAAAGGGGCCCCGTGCTAACCCGACACGCTCAGGGGAGGCCTGTGTGACGGTTTTGCAAACCCGGAGACCCAACGTCACCCCAAAGCATGGCCTGGGATTGAAACTTTAACTGAAAGCAGTCCGTGGCGGGTAGGCACGTCCTAAGGCAGGCATCTTCCCTGTCCAAGGTCAGTCTTGACCGTCACTGAGCCTATGTTGTCTTTTTGCATCTAAGATGACACACCTGCGAAATGTCCGGGTCACTCGTAACTTCCCTTTTTCCGGACCCCTCGGGGCCCAACCAAATGCGCCCACGCTAGGACGGAGACCACAAATCCCTCCTGTTGACTGAACGATCCCGCACCCACCCACGTAAAAGAGTGTCTGTCTATCACTTCACTTCCTATCCCATCCCAGAGGTGTCCCCGCTTTGCTTCCTCCCGCCTCCCTCCTCTCTCCCCAGGGGATTTCAGGTAACCCACTTACGTCTCCTCTCTTGATTACAGTGTATAAAACAAGGTGCAAACCGCCATTCTCCGGAGCATTATCCCAACCCCTTGAGATTCCGCTTCCCGGCAATTGGCCACAGTTTGGCTCAAATAAACTCACAAAAAAATGCTTTACAGGTTTGAGTGCTTTTTTACGTTAACAGAAGCAAGCTGGCTCAGTTACCGGGTGGGCCAGGTCCTCCGGCACCTCCTTCCGGAAGCTTCCATGTAATGAACTGAAGACCCCTAATCCAGGATCCATGGCACCCTTGCGCCCGACTCCCCAGATGCCACTGAGGGGCCCGGGGCGGGAGGGACAGCCTGGGAGAGACCTCTGAACCCCACTTTGGGAAATGCTATTAGTAGGTCTGCAGGGAGGCTCGGAGCTCAGGGGGTGTTAGCAAGCGCTGGGGGCGATGCTGAGAGCTAAGAGTGGAAACTATTACCCAATGCCAGCCTTGCCTGAGGGTGAGATCACATGGCTGTTAGTTAAAAATGCAGATGTCCAGCCTGGTCAGTGTGGCTCAGTGGTGAGCGTTGACCTATGAATCAGGAGGTCATG
This sequence comes from Eptesicus fuscus, assembly GCF_027574615.1. Taxonomy (NCBI): domain Eukaryota; kingdom Metazoa; phylum Chordata; class Mammalia; order Chiroptera; family Vespertilionidae; genus Eptesicus; species Eptesicus fuscus. Next base: position 9,659,183 of record NC_072497.1, on the reverse strand, counting down.
GTTCGATGTTTCTCTCTCTCCCCCTCTCCCTTCCTCTCTGAAATCAATAAAAAATATATATTTTTAAAATGCAGATGTCCAGGCCCCGAGATTCCCTGAGTTCGAGGCCCGATGCTCTACTTCGACTGTCCACAGGGCAGTCCTAGCTGCCGGCCCTGA